>NC_089236.1:12131521-12441091 GCF_963924675.1 Phocoena phocoena | reverse complement strand
CCAAAAAAGCCATCTAAACTAAAAAGTGTGCTTAGTGCCTTACTTGATTTATATTCTGACTCAAGTTGCATCTCTCAAGGTGAATGAGTAATTAACAATTCAAGGGCTGGCACTGGTGCGTGAACTACTTTGAGTAGCACTTCATCTAGATCATAGCCATGGTGATGTGAGCAGTGATCAGTATTGTGCTCACTACTGTGCTCAGCCTGAGAGAGATCAGTATCAGCAGTATTGTGCTCGGAAACGGATCCAGACCTCAGCTTCTTAGAAAAATAGCACAAGGAATGAAAACACATGGACAGAAAAGAAGCAAATAACTTAAAACACTTTTCATGTATCTAACTCATTCCATCTCTCCTTACGGTCACTCAATATTAACTTTCCTCTATGAAAAAACAAATCTAACAATACTAAAACAAAAACCAAACAAGAAACAACAACCACAACATTAAAGGAAAACGTTTTTCATAGAATTGAGGAGCTGGAAGTCCTTAAAAATCAAGAAACTGAGGTCTCCAAAAGTTAAGTAAATTTTGAAGGTCATTATTTGTACTCCTTAAGACAAAGGATGGCAGAAAGAGACAGGTGGAGACAGAAACCACAAACTGAGAGCCCAGGATTCCTTTTCCAACTTTAAATCCATCTATACTCATCTGAGCTGGGTGGCCAACAAGAGGAAATCAAATGAAAAACAAGTTACTCAGTTTCTTTTGTTATCTAAAGTTTATCATATCAATCCAAATATGAGCCAAGCAGGATCGAATGGATAAATATAAGACCAAAATTGCTAGGGATGATAAAGTGATAAGAGGACAGAATGAAGGATCTTGGAAACTAATTCAGCTGAACCAGGCCAACTTTGTCGACAAGGAGTCCTTGAAGGTCTGAGAAGCATCAGTCAATATTCCACTGTCAATCTTAAAGGCATAGTTCCCATAATTTAGCACTTGACTATGAAAATCAAGGTCAACAAACTCACGAAGGACGTTCTCGTGAGTAATTGTTAGAATAATCAATTGGTTGCCAAGGCACATGAAGAGCACAAAGGAGGGGATTGGTAAATATTTATTTTTGACCTGGATTCCATTTATATGAGTGTGTTCACGTTGAACACATAAATCATAAACTATGTACTTATGACTTGTGTGTTTTCTCTATGAATGTTAAACAGCAATAAAAATTGTTATTTAAGTGCAAAAAATAATGTTGGGCATATAGAAGACACTCTGGGTCACAGTGGGGAATATCTACTACTTGTTGGATGAATTATTGAGTGCTTCCTTTTTTACCCAAAAATATATGGCATTAGGCTAATAATATAAATAATGAATTCTGATAATTTACCCTATGGGGAAAAAATCAGACAAATTTAAGATGCACATGCACAAAGATGTACGCTGTAGCTAAACATTGGAGCTACCAAGATGACCATGAGTCAAGGATTCATTAAATGAATGATGGAAGAGTCATACAAATGGAGGATTCTGGTGTAATAAAAAGGATTATATGTTCTAGCATGGAAAGATGTATGGCACTATCACGGCCACTGCTACTACACATGCATCCACAATTTTAGAGGCCTGCAAAACCAAACCAAACCAGACTAAACTAAACTAAAGGAAATAAGAGGTTATGCACCAAGCTGTTAACATGATTTGTTAGTGGGTGATATTATGGGTATGTTCATATTCTATTTTGTGTATGTCTGTATCTGAATGTTGGTACAAAGAATATGAATTGAATTTTAATCAGAAAAACAATATGGGTATTTTCATTAACAAATAGAAATAAAATTTAATTATAGCTTATGCAGTGAAAACGTAACTGATTTTTGAGCCCAGAACTCTTTCTCTTCCTCCTCTTCCTTCTTTTTTTGTAATGTATACACTTAACACAAGCCTTTGAAATGATTCATATGTACCTTTTGTTTCAAAGTTTAAGACTCTCAGGCTGAGGCCAGTAAGTCAACCTGCCCAGTAGGACTTGACTGCACTTTCTGTTACAGTTGCATTTTATAGCATGTTCTGAATGTTCTATTTAAGAAATGAGAAGATAAATCCCTCTGCTATAATCCTGGTCATAGGAAAATTGAAAGCGAGTAAGAACCAAACCAGCTTAATTGGCAACAGTTGATAGATAGCCAGGCACTGTTGATCAGTACTAGACTACCATGACAAGTGAATCAGGAAGGCTGCTGTCTTGGCTACCCCTGGGGAGGGAATCTATATGTTAAATGTTCCCTGAATGAATTACTTTAGTATTTTAACTATGGTTAAGTCATCTTCCTGTCTTTCTGAGTCTGAAACAGGTTCTTACAACCACCTATGCTTTTGTTTCCCATCAAAAATTGTATTCAGGGCTGTTACCTTCTTAAGTCACGATTTTTAACAACTGTTATAGGCTAACAATTTCCAGACCTGTTCACTGTTGCCTGTAACAGCATCAGCATCAATGTTCAAGCCCATAATACAAATCATAAGTCTGGACCAACTGATCTCCCATCTTAATACAACTTGATAAATAATCATTTAAAAGTTAGGGACTCAGGAAATATTAATGACGGTCTACCCTGTTCCTGATATGAATTTAGAGGATTGAAATATTGACACTGTTCTGGCTGCATTGTGCCATGTCGTGTTTAGAGATACTGTTAAATTGTATATGGCTACTTGACTACTTAGAATCTCCATTTTTTTGTGGTTGTTGTTGTCAAAACTTAGTGTAGACTAAATAATAACTATTTCCTGGTAATGCAAGTGCGAGCATGGATTCTATTCATAAGGAACTCTTGAAGAAGGCGTTCTGTGTCACGCGACTAAGCATCTCAGAGCGCTCTCTCCCACAGAGACATCTGCCACAAATCAGAATCAGAGGTGACGAGGCCCTAGAACGTGGCTCGGTAGCCTGCTACCCTGGACCTGCAAAGACAGTGGATGCACAGATGGACTTCCCAGTTCTGTGTCAAAGGCTAGTCCACATGTGGGTATCATGGACTACTGAATCAAATCAGGCCTCTGGCTTGATTTCTGTAGGTACATCTGTTAGCTAAAAGGAATCCTGACAACTCAGGCACTTAATTTGAGCTTCCTCTCTGTTGGGTTCCCTAATTCCATTAACTAACTTGAAGGCTTTATTGTTTTTTTAGTTGTCATTATGAACAATAATGAAATAGTCTATAAAAGTTAAGTCTGTGATGCTTTGTATTAATGTAGTAATGTAATTATACAATATGTTCCGTATATATCTATTTGAAGAAAATTCTTCTGCCACATTACTTTTTGGCTTCTAGTTTCATTTAACAAATATTTACTGAATGGTTCATGGGTGCCAGGAGCCAGGCAAGTGGGACCTACACCAGTGCCTGATGTCAAAGGCTTTTCATAATTTTCCAGGTTCTTAAATTACTATTTTTTTTTTTTTTAAAGTTTTTTTTTTTTTTTTTTTAAGTGTTTTCAGCCATTCTCTAATGTGGTTTAATTAATTAATTTATTTATTTTTGCTGTGTTGGGTCTTCGTTTCTGTGCGATGGCTTTCTCCAGCTGTGGCAAACGGGGGCCACTCTTCATCGCGGTGCGCGGGCCTCTCACTATCCTGGCCTCTCTTGTTGCGGAGCACAGGCTCCAGACGCGCAGGCTCAGTAGTTGTGGCTCACGGGCCTAGCTGCTCCACGGCATGTGGGATCCTCCCAGACCAGGGCTCGAACCCGTGTCCCCTGCATTAGCAGGCAGACTCTCAACCACTGCGCCACCAGGGAAGCCCTTAAATTACTATTTAAAAAACCCAAATGAGCAAAACACAAAAATTCAGCCATAATTTTACTTTTTGCTTTTCCCTAATAACTAAGTAAATCTTTAAAAAATATTTAAATATAAAACAGTTAAATATAAATTCTACAGACTTTACAAGCACAGGGAGAAGAGTAAGCCCAGAGAAGAAATATTATCAAATGGGCTGAGACTTGATCTAGAGTAGAGGCCAAATCAGAGAATTTTGCCTGTGATGGCTTAATCTTTCATTCTTAGAAAAAATGTATGACTCCAAGTTTACTTAATGATTAGTGTGATTAATCATTCTCACCAATCAGCTCTGTCATCCTTCAGCTGCCCTCATTAAAAAAGAAAAATAAAAAAGAAACTCAGGAAGCCTGCAAATAAACCTTCTGATAGATTTGAAGCCACACACCAGCATACCGTTATTTATCTCTTTACATCACAGACATCCAGTAAAATCTGTTGAATTGAACTAACCAACAGCAGGGAGAACAGAATCTTACCTTATGTGAGGCTTCTTTAATGAGAACCGTAAATGTGTGTGTGGTGAAGCTCTTCAAGCACTTTGCCTTATGTAGAGGAATCAAAAATAGTAAAAAAAAAAAAAAAAAATAAGCCAAATAAATAATAAACTTCAAACACAAACACAAAAATGGAATACCCCACCCATTTTCTGGAACTCACTATTCCCAGAATACTTCAGAGGTTGGCAAATGGTTCCCCATCCCCACAATGCCCAGCATTTGAAGGTTACTGGAACGTGCTCTGTGGGGTGGTGTCAATGCGAGACAGTCTCACTAACACACGCTTCAAGAGCCCATTCATGTTACCTATGAGCTACGTGCTGATTATAAAGGGTGTAAGTGGCGGGGCGTGAGAGTGGGGCAAAATGCCTTTATACTTAGCAAAATAAAGCAGTTTAGTCACAAAACATATTTAAGCATGTCTAGGAGCTAGATCACGAATAAGCTAAAACACAGGCTAAATACTGCTTTTTTTTTCCTTTTCTTTAAGGATGCATTGGGCTTCAAGACTGCATTATGAGGTAAAGCTTTGAAGAAGAGTATTGCTTATCTTGACTCTTCTCCCGTTGATAGGCAGTTGTCTGACAATGAATCTGAAAAATCTAAAGTGAAAAGCACCTGAGAAGAAAGATCTTGAGGCATGGTCCCTCGGGTCGGCCTGGGACTGCCCAGGACCTAATCGCTGCCTATTTCCCGCCCTTTGCACCTGGTGTCTGGACTGAACCAAATGCAATGGCTTTGAGACGTCATGCAGCCATCGGATCCCATTATCCCCCGCAAAGAACCACCCAAGTGCTTAATACTTCAGCAGAGAATTTTCCGAAGGAAATTTAACGGGCAGAGGAATCAAAGGACAATAGGAAACGGACCCTGTCTCTGGAGTCTGACACCAAACCTGGGACCAACGGGGCCCCAGGCGTCTGGCAGTGGAAAGCAAACAGGTGCAGCCCGCTAACCTGGTCTGGTACTCAACAAGATGTTTCTGTGAATGAAGGGGTCCTTCTACTCCCCGCAGGACGGCACATCACACGCCTCCCTCCTCAATTAGAACTCAAACAATTTGCCCATGATGCATGCACCTCGGCAGGGAAACGCAGGATTCCAGCGTCTCATCAGATCAGGGAAAAGGGAAAGGTAGCTGGTGCGTTTTCCTACAACCAAGAGCTCGGGAAACCACGGCTGGGGAACGCCAGGATGTTCTGCGCCAGGTAGAACTTAACCGGATTTGGAGCCGCCGGAGACAGGTGATAAGACTCACGCGAGCAAGGTAAGGTACAAAGCGGCTGTCAGTGTGTGCGCAGCGAGTCCCCAGGAAGGGACGGATGACCCCAGAAATCCAGGTAGGCGCCAAACACAAGCGTGACCGCACACACCACAAAGGCAGGAATAATCAGAATGCACCTAGAGACACGCTCCGCAAAGTGCAGAACTGTCTGCACTTGCACAGGGAAATCAATCAACCTCTGCAGCGGCAGACGCGAGGGCAGACCTCCCCGGCTCCCTGCGTCCGGGACAGAAGCGGGTCATCCCGGGACCAAGGACATTGCGTCCTACTGTAGCTCCATGAAGTCACCCCGAGAACAGGGAGAGCCGGGCAGCGGAGGCTGCTAGCCGGCAGTAAGGATGTAGCCGGCACGAAGGGGACAGATTCGGGGGTGTCCAGAGAAAGGAGCCAAACCGTTGAGAGCCGGGGAGAGTTTGCGAGGCGGCTCAGGAGGGAGCGGAGCCTCCGCGACCCGAGGCCGCCCCAGGGGAGGAGACTGGGCGCCCGTGGCAGAGGGCGAGCCCCCTTCCGGGGCGTCCCCGGCGCCCACTCCCCTGAGACTGCTCACGGGCGGCGTTGGGAGCCCCTCACTGACCTGCCAATAGGGACGCGCTGATCTGCCCCGCCGGCTCCCGCGCTCGGGGTGGGACCGGGCTGCGCCGACCTCCTCGCTGGCGTCCGGGTCCTGCCGATCCGCGCCCGCGAAGCCGTCCGCGGGAATGTGGGGCTCACTGGGGCGGCGGGCGCAGCCAAAGTCTTCCTTCCGCCCCCAGCCGCACAGCCAATGACGGCGAGCGGGACCCACTCCCAGCCGCCGCTCGGGCGGGCGCTTGGGGCTAGGACTGGAGCCCCGCTCGGGCGAGGGAGGAGCTTGCGCCGGCGTTGGAAAATCCTGGAGGAGGAGGAGGCGTTTGCGCAGGGAGCCCCATCTGGGGAAAGCAGGTGTGCCCTCAACTTTTGTGCGCGCGTGTGTATTGAGGGAGGGGACGCAGTTTCCTTGGGGACTCAAGGACCTCTCTCTGCAGGCAAAAGCATCTACTTCCTGCCAAGTTTCTTCTCCTCTTATCTTTTATGAGTCCGCGCAGCACCCAGTCCAAACCACGAGTCCAGGTGCATCACAGCAAGCCCAGCTCTGAGCTGTTTGGGGCCCTCGCCCGGTCCTGTGGGCCTCGCCTCAGACGTCTCTCCTTCGGCGTTTCTCTTCTTTCCCCTCTGAATCCTCTGCCTGATCATCAGATGAGCTGAGTAGGATTGCAGTTTCTCTCACTGCCAGGGAGACAGGCAATCATAAAACTCCCTGTTGGGTCACTGGCTTAGAGAGAATCATACATCTTAAAAGAACTCTGGAAAGGGAGCCTTTAACTGATATGACTGACTCCGGTTACTAGTCAGCCCTGTGACCTTCACCCAGCGATTCTGGATTCCTGTTTTTCAACCGGAAAGTGAGAGGCTTGGATTATTTGATATCTGAGGTCTCTTCCACTTTGACAGTCAACAATCCAGGTGGCTCTATGGCCTGCGAAGTGCTGAGCCCTGGGAGGTGTTGGTGTGGCCACCTTTTCCTCCAGTCCCTGCTCTGCCTGTCCCTGCCTGCCTGTCCTGCTGTGTTCCCCCTGACATCATCCCCCTGTGGCCAAGAAAGCACATCATACAAATCAATATTAAAAAATGCTGCTCAAGTCTCAGTGACCATATAAATTTGCACAAATACTGCCACCTACCAGTGCCCAGCTCCTGGGATCATGATAGCTGTGCCCATATTCGGTGGTTCTCCAGGTAGAGATGGGTGGGGGTGGCGGGCTTAACTCTGAGGCCCCTTTGGTAAGTGAGCAAAGGCTCTATCTCTCCCCTTTCCTTCTCCAGGAGAATTGTCTGTGTGTCAACCTTTTCTATATGAATCTTTCTATATAGGATCTAAAATGCAGGATGCTGGAATGAGCTGCATTGTCCAAAGGGCAGATTCTGAGACCTGCTTCTCTCCCAACACAATTGCATTTGTACCCTAAACTTTACCCGTTCACATGCCACTTTCATGAATTTTATTACATCCATCTACCACCTGCTCTATTAGGTACTTAGATTTTTACTTAGATTCATCATAAGCAGTAATATCCATGAAATCATTTCTTTGCTATATACCAATTGCATTTCAATACAAAGTAAGTAATAAATAAATAATCTCTAAGGGTTTTCTTGGTATGTCCTGAACTTGGTTTCTTAGGGCTGCTGTAACAAATTGCCACAAGCTATTTCAAAATTGATAGGGAGGCAAAGCTTCCTATGTCTTTATTTTATTAAATTTCATGTACAAATGGTCTAAAAAATTTTAATTGTCAAATTTGCTTCCATAGAAAGTCTTCAAAAGTAGGTCAGGCACCACTCAAGGTCCTGGGAGTTTGCAGGCACAGTTTAGAGACATAGTTCCAAGCTTCTAGCAAGCATGATCATCCCATCTTTCCCCCAACCCTTTTCTGTCTTATTCAGAGAGAGATGGATTAAAAAAAGTGTGGAATTCAGAATCAGATGGAGAGTCATTACATTCTGATGCTGTCATTTATTATCTCTGTGACTTAAGCCAATCACTTAACTTCTCTAAGCCTCATTTTCCTTATCTATAAAATGGAAATAATAGTGTCTACATTATTAGGTTGTTGTGAGAGTTAAACACACACACACACACACACACACACACACGATTCCTAGCAATTGTCTTGCATATAATAAGTGCTTAAAAATATTAGCTCCATCTTTTCTTCCTTGCTGCCATCAAAGCAGAATTACTTTGTCTGTTCTCTAATTTCCTTCTAGGTTATCAGGAAACTTACATTCTGTTTCTAATATTCCCTGGACTCTCTGCTCCCTTTCCTTGATTCCTTCACCTCTGCCCCCCTTTTAATGATTCCTTCCCAAACTCCGTCCTCTCTCTCATGCCTCCATGTCTCTTTTTTCAAGCAGTTCCCACTTTCCATCTGCCACAATTTCAGAGATCTCTGCCCTGTGAAGGAACTGATAACTCGGAGGAGAGCATGGGTCATAAAAATTCTTACTTCTTTTGCCTTTTCATGATGTTTCAATAGTCCTTCTTGTTTATTTGCTTGTTTAAATCATGGTCTTCCCAAAAGCATGGAGAAATTTGTGTTATCTAATGCTATGGGAAAATTCCTGGACCACAGTCTTATTAAATTCGTCAGACATTTTTGGAGCATCTGCTATATGCCAAGCAGTGCCCCAGGCACTAGGGAGATAAAAATAAAGAAGACAGAGTCTGTGCCCTAAAATGCTTACAGACCAACTAGGCAGACAGACCTATAAACACCTACTTTGAATATAAGTGTGCCTTGTGAGGCTTCAAACAATGCACATGAAAGAATTCCCTGTGCTTTTTTGGTCATGAGATTGTCTCGCACTCGTCAGTCAAAGGGCCCTCCTTGCCCACAGCCCCCTGCTGAGTGAAGAGCACTCTTCTGCTCCCCTGAGCAGAGCTCACTTACTCTGCTTCATGTGCTGGGTGTCCACATTTTTTTCTTAGGTGCCCATCATCTAGCCACCGTTTGAGACTTGGTGAGAGGCAGAGGCCATCTCCCACTGATGAAGCCTGAAAGGCCGTATACTCTTTCCTGCTCTTCCATCACCACCCAACCCCCATGCAGCTGGGGTGAGAGTATGTGACCTAGACTTGGCCAATCGAATATACCTTCCTTAGACCTGGAATTGGGACTGGGTCACACAAGGGAACTGAGATGAGGAGGGCTCTTTCTGGCAGTGATTGAAACAATGACCAGTTTCCAGGGCCAGCAAGGGCAGGGGGACAAGCAGTGAGATCTGGTTTCCAGTGCCCAGGTGTCAGTTACAAGTTACAGCTCCTCCTGTTCAGTGATGGCAGTAGTGTCTGCTCTCAGCTAATTTGGAGGTATGATTTGGCTGTGATTCAGGCTTCTCAGCCTCCCTTTGTTTCTGTTCATTTTCTGAGCCTCTCTCTGAAAATCCAGTAGCCTTTCAATAATTTTTTTTTCCCTTAAACCAGCCAAACTGATTCTTAGCAAATAAGAGTGCTTTGGCTGAGGCCTGGTACAGAGGCTCTACCTCAACAAGCACAATGCTAATAAACTGATCCGGGTAACTTCTTCTTCTAGGACATTCAAACTGGAAATATGTGAGTGGGTCAGTTAGAATCCAGAACAGAAGCTAAAAGCACACACCCAGGGGCTATGTGTAGGCTGAAATTGTGAGTAAGCAGGAGTTATGAATAAGCAAAAGTTGTGATCTAGCAGATGTCAAAGCACATGCAGAGGAGAGGAAGAGGTGGTTGGCTGACAGCTGCAAGGAAGCAGAAGCCAGAGGCATTAAGTCCCCGTGATGGTGAGGGAATGGATGAACCCCCTGCTCTCCAAGCTCTAGATTTTCCTTGAATTTGAACTCTTTTCCATTTTCCAAACTGCATTTCCATTTCTGTGAAACTAATTAGCCATAGCTATTCTTGGATTCCCTTGAAATTCCAGGTTCTCATTTCAATGTATATCCTTACAATAACTTGCCTATTATTTGAGGTAACCAGGATAAGACTATTCCATATGACCAAAGGGTCCCAAAGGTTACAGTGATGCTATGACCAGGACACAGGAAACAGCTGTCAAATAGTATATCTCAGAAGTCACTGACCTGCCTCTCCAAAGATGTCCTTTCTTTTCCTATCTTCCTTGAAGTTTCCCAGCAGCAGAACCCTTCCTCTGGGCTGGAAAATAATGGTTTATAAGAAGTCCCTGTTTAAAATGTACTCTATTACCTGGAGGGAAAGAAGAGTCAGAGGTGTTTTTCTCTGCATTAGCCATTAGCACCTGAGCAGTTCATTCTTAAATTTGAACGCTTAGAGGTCTAATACTTAGGAGATGAGCTGGTTATAGGTCAGAAAAATCAGACACAAGGGAGGGGAGGGTGGGGAGTAGATAATAGAAAATGGCGGTGAGAGGTCCCAGGGACATTCTAAGGGACTGTCTAATGGAACATTACCACGAGGGAATGTCCTGGTGGGCAGCCAGTGTGAAGAGTGCTGGGGGAAGTGCGGCCAAAATGGCAGCAAACATTCTCACTTCACAGTCTGCCTTCTGCGGCCCTGGAGTACGACCTTGCATAATTTCTGTTACCTTTCAGCTCTTACAGGAGGTGGGGCTGGGCTAAGGTGGAGAGTAAGATGGTCGTCTTGTCTGCCCACTTTGAGATTCTGCTCAGAAATTACATTAGTCGTGCCTTGGGGTTACTTGCATTCATTGCCGCAGGCTTCACTTCATCTCCTGCAACATACAGTGCCCTCTCATGGCTTGTGCAAAAGGAAATATCTATGTGTCTCACCTAGTCAGTAAATGGTACACATTCTAGAAAAAAAAAAAAAGTGATTCTGTTAATAAGGCTTGACACAGAAAGGAACGAATTTACGCACGCTGCTGTGTTTGAAGGGAGAGAAGATGCAATGAAGCTGCTTTAATGAAAGCAGAAGTCTGAAGTTATCCCTACAGAGCTTTATTTATTTTCTCAAAGTCTAAAATGTACCTCAGGGTTTGGTGTTTTTCTTCTTCTGAGACTAGTGGGTAGAGCTCTTCTCGGAATAGCAGTGAGTCACATCAGGGTGCAGGTAGGAGAAAAATATTAATGCTAGGGACCCATCTTTTCTTTCTTAGATGCTGGGGGCTGCGTTTGCCCATCAGCTATGTTTGTGTGGCCAAGTGACTTACTGTGGGTTATAAATCAGGGATGAGCAATGTGAAAAGCAGATGGGGAGTTGAATGCATCCTCCACATCTCTGTCGTGTGACTGGCTGAAGTCCATGTGCAATTTTGAAAAGGATGTTTGAAAAGGATATTCATCATTTTAAATTGCTCCGTGGGAGCTTTGCAGTTCATAATGTGCCTCTTAGGTACTTCTCAGAGATGGGTTTGCCTTGATGCAGTTTGTAATTTCATAACAGCAAAAGGGCAACTTGGGTTGTTAGGAGAGAAAAGCTAATTTTGAAAGAATTAGCAAGAAATAGGGTTGGGAGGGAGGGTGAAGGGAGGGAGCTAAAGGGGCTTGAAATATTTGGGCTGAATTCTATCCCATAGTGTCTGTCACTGGGAATTCCCAGTGTCTGACAATAGCTTTGCTATCCATGCCTCAGTCCAACACTCAAATATTGTTGGGAAAATCTACTTAGGCATGAGCCTTCAGGTGGTGAAAATATACTTGCTCTTGTGGAAAAACAGTTAAAAACCCAGAAGTATAATAGTTTAACAATACTAGAGTTGATCATCTGCAAGAAAATAGAAAATCGTTACTGAAATGGTTCTGAGCCAAACACATCTGCTCTATTCTTTGCCTTATTTTGTGGCTTTACTCGGAGGAATCCTCATCAGCAGTGGTGTGAGTGATGTGAGCAGTGACTGTGAGTGGTGTTGACTGTCAAGTGGAGAGTTGGTATGTGGGCACCACCTCCCCAGACATCCAGGTAAAAACAAATCAGCAATCAGCAGCCTGGGAAAATATGCATCTTGAGCAAATGTGCTCTAAAGTCAAAAAGAGAAGAAAACAGAATTGGATCTGATTTTTTTCAGCACAATAAATATGAGCAGAGTATTATGTGTGCAGAATAGGAGAGCATGAGATTTCCACAAACCCTGCAGGGGAAGGGCAGTGAAGAGCAGCAGACCCAATAGGGCTACTATTGCAGAGTGGGCTATAATTTTCATATGTTAAAAATGTCTTTTAGAAACCCCCCAGAAGGTATTGCTATACAAAGTACATGTTACAAAAATTGGGAAGAGTTGCTCCAAAACTATAAATGTAGTAATTGTATTTTCACTTCTTGCATTGATAGTCAAGGCAGATAGGTAGAGAAAGCTTTCCCTGAATAGTGCCTTGCAGTCTAAATTTCATAAATACATTCCATTAGTCAACACATCTTTTTTGAGTGCCTCCTGTGTGCCAGGAACTTGTCCACAGTCATGAACAAGATAGACTTGAGCTGGAGTAGATGGTCATCATGAAGATGTCTGAGAAAACAGACCTTCCTGGACATGCTGTGGTCCTGGTGCTTCCCCCTGTGTCCCCCCATAACAGTGTGCAAACACTCCCATCTTGCCTTTCTCATTTTTCTCTCCTTTTTTTCTTAAAACAAATTTTATTTCCCATTCTCTTGCTGGTTTTCTCTTGGTTTTCCTTTTCCTACTTCACCATGAACTTCCACTTAACCAATTCTCCAAACCAGTGGCCCTACAGCTTTTCACTATTGATCATCCACTCTTTTTTTTTTTCCCACAGAATGTGATTTATTTTACCTCTATGTATATACCATATTTGGGGGAAGGAGGAGAAGGGAGCCCATATTTCCCTAAAAATAGGCAGTATACATTTCTTAAATTTCTTAATGTCCTCTTAGAGCCACATGATTTTTGAATTCTGGTACTTGAGTAAGTATGAACTAAATCTAATGACATCCTGTTTTTTAATTTATTACTATTCCTTTTTCTGTTCTTTTCTTTCCTTTTCAGTTATTGTCACTACCTCTTGTGATTGTTCATCATTCACTTTTGTCCTCACTTCTCTCCTTACCCCTCTGAGATTTCACGGGTCCTCACTTCAGTGAGCTTCAAACTCGGTTCCCATAAGGTACAGGAAGGCTTTCCAAGAGAGAACTTGTGCAAATGATAGTTTTAAGGAAAACTTCAACTTCATATTGATTATTTTTCTTAAATTGATCCCCCTGAGAACTCACAGGCATTTCTAATACCCCTACTCCTACTACACTAGAGAAAGGCATATGCCTCGATTATCCCAAATCTTACTGTGGAAAATAATAATATAATCGATGGCCTATATTTGATATAATTTAATCTAGAAACAAGTAAATTCACCTATGGATGAAATAATTAGTTAGAAAAAAGTGTCCTCCTTTATTAAGAGGAGAACTTTCAATAAAATATTAGTTTTTATGTTTAATAGTTATTTATAAAATTTTAAAATAAATTTATGTTTCGGTAAAAAGCTTTAATATATGGAAAATTTTGTCAATTGTACATTAATAATAATTATAATAGTAATTGATCTAGAAGAAAATTTTTAACACTTAGAGCCTTATGCTCACAGAAAATGTAAACTTACATTAAAACTTCAGTTTATAGACAATTGACCCTTGAACAATGGGAGGATTAGGGGCACCCTCCCTCTGCACAGTCAAACATTTGAGTTTAACTTATAGTTGGCCCTCCTTATCCACTGTTTCTGCATATCTGCGGTTCCACATCCTGGGATTCTACCAACCCCAGAACCTGTAGTACTGTCATATTTACTATTGAAAAAAATCTGTGTATAAGTGGACCTGAGCAGTTCAATCCCAAGTTGTTCAAGGGGTCAACTCTATATATTTGTTGCAGAGAAATGAAGGTGATAAATACAAAACTTGTGAGTACAAAAATACAATATAAAATTTAGTTGCCAGGGAGGATACATGGACTGGAAGTACAGGTTCACATAGAAAGGAAGATGTAAACTGTCCATTTAAAAAGCACTTTTATGTATTTTTAAATGGATGATGGTGGGAAACAAATTTATATGGTATTAAAATTCCTTAATTACTGCTATAGACTGAATGTTTGTGTACCCTCATAATTTTTAAATTGAAAACTAACCCTCAATGTAATGGCATTTGGAATATTAACCAGCCACCCTCTGGCATCGATCAGCTACTCATCTGTGATGCTGGTTAGACAAGGATAAGAGGGAGAGAGGAGAAAGTTTCTGATCCCTAGAAAAAGCCATACCTTGAAATTTCATTGGGAAAAAATGAGTACAAACTGCACAAACAGAGCAAATCAAAGCACATCAGTGTAAGCAAACTTATTCTGTAAATGGCCAAATAGTACCTATTTTAAGCTTTTCAGGTTGTATGCTGTAGAGTTTTTGTGACAACTTCACCTCTGCTGTTGTAAGCAGCCATAGACCATATGTAAACAGATAGGCCTGGCTATGTTCCAATAAATCTTTATTTATAAAAGCAGACAGTGGGCTGGATTTAGCCAAATCCTGGTATAATATATGATCCACGATCCACAAGAAGACTGATGCTCTATTGGGCAGTAGCTGAATCTCGAAGTTACCTAAAGGGAATATTTGCCTCACATTGTCAAGATGCAGATGTTTGGCTTGATACTTTGGCCTGTCACTGAAGGCTAAGGTTCTCAAATCTTTTGGTGTCCTCAAAGCATGGCAGCTGGCCTCCCCCAGGTTTTCTGAGAGAGAGCAAGGAGAAAACCACAATGCCTTTATGAACTATTATAAGTCACACATTGTCACTTTTGTTACATTCTGTTTGCTAGAAATGAGTCATTAAGTCTGACCCTCAGAAAAGAAGAAATACCGAAGGCCAAAAAGCACATGAAAAGACACTCAACATTGCTAATTATTAGAGAAATGCAAATCAAAACTACAATGAGGTATCACCTCACATCAGTCAGAATGGCCATCATCAAAAAGTCTACAAATAATAAATGCTGGGGACAGTGAGGAGAAAAAGGAACCCTCTTACACTGTTGGTGGGAATGTAAATTGGTACAGCCAGTATGGAGAACACTATGGAGATTCCTTAAAAAACTGAAAATTGAGCCACCATATGACCTAGCAGTCCCACTCCTGGGCATATATATGGAGAAAACCATAATTCAAAAAGATACCTGTGGGACTTCCTGGTGGTCCAGTGGTAAAGAATATGCCTTCCAATGCAAGGGATGAAGGTTTGATCCCTGGTTGGGGAACTAAGTTCCCACGTGCCGTGGGGCAACTGAGCCCATGTGCCACAACTACTGACCCTGTGTGCTCTGGAGTCTGTGTGCCACAACTAAAGAGCCCATGTGCCACAACTAGAGAGAAGCCCACACGCTGCAACGAAAGATCCTGCATGCTGCAACTAAGACCCAGCTCAGCCAAATAAGAAAAAAAAGGTGCATGTACCGCTCCCCACCACTGCAATGTTTATTGCAGCACTACTTAGAGTAGCCAAGACATGGAAGCAACCTAAATGTTCATTGACAGAGGAATGGATAAAGAAGATGTGGTATATATATACAATGGAATATTACTTAGCCATAAAAAAGAATGAAGTGATGCCATTTGCAGCAACATGGATGTACCTAGAAATTATCATACTAAGTGAAGTAAGCCAGAGACATATTATCATATGGTATCACTTATATGTAGAATCTTAAAAAAATGATACAAGTGAACTTACATACAAAAGAGAAATAGACCCACAGTCATAGAAAACAAACTTATGGTTATCAAAGGAGAAAGGGCAGGGGAGGGATAAATTAGGAGTTTGGGATTAACATATACACACTACTATATATGAAATAGATAACCAACAAGGACCTACTGCATAGCACAGATAACTATATTCAATATTTTGTAATAATCTATAAGGGAAAAGAATCTGAAAAAGAATAGATATACATACATATGTAACCGAGTCTCTTTGTTGTACACCTGACACTAACACAACATTGCAAATCAACTATATTTCAATAAAAAAGGTCTGACCCTCAGAATTCACCTGTTGAGGGGAGGATTGTCAGAGAATCTGGACATATTTTAAAGCTACTACCAAGTTGTTGTGGTGTCTTGTTTTGGTTGATATGTTTTAAGAAATCCCACATATATACTTGGAAAATGGAGTATTTTAATAACCTTCTCAGATAGTTTGTGGCAATTCTTAGATGTGACACCAGATGCTGGTTTCTAAAAAGTGAGTTGCATTATGGAATCTGAAACCATATCCATGAACTTTTCAAATTCTGTTACATTAAAATTTATTAGTTTATTTTGTACTTTAAATCGATATTTTACCCATATATTTTGTAATATGATGCATTTTTTAACATGATGCATTGGTCATTTGGAATATTGATTCACTGAATTATGCAGCTCTTTCAAATGTTGGCATATTTCATTATGCAGTGTAAACTGTTATATCTGTTAATGTTACTAATCATCAGAAAAGTCTTTGAGCATTGGAAAGCTGCCAAGCTTACACTGACAGATACAATTTTTCTAAAATTCTAATTTTCACCTCAAAGCTTGAATTTTATCCTTGGAAACAAAACTGTCAGTTGTTTTCCTTGAAGTGATGGTCTCATTGGTTCATTGTTGAGAAACTGTCTGCCAAATACCCAAGTCTAAATAAACATGATTCTTTACCGATTCAAGTAAAAAATGGTGTTCTGTGAAAAAAGTGGCTAGTTTAGCTCACAACTCAAACAACCATCTAAGTGCTTCTTTTTGAGACAAACATCATACTTTGGTATGTAGTAGAGGTACTTTTTGCATACTTCCCATTTCATCAAACAGAGTATAAAAAATGATGTACATCCAAGGGCCTACATTTAATAAAGTTAATAATTTATATTGCTTCATAACAGTCATTGTAAGGTGAAACTCTTCTCTGGCTTTTTTTTTTTTCTCCTACCAGTAAGTGGCAATGAAGTACGTACATTATAGTAGCACACTGATTTCACATTAAACTAGTACATGATAATGGTACAGTTTGGGGCCATTGCCTTGATTTGTGTTCAGCCACCAACAGTTTTACCCATCATTGCTTCTATACCATTGATGCAAAACAATGCAATGAAAAAGGCAAATAATGTCTTAGTATTATTATGAAAATAGTTTTGAATTTTCAAATACTCTGCAAGTGGCTTCAGGGACCCTCAGAGGTCCATGGCCTATACTTGGAGTACTGCTGTCCTAAGGTGTTGGCTAATAGCCAGTTTCTCCTGAGAAAGTCAATGAGTCTTCTCACAAGCTTTAACCTTGATCTTTTATCTCCCCGCCTCCACCCCTTGCCACCCCTTCCCACCCCCCATCTCCCACCACCAATGCCTTTACCCATTGGGCTGAGCAGTTGTACTTTTTTTTATATATATATAAAAATTTATTTTATTTATTTATTTTTGGCTGCATCGAGTCTTCATTGCTGCATGTGGTCTTTCTCTAGTTGAGGCACACGGGGGCTACTCTTCGCAGCGGTGCACGGGCCTATCACTGCGGTGGCTTCTTTCGTTGCGGAGCACGGACTCTAGGTGCCCGGGCTTCAGCAGTTGTGGCACGCGGGCTCAGTTGCTCCGCAGCATGTGGGATCTTCCCGGACCAGGCCTCGAGCCCGTGTCCCCTGCATTGGCAGGCAGATTCTCAACCACTGCACCACCAGGGAAGCCCAGTTGTACTTCTTATCTTAGGAGAGACTGTCTTCTGACTTTTAAGTTTTGTGGAGAATATTAGAAAAATATTTATTTTAAATATTGAAAGTTTATTCCATTCAAATGATAGAAGTTACCTTAAAATAATTTGTTTTTAAAAACAACCTACTCCATCTTGACTACAGTGGAGGACTGCCATATCCTTGTTATTAATGTGGGTGAATTTTCTAGGGTATAGGACATGTTACTAAGTCATGAAATTAAAAGTGAGAGGAATATGTTTTCCTAATTGGGTGCCGACCACTTATGTACTCTTAGCTCATCTCTTGCAGGATAATTGACAAGTATCAGTGAATCAGAAATGGATTCACATACAAGTTGTGATGCCTTAGCTCAGCAGAATAGAGTCAGCAGAACACATGGTGTTCAGAGGGCCCTGTGAGTCTTTGATACTTTTTTTTTCCCTCATACTGGCTTGAATATATGTTATTTGTCATGATATGCACTGACGGCTGAATCTTCTGTGTTTCTGAACTCAGTTTTTGCTGAGAGATTTCAAGTATAAAAGGAAAATCAAAATGGAGTTGGTGTTGACAAGAGACATATCTAAAATAGAGCTGGGAGGGCACTGAAGACGTGTGACTCAAGCACCTCTCGGCCTGGAGAAATCTGAACTTGGACCACTTCTTATCTTAACATAGGCACCCAGAACATCTTCCCAATGTTCCAGAAACTCAAGATGCTTATCCGACCCTTACTCTAAAACAGTTTGTGACAGCCTATCCCTTAAGGTCAAATGTTTCCTTTATTGTATCAAAGTCAGTCATGGTTCTTGAACAACCTTGTGGTGGCTTTTGCCTTTGTAAGCCCCCAACTCTTTCTGATCTCTAGGAACATTCTAAACGGTTTTATCAGAGTCTGTGTCTCCTGAATTGCAATTCCTAAGACCTCAAATGAAGCTCTTTGTTCTTTGCAGCCTCAATAGTGATTATTGTTTGACACAGGATAGATTATGCCTTTTCCCTTGACTTTTACTCGATGTGTCAGAACCTCATGCAGACCCTGTAGGAGTTTCTTACCTGGTAATAAGATTGGAATTAACATCTGCTTGATCATTTTTGTTGCACTAATCCACCTATATAAACTAGGGCCCTCATTTGCCCCTGAGGCCTAGTGTTCATATCCTTAACTCCAGATATCCAAATGATGATTTATGCAGACCGTTTGGCTATATTCACACAAATTACATTGGAGGCCTTGGTGAAGCTAATGAAACTTAGTTAGAAAATGTCAACTAAACAGATTTTTTGCAACAAATTTCCTTTGCAATGAAATCCTTCTTGCTGTTGGACAGGGACAGATCTAGGTTTTATAGGGCCTGAAACACATGATTTTGGGGTGCCTCTAAGAAAAAAAACTACAAAGTTATAAAAGGGATCTTTGTTAAAATGAGGAAATAAATCACAACAAATTATGGAAGGCTTGAAGATTCAGAGATCTCTTTAGGCAACTTACCAGAAATGAATACATAGGAATGCTTTCTGATTAGAACCTTGCTTGCTGGTCCCTCCTAGGACATTAGGACATTCATAGCTCATGACATTCATAGCTCTGTGCAAGGGAGAGACCCTGAAGGGTCAGCTTCATTAACTTCACTGTGGATCCATGTTGGCGTTGAGAGAACTATATATTCCAGACACTGCCACCTTTCAAATCCTGCTGTCAAGCATGGCTGTTTTTCAAGTGAACCTAAAACAGACAAAGTAGAATCCTGAAATATGTTGAAGTGACAAAGACACTTAGGTTCTTGCTTTTCATTAAGCATTTAAAATGTCATTTTAAAATGACATTTAAAAGCGCTACTTATTCTAAAATTATATTTAACATTATTAAACAAGAAAACCTCCCAGAGTGAGCCAAATACCATCTTTTTCTATAGGAAACTTGTAGCTGTTACTGAAAGGAGATGCTACAGATTTCACAAACTCAATTCATGACTCTCATTAATTTTTTAAAGAGGACTGCCCCTTAGGAAGGCAATTTGAGAGGCAACAGTTTAATGAGCTCCACTGGAGATCAGATAATTCATTATCCCAAATATCATGTTTATTATATTAATAGATTTACATGCTAATAAAAGGACAAGTCCCCGTGCTTATGTTTTATAGTGAAAGTAAAACCCTTGGAAGGATGAGATTAGAGTGATGTTAGTTAAGACAGCAGCAGAGATCTGTAAGAGTGATCTTTTAAAGCATGCAGCAAGGTGGTCTCTTATAAGGGATTTTCTCTTTTCATCTGCCAAGGTTATTTAGTGGTATCCTCTCTTCTCCAGAGTATCACTTACTTCAGTAAATGCGTAAGTACAAATAAGAAAATTGAAAAAAAAAAGTCTACAGAAAAATTTGTGAAAAAATTATATTTTATAAATACTATAGGTAATAGAGTCATAAAGAGTGAACACATCTATAATCCATCATCTTTTGTAACATCAGAGCAATATATGTGGCTTTTAGAGTGTGATTCTCATTACTTGGATAGAACTAGAACATTCTAATCATATGATTATTGAATCAACCATTCAGTTTATTTATTTATGTGCCACAGAAAAATCGTGACAAATATCTCATCAATTAATTCATCAGCTAGACTTTGCAGTGGTTTGAATCAATGTTAAAGATAGCTGAAACCTCTACATCCATCTCTTAATGAAGTATATTTGAGATCTATAATACATATTTTTAATTCAGTGTAGATAATGACAGAATCATAAGGCTCAGACTTGAAAAAGGATTGTAATTCATCCATGCATCCTTCTGCCTTCAGACCTTAAATTTTCCAGATAGATAATATATCTATTTTTAAGGAAGTTTACAGTATATTTTGTATACTACTTAATGATAACATTCACCATTAGAAAAATATATTTTATATTTAACATAAATTATTGATACAATGCCATAGATTAATTAAATTCTACAAGTGTTGAGTGTCTATTCTAAGGTCAGTCCTAACCATGATAGAAGTTCCATGGAGGGTTACATGACAGAAGGATTACAAGTTGAAGGACTGGGATAGATTTCTCTTTGTGGTCCCAACCGTAAGCACTAAAGGAGGAAACCTGAGAAGATAAAGTTCAATGTTAACGGACTCATCTGGGGAAAGTTTAGAAAGACCTAGGTCTTGTCTAATGACATTGAAGGGAAGTTATATTTGGGTAGGTGGAGAGTAAAGGAAAGCCACATTTAAAATGGAAAGAACAGCATGGGCAACACTGTGTAGAAAACTTTTATTATCTATCTAATTAGGAGAGATAAAAAGATTTTTTTTTTTTGTACTGAGAAATTATTCAGGCATCCCTTTGGTCTCTTCCTTTCAAGTTACATAATCCCATATCCTCTGACCTTTCATTCTACACCCTATTTTCCAGCCCTCAGCCTTTTCTGAGGCTCTCCAAGCTCTCTGTGTCTCTCATGAGCCATATGGCCTAGTGGATGGAGCCTCAATTAGGGGTTCGGGGTTCTGACTTCTACTTGTCATTCTTCCTACTGTGTAGTCTTGACCAGGTCCTTACAGGACCTCAATTTCCCTCTGTAATTTAAGGCACCAGACTATGGTCTCTTGACTTCCTTCTCTCTCAAAATTCTGAGCCTTAAATTGTGAAGCCTAGCATTTGGTATGAAGTTCTAGCCATGTGGAATAAGGTTAAAGGGTTAATTTCCAATCTCCTTCATCCTTCATCCATATTTCTCTTTGGACATTCCAATATCATAATTATCTTTAAAAACCCTGAGTCCAGAAAAAAGTCTAGTACCTACATAGAAACTGGGTTTCCTTGTCCAAGACTTTATCAACAAAAATGTCATTTGTATAAAATGACCTTAAGTTCCAACCCACCCTAAATATGGAGTAAATGTATTTTCCTTTTAGGGATAATGACAATTTCTTTTTAAAGAAGGATTTAGGCTGCTGACCTATAAAGTACTTTAAATATTATGTTGTGGAGGATTGCACTGGAACAGTACTGAATGCAGATTGTTCTCTGACCACATCCTTCCTTACTGAATCATTCTTCAAGATGTTGTCTCTGTCTTTTACTTCTTTTTTCCCCATTGTGCAGCGGTTAGAAAAATGAAATTATGTCTTTTGCTACAAAGCACAAGCCAGTTATGTGTATGCTCCATCAGAATAAATTTCATCCATCTTCCTTAACCTTGGATAACACAGAGTATTTTAACCTATTAAAGTAAGTATTTGATTAACAGGTAGGGTGTTTGGAAGTAGGGAAGTTCCAAAAACTGAGGCAAAAAATATTGCTTGAAATGAAATAGATGTACTGTAAAGAGGAACCATGAGTCATAGTCACAAAGATATTCCCCACCATGGTTAATGACCCGAGCATGGGTGCTGGAGTCAGATGGCTGGGCTTGAATCCCATTTCTACCACTTACTGGCTTCATTGCCTTGGTCAGTTAATTAATCTCCTCAAGTTATCGTTTTCTACTCTGTAAAATAATAGTGCCTGCATCACAGGTTGTTCTGAAGGTTGAAGATGGTAATGCAAATAAAGTGCTCAGCACAGTATCTGGCAAAGTCAGAGGTCAATAAATATTAGCTGCTGTTATTGTTATTACCTGAGCTTGTAGCTGTTAGCATTGTGTTTGACAGTGAATAATGAAGACCCACAGGATAGAAGCTTGTTTCTGTTTCACACAGGGATCCGGGAATAGAAAGCCCAGAACTACTCCTTGAGGTCCTCAGGGACCCTGGCTCCTTCCAGTTCATTATCCCACCATCCCTAAGATGTGACCTTTCTCCCCATGATCCAAGATGGTGCTAAGAGCTTCAGCCATGTTCTCAGCAGCAGGATCGAGGAAGAGATAAAGAAAAATGGGAAAGATGTTTAAAAAACAAAAAAAGAAAGAGAAAAAAGGGAAAGTGGTGGCATGTCCTACTAGCTGTGTTTTAAGGAAGAATCTCAGGAGATGCCTGAGTGTTTTTTGCCCATAATATGTGAAGGACTGACTTTCATGACCATCCAGCCCCATTTCAAACTTTTAATTTTTAAAGTATCACAAGAGTTATAGCCTACAGTCTCCTGGGGCTCACTATGACCATGGAATCTTTTTCTGTTATATGTCAACAATATTGATTAACTAAAACATAAAACAGTATGACTAAATTGAATGTCATTTAGGGTTTTGTATCAGGCTGCCTTTGAAATGTTATTGTCTCAGTGTTTTGAATGTACCTGAATTGTTCAGATTTTAAACTCTGAAATCTAAAATATGATTTTCCTTCCCCTTTGGGAGTCAGTGGCAAGTTAAGCCTGGAAGGCGAGATTTACATTGTAGGCTGATTGTATAACAAATGCTCCGTCAAGAGTGCTCTGGGACAGAAGTGGCCAGAAAGGTTGTATGACAGAACAACAAGGTTATATGGCAGGAAGATTAGCTTTGCCCTAGGATTCACATGAATAATAGATGCAATGCAGAATAAAAAAAATGATTTAAAAAATTAAAAAACCCACTGAAATGACAGCAACTCAAGGCCACACACCATCCTCGGTGTGTACAAGTGGGATGGATCACTGTCACAGTGATGTCTGAAATGTGGTTTCTGTGCTCCCTCCACTGTTAAATGACTATTACTTGGCTATTAATGAGTAATGACTATTACTTACTAACATGAGCAGTAGGATCACTGAATATAAGGCAGTAGAGTGTAGTATCTCTTGGTCTACGGCATGTTATATTTTGTAACTGATCAAAATGGTACATCCAGGGACATCTTATTCAATATTTCTAATGACAATAAAACCTCTACTGATTCAGATTTCTAAATCCTAGTGCTGCTGCCTTCGCACAGCAATCAGTAGATCACAGTCTTGTAGAGATGATACAGAAGTAGGTATATTTGGGAGTTAAATACAAATTCGTTAACAGCATAATTGGACTAGTTTCGAGAAGCAAATATATTAGTTCTAAATATAAGCCCTAGTAATGACTAGGATTCAAGAACAGAAAATAATTATCCTAAGAAGGATAAAGTCATTTTCTTGAGTTGAGATATTTCTTTTAAATCAGTTCTCCCATCTGCTGTAAGAAATGGGTTGATGGTGATTGACAAGATACTGGCTTTCAGATGACAGGCTCACTACCCCTTTGGCTCATTAAATAGAGAAGCAAGAGTAAGTGAACATTGCTTTTTCTTATCTAATGTTTAATGAGTATTAATGGACTTCTTTTGAGTAGCTAATGTAATAAACTATAAAATATACAAATGATATCTCTATTAAATATTACCTATTAAATATCTTCCTGCTTGCTGCCAGAAGCCAGATTTTGTTAAGGGTGGAAACATTAACCTAAATACATGCTTATAAAGCCTCTTTTGCAGTTAGAAGTGTATTGCAGTTGTGGCCAATGAAACAAAGGTGGAATTTGGCTGGGCTTTCTAGGAAAGCATTTGCTTTCCTGATAAAAATGGGCAGATGCAACTGGCATTGCTCTTTTCCTTTCTGCCTTCCTCTTTCCTTGAAGGCATGATGTCTAGACCTGTAG
The DNA here is from genome assembly GCF_963924675.1 of Phocoena phocoena. Taxonomy (NCBI): domain Eukaryota; kingdom Metazoa; phylum Chordata; class Mammalia; order Artiodactyla; family Phocoenidae; genus Phocoena; species Phocoena phocoena. The sequence goes on along the minus strand of NC_089236.1, from coordinate 12,416,758 downwards.
CAGTTTTCTTGCAACCTTGAGGTGAAATGCACAAAGTAAAAGCCCCCAAAATGGCCGGCTCTGGCTCCGATGTCTCTGAGTGCTGACAATGCTAGCATCCTACTGCCTCCAGACTTCTTTTGGGTGAATCCCACTTATTTAAGTCACTGGGTTTTTTGCTATTTACAGTCAAGTGAATACCTAATTAAAACCCAGGCCCATATAGAACTTGTTGCCAATTGGCATTGCCATAAGAATCATGTAGAGTAGGATATTTCAGTGACTCATAAATGAGTTAAAAGGAAGACACAAACCTTATGTTTAAAGCTGGGCTGATAGGATGTATTAAAAATTATGGGGGTTATATTTATGCTGGTTACTCTCCATTTACCACCCCTTCGGTCCACTCTGTGCCCTTCTCAACCCTCCTCTGTGCCCTAGGAGGCTGACCCTATGAACTGCAACTCCTGACTCTGGCTTCTGTTTGGGTTCAACCAGTGGTCAGCACCAGTAGGAGACTGGAGGTTGGGAGGTGTAACAGGTAATATCTCAACTCAAGAACTGGATTTTCCTTTTTAGAGTAACTGTTTTGTGTTCCTGAATCCAATGACTAGGACTTAGTACTGATGTTTAAAATAAATATATTTGCTTCTCAAGGTTAACCCAATTATGCTGTTACCTTACATTTGTATTTAGTTCCCCAAATACCTAATTCTGCATCAACTCTGTAAGCCTGTGATCTACTGATTGTCATGCAAAGGCAGCAGCACTAGGATTTAGTGATCTGAAGCAGCAGCAATTTTATAATCAAACAAAAATATTGAATGAGATGTGAATAAGGTAAATGGTGGGAGAGAGAGGTTGTGCTGTGTTTTCCCTGTTCCATCCCTGCTTTGGGCAGAGTTTTCTAGCAAAATCTGGATTCCTCAACTCCGTGGGTTCCTTAAATGTCTTATCTTCCCTGTCACTCTGGGTCCAAGAGTGGTAACCACTTATTCTGGCTTATTTCTAGGGGCATCAACATCTTCTGTCAGTTCCTTATCTTGATCCACATTTTAATGAAATTTCCTTGAACCACCTGATTTAGATTCTGTTTCCTGTCAGGACTCTGTCTGATACAATATTCTTATACCCACATTTCTAAAACTGATGTTAATTTACTTGATGAAAACCATCAAATGTCTTTTAAAAAATTGTCTGGATTTGGCATGTAACTCAACTGAAATTGTATTGATTTGTGTGGCTAAGTGAGCAGTGTGATCCATTGTTCCAAATTAACTCATTAAGGGCAAAGGGATTTTAATATTTGCTAATATATTTATATTCCACTCTCTTTTTATGGCAATGATGAACAGTCTAAGAAGTTCCAAACTTTATTTCAACTGCAAAGATATGTTGCCTGGAGTTAGGTATTCTGATCTAATACAATATTTACAAAGTAATTTTATAGTAATTTCTAAGTTAATCCTAACAACCTTCCTATGAACAGGGTCAATGTTATTATCAATCCTTATTTTAGAAGTCTTGTTTCTGAACAAGGAAGAAGAATGTTCCCCAGCTTATACCACTTGCCAGTTAAGGTCTGGAGCACAGGGTTCCTTGTTCTTGTTCTTGAGGTACTGCTTTAGCTTCCCTTCAAAAATTAATTCACTGTCTAATTCACTGTCACGCAGGGCAGAGCATGTTGCATGTCTTGCCTTCCTGACAGCAACCCATCATATTTAGTGTGTGTTTGTTGATTGTTTCTGGTTGCTTTGACAATGCCAAGAAATAATGGATGGTGTTATGATCTTTTTCTTCTTCTCAGTTCTCTTATTTCTTTCTTCATATGCACTACTGCACTGAACCCACTGCTACAGAGACAGAAGAATAGAGATTCTGAGGTAGGAGTGGAATTTTCTAAAACTTCTGTGAGTTCTACTTGTCCTCCCTAAGAGAGGAGTAAGTGTCTGATGGATGATGGCTCAAAGGCCAAATAGTGCCCTCCTGCCTTAGTCTCTCAACCTGATCTTTTTAATAAAGCCTTTAGAATTGTTTCAAAAAGCAACAAACCCATTTAGCCCACATGCACACACTGATATGTTTAACTATTTTTTCTAAACATGGGAAGGCTGAGTTCACTTGCCACATGTGGGATACTTGTCACGAAAGGAAGAAAAGGTTCGTTGGGAGACTCTGCTGTGATTTGTACAAGTCATGTTCATTGCATGAAGTGATCAAGATAATAAGCTTTCTTTGCGGTCCTCCCCTAACCACTACCAGTTTTTATCAAAAATGGGACTCACAATCTTCTCCCCAAAACGTTCTTCCTGGGTTTCTTATGCCCATCATTTGTTCCATTGCCCATACATCAGGAGTCATTTTTTCTTCATGTATGTCTTATACAGCCAACAGGGGGAGAGGATTCATTCTCCTTTTCCTTTCCTAAACTGCCTGAACTCAGTGATATCATGGATTCTAAAGACTAGCAGAGAGCTATTTGGGGTAACGAAATCACAGTTTCTTAAGAGAGTCACAGGTTTGGATGTGTATGAATCATGCATTATCTTTCTGTGACTCCTGTTCCTTCACCTACTCGCTAAAGGTTAGTGTTCCCCAGGGATCCATCTTTGGGCTTCCGGTTTTCTTACTGTGTCTTCTCTGGGTGACTTCTCTCAAGTGGATACATTCTGTTGCCACCTGTGCAGTGATCAGTTTAGCACATCCCTCCGCTGAGCTACAAACACAGGTGCCTAACTATTGGGTATGTCCACTTGGACATCCTATAGGCAACCCAAAAGCAACGTGTTTGAGTTGTATTCCCTTGCAATCTGGTCCTCGTCCTGTATCCCTGTCTTGATGACTGGCACCTCTGCCCTCTGGTCCACCTAAGTCAGAGGTCACCGGGAGTCATCACAGTCTCCTCCCTCTCATTTTCAGCCCTCCATCCTTTCTCTTTCTAACTGCAATCTATTTTCTCCTCTCCTTCACGACTGCCCCTGCTTTATTCTGCTTCATGCAGGGTTATTGCAAGAGTCTCCTAATTAGTTCCCTCACTCTTCCTCCCTCCTCAGGACCCATTTCAATTCATCTTTTGCACTGCTGCTATTCGACTCATGTAGTTCCCTGCTTAGAACCCATTATCGAATACAGAGCAAGCACCTTATCTTGACCCACAGGGTCCTAATGATCTGGCCACTCTACAGCTGTAACTCCTGCTATTCCTCAAAACGTGAGTGCCCTTGCCCTGATGTTTCTCTGTTTTTGTGATTTTACACCTGACATTTCTTTCCTTCAAATTGCCTTCCCCATCTTTAAGTCTAGCAAACTCCTACTCAGACTTTTAAGAGCACTCTCATTTTATTTATTGTTTCCTTCCGTTCTTATTTCATTGGTGCAGTCTATGTCTCTGAGATATTAATGACAGGTTTTCTTTGTAAATTATCTTCTCCTTGCATTGTTTCTATTTCTTCTGAGTATCTTCTTTCCCCTATTTATTTACTTTAATCCTCAAACATCCAGCAATCCTTGTCTGTCTGGTCCTAATTAAGAATGAGGCCAACCAGTTGTTGATTGGAAGTTCTGTGTGAAAATAACTTCCCTGTTTGTTCACTGCCGGGCTTCACTCTAGGGTGATCTGGCTGCCCTGTTTCATTAGGGGCCCCCAATCCTTCTCCCTCGGGCTGGTCAGATTCTGTCTCGGACTGACCAGAACTGTCTTCCATTCTCCTGTGTAGGGGGCCTGGGCCTGGCTCCCAGTGGTCTAGAAGGCTTATGGATGTTGTGGGCTAGGCAGGGGTCTTATAAGTCCCTAAACTTTTGCCTAATTCTTGTTTTTACGACAGTGATCTCACCTGTCGTCAGCTGTGCTCTGTGTTTCCTGTCCAGAATACCTCTGGTTCACCCTCTCCAGGGAGTAAACCTCTGGTCTTTGGCAAAGGTGCTTCTTAAATATAATACTATTTTAACCAATCTTGCTGTCTTCAGCCTCACTTTTGCCCTTCCTTTTAGAGGCAGCTGGTACTGCCAGTTCCTGACTTGCTCTGAGCTTCTGTGGGAAAATCACATTGCTTCTCGGTTTCCACTTCTGCTACTGTGGATTCCAGCAATCTCTGGACGAAAATGTCACCTGCTTCTCCTCTGTTTGTTTTTTCGTGCCCATGTGTTGTGTTCACGACTGTTCCTCAGTTCCAGTCCTCTTTCTTGCTATGGTTTATGTCTTCAGCTGTCATTTAGTGGGAATTAAAGAGAGAACAGATGTAAATGCCTGTGTTAAAGCCCACTTTAGCCAGGATAGCCCTCAGTGTTTTATTCCCCAGCACTGGCCTTCAGTAGAAACTTGGTAAAGGTTTATTGGATGAATAAGTGAAATCTGCGTATAGAGAGGAAGCCTTAGGTTACGTACACATTCCCTGCTTAGCTGTGCATTCTGGTACCCAGAGAAACTGCCAGAGGTAAAAACGAAATTATGTCTCTCAAGCACATACTGTACTCCTGGACTTTTGACGACAAATTTTTGTGTCTCAGGCCTATCCTGAAAAGCCTGGTGATGCTCCAAAAGTGGGCAGCATTGGATGTTTAGGAAGTCCATTCTCTTTACATGAGTGACTCAGTCTTGGAACTGGAATTTACATGTGTCCTGATGCCTATAGCCCTCAGCTCTTGAGACTAGGTCAGTCTGTGAAACACCAGGATAGTTGGTGTGAATTTTACTCTACAATTTTGAGTGTAAACATTTAACATTCTTTTAAAACCCTTAAGTCAAGATTAATCTTCAAGCCCCCATCCTACCAGGTCACCATCAAATTCCATCTCAGGCATAATGGAGACCCCTTCCTTTATGTCTAGGTGTACAGAGGGGTTTCAGCGTCTGGGAAAGAGCCCCCCTCACTCCTCACTGGACTATGTCCAAGCCCACGGGGTCCTGGAGGGTGGAAGCCCTGCTGCTCTGGGTCAAGGTCAAGCATGGGTCTTTAGTGACACCTCCATGGCCTCAGCAGCCAGCGTACCATCCACAGCATTCCTGATCCACCCCTTTAGAAGTTCTGCCACCTGGTAGCATCTCCACAAGGGAGTGGAGGGATGGGCCACCCCCCTATTCCCTTTCCCAGTACAGGGGCAGAAGGAGCACATGGAATCTCCTTCAAATCTCCCTGCTAACAGTGGTGTCACCCTCCATCCTCTCCTCCTCCAGGATTATCCTGCATAACCTTTCTTAGATTTTAAAACACAGTGCTGGTCTTTCTTCAGAAGGATGTGGAAGAATGAGAGGGTAAAACTAGTCAGTTTTTTTTTCCTTCATTGACAGACTTGGGAAAACCAGTATTCTCAGGGATAATCAAAAACAACTGATGATGAGTCTTATTTTTTTAGATTCCACATGTAAGTGATAAAGTATTTGTCTTTCTTTGTCTGACTTACTTTACTAAACATAATATTCTCTAGGTCCATCCACGTTGCTGCAAATGGCAATATTTAAGGGGAAAGGGATGGGAGAAGGACAGATTAGATTAACAGATACAAACTACTATACATAAACTAGAGAAGCAACAAGGATTTACTGTATGGCACAGGGAATTATATATAATGTCTGTAATAACCTATAATGGGTTATAATCAGAAAAAAATAACTGAATCACTATGCTGTATAGCTGAAACTAATACAATATTGTAAATCAACTATACTTTAAAAAAAACCAGAAAAACAAACAAACAAACAAAAAAACCTGACTGATGATTAGAACAAAGACTTTGAGCCCAATCAGGAGGGTATGTCTATTGGAAACCTTCCCAGCTGCACTGAAGTCCACTTACTTTTCTTCCTAAGGTGTAATTGATCAGTGTCCCTCCTCCCGTGCTAGGCAACACATCTTACAGAAAGATTTCTCTAATTTTGCTTTTGTTCTTTCTATATTAAATTCTAGCCAGATGCTGGGGAATAAAACAATGACATAAAGAAGTTGGATTTAACACAGGCATTTATCTGGTGAGGGCTGAAAATAATATAATTACTACTCAGTTCTGTTTTATTCTTTAAGGGGTGAATTTTTCTAATGTTTCTTTCTTTTTTTTTTTTTTTTTTTTTTTTTTTTTTAACATCTTTATTGGGGTATAATTGCTTTACAATGGTGTGTTAGTTTCTGATTTATAACAAAGTGAATCAGCTATACATATACATGTGCTCCCATGTGTCTTCCCTCTTGCGTCTCCCTCCCTCCCACTCTCCCCCTCCCACCCCTCCAGGCTGTCCCAAAGCCCCGAGCTAATATCCCTGTGCCTTGCGGCTGCTTCCCCCTAGCTATCTACCTTACTACGTTTGTTAGTGTGTATATGTCCATGACTCTCTCTCGCCCTGTCAAAACTCACCCTTCCCCCTCCCCATATCCTCAAGTCCGTTCTCCAGTAGGTCTGCGCCTCTATTCCTGTCTTATCCCTAGGTTCTTCATGACATTTTTTCCCCTTAAATTCCATATATATGTGTTAGCATACGGTATTTGTCTTTGTCTTTCTGACTTACTTCACTCTGTATGACAGACTCTAGGTCTATCCATCTCATTACAAATATCTCAATTTCATTTCTTTTTAAGGCTGAGTAATATTCCATTGTGTATATGTGCCACATCTTCTTTATCCATTCGTCCGATGATGGGCGCTTAGGTTCTTTCCATCTCCGGGCTATTGTAAATAGAGCTGCAATGAACATTTTGGTACATGACTCTTTTTGAATTTTGGTTTTCTCAGGGTATATGCCCAGTAGTGGGATTGCTGGGTCATATGGTAATTCTATTTGTAGTTTTTTAAGGAACCTCCATACTGTTCTCCATAGTGGCTGAACCAATTCACATTCCCACCAGCAGTGCAAGAGTGTCCCCTTTTCTCCACACCCTCTCCAGCATTTATTGTTTCTAGATTTTTTGATGATGGCCATTCTGACTGGTGTGAGATGATATCTCATTGTAGTTTTGATTTGCATTTCTCTAATGATTAATGATGTTGAGCATTCTTTCATGTGTTTGTTGGCATTCTGTATATCTTCTTTGGAGAAATGTCTGTTTAGGTCTTCTGCCCATTTTTGGATGGGGTTGTTTGTTTTTTTGTTATTGAGCTGCATGAGCTGCTTGTAAATTTTGGAGATTAATCCTTTGTCAGTTGCTTCATTTGCAAATGTTTTCTCCCATTCTGAGGGTTGTCTTTTGGTCTTGATTATGGTTTCCTTTGCTGTGCAAAAGCTTTGAAGTTTCATTAGGTCCCATTTGTTTATTTTTGTTTTTATTTCCATTACTCTAGGAGGTGGGTCAGAAAGGATCTTGCTGTGATTTATGTCATAGAGTGTTCTTCCTATGTTTTCCTCTAAGAGTTTGATAGTTTCTGGCCTTACATTTAGGTCTTTAATCCATTTTGAGCTTATTTTTGTGTATGGTGTTAGGGAGTGATCTAATCTCATACTTTTACATGTACCTGTCCAGTTTTCCCAGCACCATTTATTGAAGAGGCTGTCCTTTCTCCACTGTACATTCCTGCCTCCTTTATCAAAGATAAGGTGTCCATATGTGCGTGGGTTTATCTCTGGGCTTTCTATCCTGTTCCACTGATCTATCTTTCTGTTTTTGCGCCAGTACCATACTGTCTTGATTACTGTTGCTTTGTAGTATAGTCTGAAGTCAGGGAGCCTGATTCCTCCAGCTCCTTTTTTCGTTCTCAAGATTGCTTTGGCTATTCGGGGTCTTTTGTGTTTCCATACAAATTGCGAAATTTTTTGTTCTAGTTCTGTGAAAAATGCCAGTGGTAGTTTGATAGGGATTGCATTGAATCTGTAGATTGCTTTGGGTAGTAGAGTCATTTTCACAATGTTGATTCTTCCCATCCAAGAACATGGTATATCTCTCCATCTATTTGTATCATCTTTAATTTCTTTCATCAGTGTCTTATAATTTTCTGCATACAGGTCTTTCGTATCCTTAGGTAGGTTTATTCCTAGATATTTTATTCTTTTTGCTGCAATGGTAAATGGGAGTGTTTTCTTGATTTCACTTTCAGATTTTTCATCATTAGTATATAGGAATGCCAGAGATTTCTGTGCATTAATTTTGTATCCTGCTACTTTACCAAATTCATTGATTAGCTCTAGTAGTTTTCTGGTAGCATCTTTAGGATTCTCTATGTATAGTATCATGTCATCTGCAAACAGTGACAGCTTTACTTCTTCTTTTCCAATGTGGATTCCTTTTATTTCCTTTTCTTCTCTGATTGCTGTGGCTAAAACTTCCAAAACTATGTTGAATAAGAGTGGTGAGAGTGGGCAACCTTGTCTTGTTCCTGATCTTAGTGGAAATGCTTTCAGTTTTTCACCATTGAGGATGATGTTTGCTGTGGGCTTGTCATATATGGCCTTTATTATGTTGAGGAAAGTTCCCTCTATGCCCACTTTCTGGAGGGTTTTTATCATAAATGGGTGTTGAATTTTGTCAAAAGCTTTCTCTGCATCTATTGAGATGATCATATGGTTTTTCTCCTTCAATTTGTTAATATGGTTTATCACATTGATAGATTTGCGTATATTGAAGAATCCTTGCATTCCTGGAATAAACCCCACTTGATCATGGTGTATGATCCTTTTAATGTGCTGTTGGATTCTGTTTGCTAGTATTTTGTTGAGGATTTTTGCATCTATGTTCATCAGTGATATTGGCCTGTAGTTTTCTTTCTTTGTGACATCCTTGTCTGGTTTTGGTATCAAGGTGATGGTGGTCTCGTAGAAGGAATTTGGGAGTGTTCCTCCCTCTGCTATATTTTGGAAGAGTTCGAGAAGGATAGGTGTTAGCTCTTCTCTAAACGTTTGATAGAATTCACCTGTGAAGCCATCTGGTCCTGGGCTTTTGTTTGTTGGAAGATTTTTAATCACAGTTTCAATTTCAGTGCTTGTGATTGGTCTGTTCATATTTTCTATTTCTTCCTGATTCAGTCTTGGCAGGTTGTGCATTTCTAAGAATTTGTCCATTTCTTCCAGATTGTCCATTTTATTGGCATAGAGTTGCTTGTAGTAATCTCTCATGATTTTTTTTATTTCTGCAGTGTCAGTTGTTATTTCTCCTTTCTCATTTCTAATTCTATTGATTTGAGTCTTCTCCCTTTTTTTCTTGATGAGTCTGGCTAGTGGTTTATCTATTTTGTTTATCTTCTCAAAGAACCAGCTTTTAGTTTTATTGATCTTTGCTATCGTTTCCTTCATTTCTTTTTCATTTATTTCTGATCTGATTTTTATGATTTCTTTCCTTCTGCTAGCTTTGGGGCTTTTTTGTTCTTCTTTCTCTAATTGCTTGAGGTGTAAGGTTAGGTTGTTTATTCGAGATGTTTCCTGCTTCTTAAGGTGGGCTTGTATTGCTATAAACTTCCCCCTTAGAACTGCTTTTGCTGCATCCCATAGGTTTTGGGTCGTTGTGTCTCCATTGTCATTTGTTTCTAGGTATTTTTTTATTTCCTCTTTGATTTCTTTAGTGATCACTTCATTATTAAGTAGTGTATTGTTTAGCCTCCATGTGCTTGTATATTTTACAGATCTTTTCCTGTAATTGATATCTAGTCTCATGGCGTTGTGGTCAGAAAAGATACTTGATACAATTTCAATTTTCTTAAATTTACCAAGGCTTGATTTGTGACCCAAGATATGATCTATCCTGGAGAATGTTCCATGAGCACTTGAGAAAAATGTGTATTCTGTTGTTTTTGGATGGAGTGTCCTATAAATATCAATTAAGTCCATCTTGTTTAATGTATCATTTAAAGCTTGTGTTTCCTTATTTATTTTCATTTTGGATGATCTGTCCATGGGTGAAAGTGGGGTGTTAAAGTCCCCTACTATGAATGTGTTACTGTCTATTTCCCCTTTTATGGCTGTTAGTATTTGCCTTACGTATTGAGGTGCTCCTATGTTGGGTGCATAAATATTTACAATTGTTATATCTTCTTCTTGGATCGATCCCTTGATCATTATGTAGTGTCCTTCTTTATCCCTTTTAATAGTCCTTATTTTAAAGTCTATCTTGTCTGATATGAGAATTGCTACTCCAGCTTTCTTTTGGTTTCCATTTGCATGGAATATCTTTTTCCATCCCCTTACTTTCAGTCTGTATGTGTCTCTAGGTCTGAGGTGGGTCTCTTGTAGACAGCATATATAAGGGTCTTGTTTTTGTATCCATTCAGCCAATCTGTGTCTTTTGGTGGGAGCATTTAGTCCATTTACATTTAAGGTAATTATCGATATGTATGTTCCTATTCCCATTTTCTATATTGTTTTGGGTTCGTTATTATAGGTCGTTTCCTTCTTTTGCATTTCTTATCTAGAGGAGTTCCTTTAGCATTTGTTGTAAAGCTGGTTTGGTGGTGCTGAACTCTCTCAGCTTTTGCTTGTCTGTAAAGGTTTTAATTTCTCCATCAAATCTGAATGAGATCCTTGCTGGGTAGAGTAGTCTTGGTTGCAGGTTTTTCTCCTTCATCACTTTCAGTATGTCCTGCCACTCCCTTCTGGCTTGTAGGGTTTCTGCTGAGAGATCAGCTGTTAACCTTATGGGGATTCCCTTGTGTGTTATTTGTTGTTTTTCCCTTGCTGCTTTTAATATGCTTTCTTTGTATTCAATTTTTGATAGTTTGATTAATATGTGTCTTGGCGTATTTCTCCTTGTATTTATCCTGTATGGGACTCTCTGTGCTTCCTGGACTTGATTAACTATTTCCTTTCCCATATTAGGGAAGTTTTCAACTATAATCTCTTCAAATATTTTCTCAGTCCCTTTCTTTTTTTCTTCTTCTTCTGGAACCCCTATAATTCGAATGTTGGTGCGTTTAATGTTGTCCCAGAGCTCTCTGAGACTGTCCTCAGTTCTTTTCATTCTTTTTTCTTTATTCTGCTCTGCAGTAGTTATTTCCACTACTTTATCTTCCAGGTCACTTATCCGTTCTTCTGCCTCAGTTATTCTGCTATTGATCCTATCTAGAGTACTTTTAATTTCATTTATTGCGTTGTTCATCGTTGCTTGTTTCATCTTTATGTCTTCTAGGTCCTTGTTAACTGTTTCTTGCATTTTGTCCATTCTACTTCCAAGATTTCGGATCATCCTTACTATCATTATTCTGAATTCTTTTTCAGGTAGATTGCCTATTTCCTCTTCATTTGTTAGGTCTGGTGGGTTTTTATCTTGCTCCTTCATCTGCTGTGTGTTTTTCTGTCTTCTCATTTTGCTTATCTTACTGTGTTTGGGGTCTCCTTTTTGCAGGCTGCACGTTCGTAGTTCCCGTTGTTTTTGATGTCTGTCTCCAGTGGCTAAGGTTGTATCAGCGGGTTGTGCAGGCTTCCTGGTGGAGGGGACTAGTGCCTGTGTTGTGCTGGATGAGGCTGGATCTTGTCTCTCTAGTGGGCAGGTTCACGTCTGGTGGTGTGTTTTGGGGTGTCTGTGGCCTTGTTATGATTTTAGGCAGCCTCTCTGCTAATGGGTGGGGTTGTGTTCCTGTTTTGCTAGTTGTTTGGCATAGGTTGTCCAGCACTGTGGCTTGCTGGTCGTTGAGTGAAGCTGGGTGCTGGTGTTAAGATGGAGGTCTCTGGGAGATTTCCACCGTTTAATATTATGTGGAGCTGGGAGGTCTCTTGTTGATCAGTGTCCTGAAGTTGGCTCTCCTACCTCAGAGGCAGAGCCCTGCCTCCTGGGCTGGAGCACCAAGAGCCTTTCATCCACACGGCTCAGAATAAAAGGGAGGAAAAGTAGAGAGAATTATTAGAAGTATGAGGAAAGAAAGAAGGAAAGGAGGAAAGGAAGGAAGGAAGAAAGAAGCAAAGAAGGAAAGAAAGGAGGGAGGGAGGGAGGAAGGAAGGAAGGAAGGAGGGAAAGAAGGAGAAAATGTAGAGAGAATTAGTAGAAGTTTGAGGAAAGAAAGAGGGAAAGGAGGAAAGGAAGGAAGGAAGAAAGAAGCAAAGAAGGAAAGAAAGGAGGGAGGGAGGGAGGGAGGGAGGAAGGAAGGAAAGAAGGAGGGAAAGAAGGAGAAAATGTAGAGAGAATTAGTAGAAGTTTGAGGAAAGAGAGAAGGAAAGGAGGAAAGGAAGGAAGGAAGAAAGAAGCAAAGAAGGAAAGAAAGGAGGGAGGGAGGGAGGGAGGAAGGGAGGAAGGAAGGAGGGAAAGAAGGAAAAAAGACAGAAAGAAAGAAGATACAGTAAAAATAAAATAAAGTATAATATAGTTATTATACTAAAAAATATTTAGAAAGAAAGAAAAGAAAAAAAAAAAAAAAAAAAGAACAGATAGAACCCTAGGACAAATGTTGGAAACAAAGCTATACAGAGAAAAATCTTACACAGAAGCATACACATACGTGTTCACAAAGAGAGGCAAAGGGGGAAAAATCATAAATCCTGCTCCCAGAGACCACCTCCTCAACCTGGGGTGATTCGCTGTCTAAAGGAGGGAAGGAAGGAAGGAAAGAAAGAAAGAACGAAGGTAAAGTACAATAAAGTTATTACAATTAAAATTAATTATTAAGAAAAAAAAAAATTTTTTTTTTTTTTTAAAAAAAACCATGGACGGATAGAGCCCTAGGACAAATGTTGGAAGCAAAGCTATACAGAGAAAATCTTACACAGAAGCATACACATACACGTTCACAAAGAGAGGCAAAGGGGGAAAAATCCTAAATCCTGCTCCCAGAGACCACCTCCTCAACCTGGGGTGATTTGCTGTCTAAAGGAGGGAAGGAAGGAAGGAAAGAAAGAACGAAGGTAAAGTACAATAAAGTTATTGCAATTAAATATTAAGAAAGAAAAAAAAATTTTTTTTTTTTTTTTAAAAAACCATGGAAGGATAGAGCCCTAGGACAACTGTTGGGAGCAAAGCTATACAGAGAAAATCTTACACAGAAGCATACACATACACGTTCACAAAGATAGGCAAAGGGGGAAAAATCATAAATCCTGCTCCCAGAGACCACCTCCTCAATTTGGGGTGATTTGTTGTCTAAAGGAGGGAAGGAAGGAAGGAAAGAAAGAAAGAAAGAACGAAGGTAAAGTACAATAAAGTTATTACAATTAAAATTAATTATTAAGAAAAAAAAATTTTTTTTTAAAAAACCATGGACGGATAGAGCCCTAGGACAACTGTTGGGAGCAAAGCTATACAGAGAAAATCTTACACAGAAGCATACACATACACATTCACAAAGAGAGGCAAAGGGGGAAAAATCATAAATCCTGCTCCCAGAGACCACCCCCTCAACCTGGGGTGATTCGCTGTCTAAAGGAGGGAAGGAGGGAAAGAAAGAAAGAAAGAAAGAACGAAGGTAAAGTTCAATAAAGTTATTACAATTAAAATTATTAAAAAAAAATTTTTTTTTTTTTTTTTTTAAAAAAAAAAACCATGGACGGATAGAGCCCTAGGACAAATGGTGGAAACAAGAGTATACAGACAAGATCTCACACAGAAGCATACATGCACACATTCACAAAAAGAGGAAAAGGGAAAAAAATCACCGATCTCGCTCCTAAATTCCCCCTCTTCAATTTGGGCTCACTCCCTGTCTATTCAGGTATTCCACAATGCAGGGCACATCAAGTTGATTGTGGAGCTTCAATCCGCCGCCTCCGCGGCTGCCGGGAGAGACCTCCCCCTCTCCTCCCTGCTCTCACAGCTCACAGGAGCTCAGCTTTGTACCCGGCCCTGCCCCTGCGCGCAGATCGCTGGAGGGCGTCTGTTTTTTTGCTCAGACAGGACGGGGTTAAAGGAGCCGCTGATTCGGGAGCTCCGGCTCACTCAGGCCGGGGGTTGGGGGATGGGGGAAGGAGGGGCACTGCGTGCGGGGCGGGCCTGCGGCGGCAGAGGCGGCGTGACGCTGCGGCAGAGGCCGGCGTGACGCTGCACCAGCCTGAGACCCGCCGTGCGTACTCCCGGGGAAGCTGTCCCCAGATCCCGGGAACCTGGCAGTGGCGGCCTGCACAGGCTCCGCGGAAGAGGGGCGCGGAGAGTGACCTGTGCTCGCACACAGGCCCCCTGGTGGCGGCAGCAGCAGCCCCAGCGTCTCCCGCCCGTCTCTGGGGTCCGCGGCTTCAGCCGCGGCTCGCGCCCGTCTCTGGGGCTCGCGCTTCCCGCCGCGGCTCACGCCCGTCTCGGGGGCTCGTGCCCTCAGCCGCGGCTCGCGCCCGTCTCTGGGGCTCGCGCTTCCCGCCGCGGCGGCTCGCGCCCTCAGCCGCGGCTCGCGCCCGTCTCTGGGGTTCGCGCTTTTAGCCGCGGCTCGCGCCCGTCTCTGGAGTTCCTTCAAGCAGCGCTCTTAAACCCCTCTCCTCGCGCACCAGGAAACAAAGAGGGAAGAAAAAGTCTCTTGCCTCTTCGGCCGGCTAGTCGTGGCGCACCAACCCCTTCAGGCTATGCTCAAGCCGCCAACCCCAGTCCTCTCCCTGCGCTCCGTCCAAAACCGAAACCCGAGCTTCAGCTCGCAGCCCCGCCCGCCCCGGCGGGTGAGCAGACAAGCCTCTCGGGTTGGTGAGTGCCGGTCGGCACCGATCGTCTGTGCAGGAATCTCCCCGCTTTGCCCTCCACACCCGTCGCTGTGCACCACTCCGCGGTCCCGAAGCTCCCCCCTCCGCCTCCCGCAGTCTCCGCCCGCGGAGGGGCTTCCTAGTGTGTGGAAACTTTTCCTCCTTCACAGCTCCCTCCCACTGGTGCAGGTGCCGTCCTTATTCTTTTGTCTCTGTTTTTTCTTTTTTCTTTTGCCCTACCCAGGTACGTGGGGAGTTTCTTGCCTTTTGGGAGCTCTGAGGTCTTCTGCCAGCCTTCAGTAGGTGTTCGGTAGGAGTTGTTCCACGTGTAGATGTATTTCTGGTGTATCCGTGAGGAGGAAGGCGATCTCCACGTCTTACTCTTCCGCCATCTTCCCGCCGACCCCCTAATGTTTCTTTCTTGATTAAATTCCTTTCTTGTGTCTTTTTTGCAATTGTTGTGAGAGGGATGAAGAAAAGAAAATAGTACATTTGAGCAGTGGCTCTGGACCTTGACTGTGCATTGGAATCACCAAGGGAGTTTACAAAATACTAATGCCTGGGGAACTAAACCCCAGGAACTCAGATTTAATTGGCCTGGGATGCAGCCTGGATGTGGGATTGTTAAGCACTCCTCACCTGATTCAAATGTGCAGGAAAGACTGAGAACCAAACCTTAAACTATACTTAAACTGTAAAAATAGATGACTTGTAAAACAGATAGCTAGTGGGAAGCAGCTGCATAGCACAGGGCGGTCAGCTCGGTGCTTTGTTTCCACCTAGAGGGGTGGGATAGGGAGGGTGGGAGGGAGACGCAAGAGGGAGGGGATATGGGGATATATGTATACATAGAGATGATTCACTTTGTTAAACAGCAGAAACTAACACACCACTGTAAAGCAATTATACTCCAATAAAGATGTTAAAAAAAAAATAGATGACATTCTACCTTAAGTAAACCAGCAAGTCACTAAGTTAGTAGCAGAAATTTAGGGAATGAGCATTTAATCCCAATAAAAATTCTGGGCACAGAAGTGCATTTTATGGTTTGCTTTGGTTTGTTTTGTGTATGGATGTAGCCAGCCCAACCTGGCATGCCACAAAGGCGTTGTATGGGAAGCATTTGGAAGCAGTTAGGAAGTCATTTTCCTGTTATGCTCTAATCCCAGAATTTTCTTCACCATTGCCAGTTTCCCAGGCAATGTTTGGCTTCCCCAACTGTTGATTTCCCCAGGGTTTGCATTCAGCTCTCACAGATCATAGACTTCCTGGAGCAGGCTGATGGAGGTGGAAATTTTCTCAGAAGGAAACAAAAGCCAAAGGATGTTCCTGGTAGAGAGGGACCAGACTTCAATACATCTCCTTAAAGTGCTGACTGAACGTCTTCAATGGTCTCTCTCTGCTTTCTCAAATTTTGCCCAGAGCTCTAACACTACTTTTGGCTTGCTATATTTTTGTTCATTGATTTTGTCCACAGTGTTCCAAGGATGCATTCAGATTTCTCTGCATCTGATTCACAACTGTAGACACCCAATCCTAAATTAATTTTAGTGAACTTGTGCTCTATTTATTAATGATGATTTTGACCACACAGTCATGGCTAGAAGAAAGGTTTCATTTGAAAAATAATAATGTGACTAATAGTGGATGTAGATGTGGAGTTTACTAACACTCAAAACTGTAAAAAGGAGAAAATAGAAAGACCACAGATTGTGATTTGTAGAACTGGATTTATCAGAGGAGATTGGTAGGAAGCACCGGCCGTCTTAACAGTAAATCAGGAGACCTGAGCCCGACTGCTGCTTCTATTCTGCAATAACGGGTGGCCTTGGGTAACTCAGTGACAGCACTGTGCCCCTGGTTCTTCATACAAAAATAGAGTTCATGGTATCTTCCCTGTCTACCTTCCAGGATTGTTGTAAAGAGTTCATTTATGTAACTCTTTTCACCATGTCACATTACTAGGCTGCAGGGCTGATTTAATTTTGTTTTGATACTTTAACATATAGAGTGGTGTTCAAATTTTAATCTACATCAGAATCACCAGGAGGGCTAGTTATGACAGTTTTCTGGACCCCATCTTCAGAGTTTCTGATTCATTAGATGTGGGCAGTCTCCCAAATTTGTATTTCTAACAAGTTCCCGGGTGATGCTTGCTGATGCTGCTGGACCACACCTGGAGAACCGTGACTCGAGAGCTTGTTCCCTCATGTACAAGGCACAGCAAACCCTAGTGTTGTGACCTGAATTGTGTCTCCCCCTCCAAATCCATATGTTGAAGCCCTAACCCCATTGTGACAGCATTTGGAGATGTGCCTTTAGGAAGGCAATTAAGGTTAAATGAGGCCCTAGTGGATTGGGGGCCTCATCCAATAGGAATGGTGTCCTTATAAGAAGAGCAAGAAATACTTCAGCTTAAATGGGACCATGCAACCCTCCAAGCCTTTCCCTTCTCCCATCACAATTTATTCATTATCTGTACTTACCTGAAAACCATTAGGTGACAGAACTAAAGTACATGGTATGATTTAAGCTGAAGTGTTAGTAGCTGATAATATATTACCCTACCAGGACTTCCAGATTAATCAACACTTTGTTGCTCACTTCTTGAGTGCCAGACCCCAGGATAATTACTGGGTGCATATTGGTGAGTAAAGCGTACATTATCCTTGCTTTCATGGAGCTTGCAGTCTGAAGAATGAGGAAAATAAATTTCAGACAAGTGAATGGAACCAGTAGGTGGAGAAGATGCCTCTTTGATCCCTTTAAATATTAGAGGAAGAAGGCAGAAGCTTACTGATGGGGGTCCTTGAGTCTCCTGTCCCTTGTGTCCACCAGGGCCAGTTCTGCCACCTCTCACAGAGGCAGCTAAATTGTTGGGTGAAATTGATGGCTTCCAATCCTAGGGTCTTGAAAAAACAGCATTATTTTAGCTAATATTTGAGTGCTTACCAGGTGCCCAAGTCTGTTTGAAGAATTTTACATATATTAATTTATTTAATCTACATCAGCCCATGAGTTACAGACCACTATTATCCCATTCTGCAGATGACAAAATGGAGGCATAGATGGGCTACCTAATTAGCTCATGGTCACATGCTGTTAAAGGGGGGATGGAGTCTGAATGTGAAAGGGCCTTATGCTCAGTGACAGTAAACAGTCTCCTGGACACCCTGCCATTTCCCTGGTGATGTTCCCTATTCTTTCTCAGGGTGGGTTGTGGGAAACTGTTGAAGGAAGACATGCATGTCGTTTAGTCATTGTTTTAGGTAAAGACATTGTATTTTTCCTCTTCAAAATCTGTTGAATCTGTTACGTTTACTTATAATAAGTAAGATGGATTTGTGCTATTAAGTAAATACAGGTAACTTCATATGTGACTTCGTATCACTGCAGGAACTCTCACAGCAGCCTGTCTGCTTGAAAATATGCTTCTCTGACTTTTGAACCACTGGATCAGAAGCAGAATCTCCCAATTAAAATGCTTTAGTGTTCCTAGCATACACGAGTGGGTCTTAAAGAATTATTGGTTTACACGATGTCTCAGTGACTCAAGCGAAACATTCAGACATTTTATAAGCACACAGTACAATTACCCAAAGGAACTGAATTCAAATAAAATACTAAGGTTATACCTATTTCAAAAAAACTTCTACAAGCTAGAGAGAGGCTGACTGCCCCAGAGATTTGTGAATCACGTAGTGTAAAAAAAATGCAGGTGGCTTTGGAAGATATACCTCCTCTCATTTATTGCTTTTACCCAGTCTTGCTAGCTCCTGAGGAATGGATTCCTAACCCAGGCTACACACTAGAATCACCTGGAAATCTCTTAAAATTCCTTATTCCAATGCCCAGATCAATGATATCAGAATCTCCAGGGGTGGGACCCAGGCATCCATATTTTTTAAAGATCTACAGGCAATTCTGATGCGCAGCCAAGGCTGAGAACCACTTGGGAGAGAGAGGACTAGAGACAAATAGCAATGCTTTCCTTCCTGCAAGTGTTGAGGAAATATTAATGAGCACCCTGGCATTTGCCTGATCTCCATCATCTGGGACATTCTGCAATAATTTATACAAGTAATTTAATTAACATGAAAGCAAAAGCAAAGCACACGATGAACACCTAGATAACTCATAAACTGACTATACACAGCTTTCCAGTAGATTCTGACATTTTGAAAGAGATAGAATTAACTACATGATAGAGGTTTAATAAAACCCTAACTGAATGAAGGTTCTGTTACCTGATAGGTGCAATGCATACACATGAGGTAGGCAAGATGGAAATCTTACTATTGAGGAAATCTGTACAAGCAGAGAGTTTAGAAAATTTACTTATAATCTATCTGTTCATTTGAGCAGATATTTTTAGCAGGGTGGTAATAATCTATCAGCCACTTCACCTAGGGATTTAGCTTTAAGGTAAATTGTATTACCTTTCAGGTACTAAACAATTTAACAAAAAAACTAGTTTTGCATCTGAAAAAGTGATTTCTTTAAATTGTTGGGTCAGGAACTGTTGCCACATTGTGAATCAGCGATACAGCCAGGAAAAGCATTAACAATCAAGATCCATTTAGAAATACATGTCTTGACTTTCTGAATGATAACCACAGAGTTCTCTGACTTTTCCTTTCTTTAATATATTCTCCTTTTCTTAATGAGTTTATTAGCTTCCTAAATACATATGTGTAATGATTAAAGGAGGACTGTGGAATCAGATAACGTGAATGCAGTGTCATCCCCACCAGTGCCTAGCTTTATGACTTTACAGTACCATCTTTGTGCTACAGTTTCCTCAGCTGTAAAATGGGCACAATGAAAGAACCTGACTCATAAAGTCATTGTGAAAAGAAATGAGTTATGTGTGGAATTCTTAGAATGGAGCCTGGCACATGGTAAAGACCATATGCATGTTAACCCTGCTAACAGGGACAAAGGTCCCATTTATGGAACCAGACACTTCTCTTTCCCTTTTTTCTCTTGCCTTTTGGCTGCCTCCAGGCCATTTCACTGTTAATTAGCACCTCTATCTTATCATGAGTGACAGAAATAAGGAAAGAAAATTAAGACAGTTGATTTTGGTACTAATTACCACCTAGTTAAAAAAATAAAAAGGCTGAAGCCATTAGCATAAATGAGATTTGGGGTTGCCTATAGAATTCAGTTATCTGTGTTCCTCCCAGACCCTGCAATTCTCTCTCAACTTGCCCTTGACATGGATAACTGGAGGTTGGTTATCCAAACTAATGACTCAAAAATCTGGATATACTTTAGAAACATTAGGATGTTTTTTAAAATACCTTTACCCTGGCCTCATCCCAGGTCATTGTCACTGGAATCTCCATATTGTCTTTTTTAGAAGCTCCGAGTGTAATTCTGATGTACAGCCAGGATTGATTAAGATTGACCTTGAGGGGGATTTCTGATGGCCTTTAATAATTTAGGGAGAGTGATCGCTGTGATAGGTTTGAGTATCACAGATGCATTGCTCCTGGTTCTTGGTTGAATTCCCTGTGCAAGGTCATCTGATAGAGTGGAAGCAGATCTTCAGCCCTGTCTGGCCTCACTCATGTCCCTACTCAGACCAGACATTGTAATTGATGATTTGAATCATTTCCTCATCAACATTCTTGATTACCTTTTCTTCTGAGATACACCACCAGCCCCAGATCATTCCCCAAATCTTCTACTCTCCTGCCTCGGGGCAATCAAACACTGCTAGATAAAAACATCACTGTACATTGGAGACTGTTGCCATCACACATCTGAAGTCTTCCCCATAGTCAGCCTTTCTCTCAGTCATTTCCCTTGGTGTCTGTCACAAACATCCACAATCCTCCAGCTTCCTCCCTAGTCCCTGGCCTCCAGACCTCTCACTCTTTGGATTATTTGCTGCTGCCATTCCCATCCACTAACTTATCTACTGTCCCTGTGCTCATCCTTGCCTTCTCCCTCTAGTTTCAAAGGACATATCCTTACTCTTGTACAAGAGCAACCCCTCCTTCCTCTCTGAATGCCTTTGTTCCATCAGTACCTTCCTGGAATTTATATTTTCAAGCTTTTCCTCATCATTGGCTCTTTTTCCATAATCCATAAAAACGCATGTAAGTGTCAAACCCCCCAAACTCTTCCTTGAGCCTGCATCGTCCCTTTACTGCCCCCATCTCTCCTTCGCTTCACAACCAGGCTTCTTGAAAGGTTAATTCACATTGCCTATTCTACTTCTTGATCTCTGCATTCATTTGTGTTGGTCTCAGCCTATTGATGGTGATGCTATGGGTTAGGAATGCCTGAGACCCTCGCTTGGGACCATACTGCTTGTGATGAGCCCCACAGACATTTCCCTGACCACACCAGTGCTGTGACTGGACCAGCCCTTATGGTTCTTATTATGATTGTAGGACACACCTCAGCAACAACAATCGGGGAACTTTGAAGAATAGATTTATTACCCACAAATCCGAAAGGTACATGGAACACCCAGGGCCACACAACGAGGTCTTGGATAGAGGGAGGGGGAGGAAGTGTGGACTTGGACTTGCCTTTATTAAGGTCCAAGGGTAGGGTGTCTAGGGTTTCACAGGCTCACTCTTTACTGGAACAGCTAAAATGCAGGAGTGGGAATTAGAGAGCAGGAAGGGAAAAGCGAGGTCACTCAAGCCATCAGTTATCTAGGCTACCCTAGACCTTCTAAAAGAGGTACATGGGTGGGAATTGCCTGGTTCCTTATCTAGTTGGTTTGCTAGTAGCTGTGTCATACAGCATGCAATGTGTTTACTCTTGATGGATGTCTTTGAAATGAATGCCTCCTTGATCAAAAGCCTAATGTCCGTCGCTTATATTACAATCAAAAAAACTTCATGTCAGCACTTACACTACATCACTCTTACACCCTCTGTAATCTGTCTTTCGTCCTCATCTCCTGATAATGTCTCTTTGACAAAGACCATCCATGGCTGTCATAACATCCAATCTGAGCAATAATTTTCAGCTCTCTTGTTATTAAACTTCTCTTCTGCATCTGACACTGTAGGTCATTCCCTCTTCCCTGGAATTTTCTACTCTCGTGGGCTCTGGGGGAAAACCTCTTGCCAATTCTCCTTCTTCCTCTCTTACCCTTCCTCACTGACCTCCTTCATAGTTCCTGTTCTTCTGGCCACCCCCAATCTCTTGTTCTTCCCAGAGTTCCTTTCTCAACTGCTCTACTTCCCTGTCCACATCGCCTCCTTGGGCCTCCACATCTACTCAGGACCTCCACAGTGACCTGTCTACTGATGGCTCCCAAATGCACGTTCTTAGTTTGCTCATTTTTCCGGACTTGGCTCAGCAGTTGTTGCCTGTGAAAGCTTCACTGAACACCAGGGAGCTAGGTGTCTTTCCTCAGAGCCTTCCTGAGTTTAATCACTTATCAAGTCATATCATAACTATCCATTTATAAGCCCCCTCCCATGACAAAGGACGTGTGCTCTGTCTTATGCATCTTTGTGCCCCCACCCCTTGCACTACGCCTGACATAAAGCAGATACTCAATACATCTTATTGAACTGTTAAAGCGTTTTATAGTTGCTTGATCAATCGAATAACTTCATGGAGTTTCAGTAAATGTTTAGAATAGTTATAGGGCACCTAGAAATACACGTCGAGGTCTAGCAATGGGTTCTTTTTGCTTTGTTTGTGTGTGTGTGTGTGGTACGCGGGCCTCTCACTGTTGTGGCCTCTCCCGTTGCGGAGCACAGGCTCCGGACGCGCAGGCTCAGCGGCCATGGCTCACGGGCCCAGCCGCTCCGCGACATGTGGGATCTTCCCGGACCGGGGCACGAACCCGCGTCCCCTGCATCGGCAGGCGGACTCTCCACCACTGCGCCACCAGGGAAGCCCTTTGCTTTGTTTTTGTTTTCCTCCCCACTGAGCTGCACTGTTGCTGGGAGAGCACATGCATTCGAAAAAACAAAGCTTTTGAAGCCAGACAGTTCTAGGTGCAAATTCAGGCTCTGTAATGTCTTAGCTGTGTGACCATGATTTCTTTGGGCCTCAGTTTCTTCATCTGTTATGTGAAGAGAATAATGTCCACTCTTTACTCTTGTAGAGGAGATTAAATGCCAGAATAAACACAACCCTTTAGTAGCTCTCACAGAGCAGTGACACAGTAAAGAGTCACTAACATTTCTCATGTCTGCTATGTTATTTTTCAGTTAATAATGTTTTTATGATTATAGTAGAAACACATACTAATTATAAGACAATTTATAAAATACAGAAAAACATAATGAAATTATTAAAACCACCTTTCTATCCAGTGAAACCACCAGTAGACAGTTGGATAGATGAATCTGGAGTCCAGGAGAGAGGCCTGGGCTGGCTGGATATACAGATTGGGAGTCCTCAGTAGATACATGTGAATCAAACCTGGGAGAGTTGACGAATTAACTCAGGGAGAATATGTGGGGTGAGAAGAAAAGAAAGCTTAGGATGTAGTCCTAAGATGAGCCACGTGGGTAAAAAAATATGTACAAGCTCCAAACTTCACAAAAGTCTGGCCTCAATGCAGCTGGATGATGAGATGGTAGCTCCACAATGGAAGGAAACAGATTAACTCCAAGCAAAATACTTTCCCCATCCCTGGTGTTCCTTTAAGTACTTTTTCCTTTTCTTGGTGGAAACTCTCTTTCTTCAAAACCTTTCCATAACCAGAGCCACAGGTCATGGGAAGCTTGGGCTCTGCCCCATCTGGTGGGATTGCCACCCCAGAGGAAGAGATGCCTTTTCCTAATTCAATAAGGCGCTAGCTGGCAATGACCCCATCAGAGACCCATTGTTCTATTACCTTCTCTCCACAGCCAAAGCTGTTATGGATCAAGTATGATGTTTTTTATATATTGATCAAAACTCATTTATACTAGAGTGCTTCCTTAGTCAACATATATCCCCATTAACACTTGTATTTGATGGTTTCCTTGATGAGCAACTCCAGGGAACCCCAGCAATATTGAATTCCATATTATGTTCCAGGGGATGCTATTCATATAGAATGCAGTAAATATTTATGAGAAATTAAAGGCTCTGTCCTTATTTGAAAGAATATAAATCTGGAGGAAACAGGAAAGATTTTCCAGTGGGGAGATTTTCTGAGTGTGTGGAACTCTCTCCCAGAGATCTCTGAAAGATGGTGACTTCTCAATTTGCCTTGAAAGAAGCCTTAGATATCTGAAGGCCACTTTGGGGTGGGCATTCCTTAGAAGGACTGCTCCAGAACTTTCAGACCCATCTCCACAAACAGGTGAAGGCAAGGTCATAGCGACCACACTGGTTGCCCACCTGACAACTGTTTCCTTCTTTCTAACAGAATCCAGATTTGCTCAGGTTTTTGCCCTTCTCTGAGTGGGTAGTTGTTTCCTGGGAGGTGAGTCCCATCACTAGCCCCAGAACAGTAATAATTCTTTCCAGTGATGGGCCAAGGCTTGGGAATGTGATACTGAAGAGGGGGAGTCACACAGGCAGCTCCTGGGAAACTTTTCCTTTTCTATCTTGAAAGGAGACCCAACGGAAATAAGGTTCTTCTTTCTGCCTCTGGGTGTTGTCATAAGGATGTGGCACCTTAGCCCATCAGAGGATGAGGCTGATAGACTGGGGATGGTCATGACCTTGTTCAAATCATGGTGCTACTGTATTAGTCATCCCTAGAGATGGTTCACCTCTCTCCAAACACACACTTTAAGTTCTCTGAAATTAGAAGGACATGGTATACTGGTGACTAACTCCCTCTGAGACCAAAAGATAAGTGATAGCCTGGGTAGCTGATGACAGCTGAGCTGAAGAAGAGGTGGATGCCAAAGGGGTGAGCCTGGATTCCAAGTTTGTCAGAGAAAAGGAAGCACGAGAATTTTCCATGATCCATCGTGGGTTAAGTCCTGTCAAATAGGGCTAACTGGAGAAGTGGTGGGGCCTCAGTGGAGGGTACCTAGAGGCAGACTGATGAATTCCTAGGAGTAAAGTGAGCTGGAGTAGGGTTTTATCATTGGCCTTAAGGGAAGTGCAGATGAAAATTCTCCGGTGAATAGGGGGAAAGGAGTCCAAGGACCCACAAAAGCATACAGAAGGACTGCATCACCTTTAAACATCACTTAGACTCAAAATGTAAGGCGAGCTAAGATAGCACCAGGTAAGAAGGAACTTTCCTATTTCCCTAATCTTTCTTCCCTACAACCTCAGAGGGGTCTGAGACAGTAGCTAGAAAGAGAGAAGAAACTGGTCATACCTTTCTCCCCTAGAACATGATTCAGCTGGAGGGAGGAGAAAGAATTGTAATTTCAATGAAGTTGGAAGCTTTGATTAACACATGAGTGTGAACTTTCTGATATCTGATTTGAAACTTGGCCCATGGAGGGATTACAGGACTTTCTAATAGGGGCACAATATTACACATAATTCTGAGAAAATGGAAATATTCCTAAGGAAATCTTATGTTGCGTTTTTCTTGCAGTATAATGTTGACAATTAACACTTATGGAATCTGCCATATATGTTAATTCGCCAGAACAATTTCAATCTTCTTCAAACTTTGTCAGTTGTTGACCATCAGATTTTGTGATACTGAGCATTCCTTTGCTCACCATCATAATAAGCCATTTAATGAAAATTAGGGTTTGAGTGGGAAGGTTTTGTTTTATTTATTTATTTATTTATTTTTGGCTGCGTTGGGTCTTTGTTGCTACGTGCAGGCTTTCTCTAGTTGTGGCGAGCGGGGGCTACTCTTCATTGCTTTGGACGGGCTTCTCACTGTGGTGGCTTCTCTTGTTGCAGAGCACCGGCTCTAGGCACACAGGCTTCAGTAGTTGTGGCACGCGGGCTCAGTAGTTGTGGCTGGCAGGCCCTAGAGCTCAGGCTCAGTGGTTGTGGCCCACGGGCTTAGTTGCTCTGCGGCATGTGGGATCTTCCTGGACCAGGGATCAAACCCGTGTCCCCTGCATTGGCAAGCGCATTCTTAAACCACTGCACCACCAGGGAAGCCAAGCCCCTTGAGTGGGAAGGTTTTAGGCTGGGGTAGAGACAATAAGAAATGGTCCATGGTAAACTGTATTATGTCAGACCAAAGATTCCCTGGCTTGAAGACCAAATGTTTTAAAATAAAACAGATAAACTGTGCTGTAGTTTTGCAGTAATCTTATTTTTTTGATGATTCCTTTCTCAACAGTCCTTGAATATTAATTCTGTAGAGTCTTTGGAGAAACCTAGGCCTTCCTCACTTCCTGTGCATCCAGATCTCAGGACAGAGATAAGTGGAACCACCACTTCGTTGAAGTTTTCAGGCAGGGAAGGAGCAGGTATCTAGTTGTAGGTGTCTGACTATTTCAAATGAAATAGAAATTAGTTTGGCTTATCTATTTTTTCCATTCTCTTCTCTTTCCATTCATGCATACAGTTTATAATTGGCTGTATAAATTAAATACTTCATAATGAACCTAATTCTTATCTTCTCTAAATGCAGCTTCATTAACATTAAAGCTTCTTGGAGTAGTCTGTCATGTCAAATCATTGTACTTATTCAAAAGCATACTAATTACCCTAGGAATTGTGATTCTAAGTTAAGCACTGTGAGACAGGGGCACAGAATCTGGAGAAAAGTGACAGCAGATTAGAGCATGTTGTCAGGGAATACAGAAGATGAGCCTGGAGCAACGTATAGTGTCAGAAAGTAAGGAAGCAATGGAGGGAAGGAAGGAAGGAAGGAAGGAAGGAAGGGAGGGAGGGAGGGAGGGAGGGAGGGAGGGAGGGAGGGAGGGAAGAAGGAAAACCACACAATGATGGGGTATGTAAAAGAGACATAGGAGCCACCTGAAAGAGCTCCCAATGGGCAAGTCTAGAACAATTTGAACAGCAAAATCATATTGGATGATAGCCCAAAGTATAAAATAAACATCCATGAGTCCTTACTGATATATGTGATTGATGAATGAATAAATAAATAAATAAATGGGAAAGAGGAGACATGTCTCCTATGCATAAGAATTCTAAATAAATTATGTAGATACTCGCCCTCAAGGAGTTGGAGCAAAACTCTCTCCTCCTTAATTAAGTATAACCTTCACGTAGTGACTTCCTTCCAAAGAATATTGTATGTAAAGGGGAGGGGGGAGAAACTTTCCAATGGAAATACCTGACGAACACCACCTCAGCTAGGTTATCAATGTCAACATCAAGAGTGATAAGTCATGTTTTTGGTTATTTCTTACTTTCATACCCTTGATATGATGTGGTGAGAATGGCAGTTTTTGATCTTCCTCCCCAAAACTCGTTATCTTGTCTAATCATGAGAAAAACATACAGACCCCAACTGGGAGACAGTCTACAAACCATCTGACCAGTACTCCTTAAAAATGTCAAGGTCATCACAAACAAGGCAAGTCTGAGAAACTGTCACAGCCAAGCAGAGTCTCAGGACACAAGACAATTAAATGTATTGTGGTATCCTGGAGAGGAGAAAGAACATTAGGTAAAAACTAAGGAAATATGAATAAAATATGGACTTCAGTTAATAATAATGTATCAATATTGGTTCATTAATTGTGACCAACATACCATCCTAATGTAAGGTAATAATTGGGGAACTAGGAATGGGGTATATGGGAACTCTCTTTTCTATCCCCAGAACTTCTCTGTACATCTAAAACTATTCTAATATTAAAATTTTATTTAAAAACAAATTTGAGCATTATGGATTATAAGTGGAATTGATGTAATTCAAGTTGCAGGCCTCTAAAGAGGGTAACCTAGGGCCACAGGAGTGAGTGGGGTGGATTCCCAATAGGAGAGGATGGCAGGTGAGTGCTATGGCCAAGGAAGAATATTATACTGTGGAAGATCAGAGTAAAGAAATGCTCACATAATTATGCTTTAGGACTATTCTGTCACATATCAGAAAAATGTTTCCAAATACACACAAAAGGAAAAAAAAGAGTAAGGGCCCTAAAGGAGCTTGAATAAAAGCCAGATTATCAAATTCATTTTCAGTTAAAGAAATCTCCTTCTTTAAAGATTGAGCATTAATAGATTCTTCATTTCTTATTTTGAAAAGTCTAGAAGAATAAGTGTCATGGAGAAGGATGAGTAGGGGCTGGTCTCACCATGATGACAACGGAGCCACCCGTGGGACCATATACAGAACAGACGGCAACATAGAAGGATGTGCTGGGAAGGAAGAGAGGCTGTGTCCTCTTCCTCTGTCTTTTTTTGTCAGTGATCTGGAAGAAGCAAGGTTAAAGAATAGAGGATTTAGGAAAAGGAGATTTTGAGGGAGAGCTCACCAATAAAAAATTAGCAAAGCCCAGGCTACCAATGGAGCCACATGGCAGAGCCTGTCTAACTCCAGCTGTTCATCTTCCACCAACCTCTGCACAGATCCAGTGGGTCACGGAGCCACAGAGTTCTGTTCCAGAAGAGGTCAGTAAGATTGTCCTAAGTGAGAGAATAAGACATGCGAACAATAAAACTGGGAAACACTGTGATTTACTGTGTATCTCTCCCTCACTCCCTGCAACCAGTCAAAATATACATCTGTGTGTTAAAGTCTCTAAGAAAGGGGGGAAATGAGGAAATGTTGGGGTACAAATTTCAGTTATGCAAGATGAGTTTTGGCAATTCAGTGTACAGTGTGGTGATGATAGTTAACAATCCTGTATTGGATACTTGAAATTTAAGAGGATAGACCTTAAATTAAATCTTCTCAAGACACACACACACACACACACACACACACACACACACACACACAATTGTACCTTGTAGAGGTGGTAGATAAGTTATTTAGCTTGATTTTCGTGATCTTTTCACAATGTATACATACATCAAGTTGTATACTTTAAATATATGCAGTTTTATATGTCAAAGAATAACATTAAAATTGTCTCTAAGAAATGGTACAGTAAATAAAAGTATTTAACTTTACTAACCCGCCATTTCTCAAACTTATTTAGCCCTGGAATACCCTGCCCTCTCTCCAGTACTCATTTTTACCTCCTGTTGAATAGTGTTTGGTGAATTCTAGGTTGGGAAACCTTATCTTAAAAAGCTATTATTCTGTGACTTTAAAAATAGGCAGAGCTGTAAGCTGCTGTTTGAGCTGTAACATGGATATGGATATGACTCTACCCACTAGAGTCAGACAGGCAAAATTCCATGCTACATCTTTACTAACTGTGTAACCTTGATCCAGTTCTTACTCAGAGTCTCATTTTCCTCATTTGTGAAATGTAATAAATGGCAGGAGAATAGCCACTTTGCAGCGTTGTTTTTACAAATTATAGGTATCCATCAAGCAGGTAGTATATGCTTGACGTGTATGTGCTGCTGAATAAGAGAGGTTGCTGTCATGACTGGCTTATAGCAACTGCTGAACTAAATGACTCTTATCATATACAAGAGGCTTTATATTCTATAAAGCAGAAAGTAAATGGAAGTTCTCATAAGGTAGGCATTTTAAAAGATTGAATTAAGAAAAATAATTGGATTCTGTCTTAAAATCTTGCTTTAGTTGTATCTTAAGAACAATTAAAGTATAACTTGTATGTGGCATATAAGCGGTAATTATGATGTCATTTATTATTTAAATTTATACAAGATACTGAATGGGACTATATTTTCTGTTTTCTTGGAATTTTAATTGAAACCCTAAACCTGAGAAAATAGGCAAAAGATGCTTCTGGTGTCTAAAGAGAAGTGCTGGATACATCTAGACCAGACCTAGTCAAAGATATCAGATTTGGTCAACCCTGTCCCCTACCTCCAGCCACCATCAGCCTATGTAAGAGAAATGGTCATCAAGCAAAGGCAGCTATATTGGCCTAGGGGGTTAGCAAGGCATTTCCAACCTCCAAGCCAAGTTGTGGGTCTGAGAGACATGCTTACCAAGACTGGCGGGTGCCTGACAGGAGAGACATTTGGCATCTCACTCCTGGCTCTACACTCAATGAGCTACAGACACTGCCGGGCCAACCAGGTACACTGAAGTGGAAGAAGTGAAGGGCAGCAAGAGGTTGACATGGGTTTCCATAGATGTTCCAGGGGCATCTGTGAACATAAAGACTCATGACTGACTTCTGTCTGGAATACACTGAAGGTAGGAGGACAGCTGGAGAAGCCCATTAACCAACCGACATGGGGCAAGGAGTGAGGTAGCCCTTTCCCATTTGTTGTGGAAAGACACAAGACTTCCTTGAGGACCTAGAGAATGTGGCAGTTGTCACCAGGCTTGAGCTGTCTTGATGGAACCTTCCTCCAAGTGCTGACTCCTGGGCTGAGTGACTGCTGCCCTGAGAGGGGTTGGGGTGGACTGCCTGGGGCTGGCACTGAAGTGAGAAGGAGGTCTCTACAGGTCTGCTGAATAGTTCACTGTTCCTGTCAGGAAATGAGAATGTTCTTGGGCGGTGGAACGGGGGCAGGGGGAGGGCTCCAAAGAACCCTAAGTGGTGCATTTGTATATATGCCTGCCAGATCGGAGGGTATAACAGGCAACTAGCAGTAGCCAAGAGAGAGCACCAGTGGCCTTAGCCTTTGTCTGCCTCTCTTTCCCTGATTTGAAAGAGCCAGAAGATTAGGCAGAGAAAGGGCAAAAGTCATTATATCAGCTCTTGCCCACTGCAGGGTTCTGAGCCAAAGCTGAGCCCTGACCTCGGAGGGGGTGGAGGGGAGAAGCTATGAACTGGCTGTGAGCTTCAAGTTTTGATACTAGATGGGATCAAACCTTTTAATATCCAAAAGTCAATTAGTACTAAATAAGACCTTTTTTAAGTAGCTGGAATTGATAGGACAGCTATGGACTCTACATAAGCTGTCATCAGGGGGTGGGCAGAGGAAATCTGAGAGTGCAAATGTGCAAGTGGTTTGTGGTTTTACCCCATTGATTAAACCCATTTTAAAAATCAGTAACTGTTATTTTAAAATAGAAATCTTCTATAGAAAAGGCTTTATTGACAAGCAAGCCATTGAAAATTTCCCCTTGTCCTCCTCAGATATGCAGGCCCAGGGAGACATAAGTCGAAGAAATTATTCTTCCTGAACATAGAGCCTGCAGGGAGTTCTGCTGGAACATTAGCTTTTCAAATCCCACTCGGTAGCAATGTAGTGTGAGTTGTTGGGTGGTGAAGACAGATTTCAGGGAAAGAACCATGACATTTTTGGAATACATGTAATATTTTGAAGACAAAGAGAAAAGGACTTAAGTTTCCCCGCATATATCTGGCCACCTGGCACTGTGATAAGCGCTTTATCTCATTTAATCTTTCCTACAACCATGTGAAGTAATCATTCACACATTCATTTTGCTGATGAGGAAATGGAGCCTCAGGAAGGTATGGAATTTTCCCAAACTCATCCAATTTATAAATGTATTTGATTCCAAAGCCATTCTGTTTCTATCATATTGCATTTCCAAAACTTGTGAAAGGGAATATGAACCTTACCATATTGAACTTCAAGGGAAACTGACTAGTATCAGATAGTTTAGAGCCGTAGCAGGGATCGTTATCAAGAAACCAGACAAGAGAGATGGGAGTTCCATGAAGGAAAGAAAAGGAACAACTAAAAGCAATAGGAGCTTGGGGTAATATTGGAGGAATGCTGGCAGTGTCTAGAGCAGGGGTCCCCAACCCCCAGGCCACGGACTGGTACTGGGCCACACAGCAGGAGGTGATTGGTGGATGAGCGAGCAAAGCTTCATCTGTATTTGCAGCCGCTGCCCATTGCTCACATTGCCACCTGAGCTCCACCTCCTGTCAGATCAGTGGCAGCATTAGATTCTCATAGGAGCGCAAACCCTACTGTGAAATGCGCATGCGAGGGATCTAGGCTGTGCACTCCTTATGAGATTCTAATGCCTGATGATCTGAGGTGGAGCTGAGGTGGTGATGCCAGTGCTGGGGAGCAGCTGCAAATACAGATGATCATCAGCAGAGAGGTTTGCACAGAGACCATAATAAACAATTGCTTGCAGACTCATATCAAAACCCTATCAGTGAGTGGCAAGTGACAATGAAGCTGGATCCGGTGGCAGGCTTTAGAGTGGCAAGTGAGTCGATGTACTTCAATTATACAGCTGCATCTGGTGGTGGGCTTTAAGTCAGAATCCGACACTTAATTTAGTCCACGCGTGGCCCGCCCATTATTTTATTCACCACTTCTGTATGTGCCTCTTTCCTGCCCTGCACACTTGTCTCAGTCACAGTTTTGGTAAGCCCACAAGCTAACCCTAGCCAAAATGAGTAAAAATCAAACATCGCTGGAGAGCTTCTTTGAAAAGGGGGAAAGACCCAATGATGAGAGAGCAGAAGACTCTAAGAATGCCAACAAAAAGAAAGCTGCATTTAAAAGAAAAAACCAAGAGTCCTACTTAAATTACGGGTTCATTGCAACAGGTGATTCACATTCTCCAAGCCCGCTTTGTATAATACGTGGCGACTCTCTATCCAACAAATCCATGAAACCTTCAAAACTGCTTTGCCGCATGGAGACCAAGCACCCTGCATTAAAAGACAAGCCTTTGGAGTTTTTCAAAAGAAACAAAACGTGAACACGAAGAGCAGAAGCAATTATTGAAGGCCGCCACTTCATCAAATGTGTCTGTACTGAGAGCATCGTTCTTAGTGGCTAACTGCATTTCTAAAGCTAAGAAGCCCTTTACTGTTGGTGAAGAGTTGATCCTGCCTGCTGCTAAGGACATTTGTCGTGAACTCTTAAGAGAGACTGCAGTTCAAAAAGTGGTACATGTTCCTCTTTCGGCTAGAACCATAACTAGATGAATTGATGAAATAGCAGAGGATATTGAGGCACAATTGTTAGAGAGGATTAATGAGTCACCGTGGTACACAATCCAGGATGACGAGTCTACTGATGTTGACAAGGCAACAGTGCTTGTTTTTGTGTGATATCTTTTTCAGGAGGACGTGCATGAGGGTATGTTATGTGCACTTTTGTTGCCAACCAACACCACAGCTGCGTCAAGTCTTTGAATGATTACATATCAGGAAAACTGAGTTGGTCATTTTGTGTCCATATATGCACGGACAGAGTGGCTGCCATGACTGGATGGCTTTCTGGTTTCACTACTTGGGTCAAAAGAGGTCGCTTCTGAATGTGTGTCTACGCACTATGTCATCCATAGAGAAGTTCTGGCTAGACGAAAAATGTCGACTGAACTTAACAACGTTTTGCAGGATGTGATTAAAATTATCAACCACATCAAAGCACATGGCCTTAACTCACATCTGTTCGCACAGCTCTGTGAGGAGATGGACGCAGAGCACACACGTCTTCTCTTATACACAGAAGTGAGATGGCTTTCTAAAGGGAGATCCCTGGCCAGAGTTTTTGAGTTCCGAAAGCTGCTCCAGAGATTTGTTTTAGAAAAACAGTCACCACTGGCAGCACATTTCAGTGACACAGAATGGGTCGCAAAACTTGCTTACTTGTGTGACATATTCAACCTGCTCAACGAACTCAATCTGTCACTTCAGGGGAGAACGACAACTGTGTTCAAGTCGGCAGATAAAGTGGCTGCATTCAAAGCCAAACTGGAATTATGGGGGCGACGAGTGAACATTGGGATTTTTGACATGTTTTAAACATTAGCGGAGATTTTGAAAGAGACTGAGCCAGGGCCTTCTTTCTCCCAGCTGGTGCATGATCACCTATCTCAGCTTTCAGAGGAGTATGAGCATTACTTTCCAACCACAAAAGACTCCCGAACTGGGAAGGAATGGATCCTCAACCCATTTGTGGATAAGCCAGGTGAATCAACTTTGTCTGTGCAAAGGATCAGAAGAGGATCAACTGCTTGAGATCGCAAATGACAGTGGCCTTAAAAGTATGTTTGAGACAACTTCAGATCTCCTTACGTTCTGGATTAAAGTCAAGACGGAATATCCTGAGACTGCCACAAAAACACTGAAAAGCCTGCTTCCATTTCCAACATCCTGTGTTTGTGAAGCAGGGTGTTGTTCTGCAGTGACAGCAACCAAAATGAGATCACGGAGTAGACTGGACATAAGTAATACACTTCGGGTGTCACTGTCTCCCATCACCCCCAGATGGGACTGTCTAGTTGCAGGAAACAAGCTCAGGGCTCCCCCAGATTCTGCATTATGGAGAGTTGTATAATTATTTCATTATATATTACAGTGTAATAATAATAGAAATAAAGTGCACAATAAATGGAATGTGCTTGAATCATCCCGAAAACATCCTCCCACCACCCCAGTCCATGGAAAAGTTGTCTTCCATGAAACCAGTCCCTGGTGCCAAAAATGTTCGGGACCACTGATCTAGAGGGGGGTCTCTCTGGATTAGATCAAACAGAGCTGAGCCGATGAGGCAGGTACATGGAAAGGTAGAGGCAAGACTGATGTAAAAGGGAGCAACTGGAATGGAAAAGACACGTGGGAGCAGAGGTTGCTGTTAGAAGGGGCGCAGTTCCCAGAGTGAGCAGCTCTAAGAAGGACACTGCAGGAGCTGAGCGGCCCTCACACCAGCTGGAGACTGCTGTTCTCTACCTGCCAGAATGTGAGCCCGCCTCTCCTTGCCCAGGTTGACCTGGGGATGCACAGTGAAGATCAAGGAAGGAGGTTAAGGAAGCTCTCAGACAGGCTACCTCTGAGCTTGGACATAATTTCAAGGCTGTTGCCATTCCCATCCCCAGGTGGGTCCTTTGAGAAACCGGCCAAGTCAGGGAGGTCACTTGAGGTCTCAGTGTAGAGAGACTGACAGAGTAGATTTTTCCAAATGAAATCTAAAGAGTGTTTATCCTGACACTGTCCCTGCTCACTTGGATGAGGATCTCCAAATAAACAGATGGATTTTGTTTTGGTTTGCTTTCTTCAGTGCCAAAGGAAAGTCCCCTCTACAACTGGATATAAACAGGATGCCCTGCCCTCCTCTCATTCCCATTCCTGGAGAATCTACAATTTTGAGCTTTATTTAAAGATCCACATGCTTGGGGAGTTGAGTTGGTGAGGGAGGGTGGTCTAAAGCCAATCTCAGAAATTCCCTGAGAGAAACGTCAAGGAAAACCTCTCTGCGGGCTCATCCCCCTCTGCGTGGCCTGTATCCTGACCCATCTGCCTTCCCTCACACTTCTGAAGGATCAGCTCACCAGGAGACAGAATATGGGTTCTTCCTCTGCGCCCCCGGGGGCCCCTCCAGATCCTGCACTGATGTGCATCTCTGGGAAGGAAAACCAGACACGTTATCATGCAAGAAGCCCAGCACACGATGTGGCATCTGACAAGGGCCCACTTCCCTGATTGCCACTCATCTGTCGTGGCTGCTCTGTTCTTTTTCTTTGATCCTTGAAGGCAGAGGTCTGTGTTGTCATGGAAAGAGCACAGGCTTGAAGTTACAAACCAGGGTTCAGATCTTTATTAGTGTCATCTTGGGCAAGTGACAGACTTCAGTTTCCTCATCTGCAAAATGCACAATCCCTGCATCACTGGTTTTGCGTTTGAACTGTTTTAATGATTAAATAAGATAATGCCTGCAGAGTACTCAGTATGTGACAGACATGCAATAAATAGTCCCTTCCTCCAGCCTCTTAAGTCAGTGTTTACAGAGTTGCCTGCTGTTTCCAAAACCTACATTTGGGGCACCCTGGGGATAAGCAGGACCCAGCCACGCCAGGGCACCCATATTTCAGAACACCTTCATTCCCTCACTTCCCTTCACGTCCTCCTGGTCTGGGCACTGAGTTCCCTTCAGCTGAGTTAATAGTAAGACAGAGATGGCAACAGGAGGCGTGATCCTTTGCAAATCTTGTTGTTGCCCATTTTCATTCTTCCTGACATGAAAGCAAACCTACCTTTCTGACAGTGTTACTTACAATACTTACATTACAGCTGCCACAGAGCAGTCTGTGACTGGGGGGCTTCCTGACAGAATGTTCTCTTCAGAAATTCCTTGAGCAGAAATTCCTTGAGTAGAAATGACCTATTTGCACTGTTAATGCGTTTCTGAGACCCCCAGGGTCCACCAGTAAAGACTGTCAAAGGATGGATGGATCCACTCTGCTGCTAGATGCTACCACATCTTCTTCAAAAGGCATTTAAGTTCTATACCTAAAGGTGCATTTCCTATGGGATTTTGTTTGCTTATGATGCTGATGTAATATGATCATATAATCACGTAAGATGATGATCATGTAATATGATATCTTACATGTTTATATGATATAAACAAAATAAAGTGTAGGTGGATACTATTTTGAAATACTAATTGATGCATTCTTCTTCATTCCTTTTACTTAGAGCCCTTTAGACAGGCTATAAATAAAAGGCCTGTCTAAGGCCATTTACTTGCAAAAGTAAGGCTGAAGCTTCTTGCTCTGCAAGGACAGAAAAATATCCATTGTGAAAAATGGGTAAATTTTATGCTTTGAGTTCCAAATTAGGTGCATGAAATTCAAAGCCAAAACAATAAATTTATTTATTTATTTATTTTATTTATTTTTAAAGATGTTTTTGATGTGGACTATTTTTAAAGTCCTTATTGAATTTGTTACAATATTGCTTCTGTTTTATGTTTTGGTTTTTTGGCTGCGAGGCATGTGGGATCCTGGCTCCCCAACCAGGGATCAAACCCGCACCCCCTGCATTGGAAGGTGAAGTCTTAACCACTGGATGGCCAGGGAAGCCCTCCAAAACAGTAACTTTAAAAGCCAAAGTCTTCTGATTTGTAAGAGATGTCGTTTTATTTAATTTTGTTTTTCAAAAAGGAAAGGCTGGAGAATTAGAGTTTTTCCACCAAGACTTTTGAGAGCAGAGAGCTGACATCTTCCTCCTAAGAACTTTGCCCCAGGCTGAGGAGAGCGAGAGCTCGGTCTCACTCTTGGCAAAAAAAAATATATAACATATACCATAAATCACACCCACCAGCATCATTGGCTACAGGAGCAGCAGGGCATCGCCTGACTACTAGACCAGGTGAGGCATGAAGACCAGAGGCTGCTGCTGGGATCACTCGTTCATCCACCCAGCAAACATTTCTAAGGCAGTCGACTACGTGCCAAGACTGTTCTTAGGATACAGCAGGGACCGAAGGTTTCTGCCCTTGGGGGCCTTTTGAACTAAAATGAATCCAGTAATAGGGTACTAAAGATAGATTTTGTCACATCTAAGTTTGTGGGCTGATATGATTGGACGCTTAAAGCCATGGCAAAGTGGTGTGAAATTCTGAAGCCTATTAAGAGGTTAAGCTTTTGAACAGGTTCTGTTTTTCTAATTTGATAGGCAAAAAAGCTGAAGTTCAGAATTCTAAGGCAGGTGTTCTCCAATTATGGGCCTGCACCGGCCCATACTTGGGAGCTTGTTAGAGATGCAAGTGCTTGGCCCTTCGGCCCCTCCCCGGATCTCATGAATCAGGAACTCTGGGGGTGAAGCCAGTGATCTGCTGACAAGTCCCCCAGCTGATTTTGCCCACGCTAAGGTCTGAGAACTACTGCTGGGATGGATTGGGATCACTAAGGAGACATTAATTTATCCAATAGGCATTTATTCTGTTTAAGTCCTGGGTTGGCACTGGGGATGTGAAGGCAAACAAGATGAGTTCCCAACATTCTGGTGGTTGTTCAGACCTGGACACAGATCACCACAGTGTCTGCAATCCCACGGTAAGAGAGGCACGCTCAGGTACAGGGCGAGCCCAGGGGAGGTGGACCCGGCTCTTCCCCACATGTCTCCTTGTGGTAGAGGGAAAGACAAGACTGCTCCTTCCTGGGTCTTAAGAGTGCCGGGGCCCGAGAAGTCTTCTGCCTCCCAGGCAGAGCTGCCCCGACTCTAGAGCAAGCTTCCCACAACAGGCTGTGCTTCAGAAACACAAGGACAGTTTATAAACATAAGCTCCCGGTCTTGTAGATTCAATGTCAGTGGAAATCTATATTTTAACAAGCTCCCTAGGTGATTCTTATGCACAGTAAAGTTTGTTCTAACAGATTAAGAATTAATCAGCCTCTGAACTCTTCTGTCTCAATTTTCATTGGCACTGCTCATTGCACTATGAGGAGATAAAGGAAGTATTTTGCTCTGGTTGTCCGGATTCATCCCTCTTCCACAACTAATCTTCTGTGAGGCAAATCTAGGGGCTGGGTGGGATGTTGTTTACCTGAGAGCAGTTGTTCATGGCACAGGAATCTCACCACGCATTGTAGCTAAACTACCACTGTAATGATTGCAACACTCACTTAACAAATGTTTATTGAATATTCACAGGTCATGATTCCCCTCTCCTGGCATGCTTTGGCCAATGAGAATGACCAGGCATGACCTTTTGTTATGGCTGAACAGAAGCTTTAAATGTCATCATATGGCATGGCTGAAGCCAGCCCCCAGTATGGGGTCTTAGGTAATGGCTTCTCCTTCAGCCTAGATTCCAGGATGAGAAATAGGTGGTACCAACCTAGCAGAGCCCAGCTGACCTGCAGACTACATATAACATGAATAAGAAATAAATATTTGTTGTTGTAAATGATTGTGACTCTGAGCTTGTATATCCTGCAACATGGTCTCAAACACCTACTCTGTGATTGGCATTATGCTGGGGGGATAACGATGGTTAATATAGTCTTCTCCCACAGAATGCTTGCTTGCTGTTCCTGAAGAAGGATGAGACAATATTCTGTTCTATTCTACCCTAACCTATCCTATCCCATACTACTCATTCATTTGTTCCCTAGCTTGTTACGGAAAGGATTTATTCTTGCCTTTATGTATAAAATGTAGGTAATGGAATACAATAAGGTACATTAGAAGCAGATGAAAAGGAAAAGGGAAAAACAGAGATCAAGGAACGTGACATAAAAATGTGTCATCTCGGGCTTCCCTGGTGGCGCAGTGGTTGAGAGTCCGCCTGCCGATGCAGGGGACACGGGTTCGTGCCCCGGTCCGGGAAGATCCCACATGCTGCGAAGCGGCTGGGCCTGTGAGCCATGGCCGCTGAGCCTGCGCGTCCGGAGCCTGTGCTCCACAACGGGAGAGGCCACAACAGTGAGAAGCCCACGTACCGCAAAAAAAAAAAAAAAATGCGTCATCTCAAAGCATCGAGTTGATCTCCCTGTACTATGCGGCTGCTTCCCACTAGCTATCTATTTTACATTTGGTAGTGTATATGTCAGTGCTACTCTCTCACTTCGTCCCGGCTTCCCCTTCACCCACTGTGTCCTCAAGTCTGTTCTCTACGTTTGCGTCTTTATTCCTACCGTCCCACTAGGTTCATCAGTACCGTTTTTTTAGATTCCATATATATGCGTTAGCGTATGGTATTTGTTTTTCTCTTTCTGACTTACTTCACTCAGTACGACAGACTCTAGGTCCAGGGTGGGAGGGAGGCTCAAGAGGGCGGGAATATGGGGATATATGTATACATATAGATAATTCACTTTGTTGTACAGCAGAAACTAACACAACATTGTAAAGCAATTATACTCCAATAAAGATGTGGAAAAGAAAAAAAATGTATCATCTATGCTCCTGGGGTGGATACATATTTGATTCTAATCATCTAGGAGCCAATTCATAAAAGAGGCCTGATTAATTTCACGTTTCACAGAGCCCATAAGATTAAACAGCAAGCAATTGCTCCAGAAAGGCATGGCTATGTCTAATCATAAGAAAACATAGAAATTACTCTGAAAGTCCATGGGATTTGAGCCATTCAGATTTGCTCTTGGTGTTGTAATTTACCATTTTCCCTTTCTAATATACTATACATCTCAACTTGATTCTGTTTTAATTTCAAAGAGAAGAGTGAGAAGAAAAGAGATTTTTTTTTAGCTAGAAGGTGGGGGGAAAGATGCAGTGAGATATCTATAAAGCATTCTTTTTGACTGTAATGCTTTACTAATGTCACATTCCACTGTAAGTATTAGTTTACTTGTTTTTTGTGTTTTTTTTCCTGTGGGTTATTCTAAGGGAGGGTTTGGTCTTAATCTATTTCGTCTTTCTGGCTCAGTTCCTAGAATAAAGTTCAATAAATGTCAAATAGAATGAGTGAGCATTGGGTTTACTGATTTTCCTTGCTGTATGGTGTTCCACTGTGTATATTATTATATGTCCATTCTACTATTAATGGATATTTGGGTCGTTTCCAGTTTGGGGAAATTACAAACTATGCTACTACGAGCATACTTGTATATGTATTCTCCTGTACACACATACACATTTCTCCAGAGAATAAACCTAACATGGAGTAACTGGGTTATATGGTATATATATCTTCTAACTTACTGGATAACAACACTCTGTTTTCCAGAGTGGTGGTTCCC
This sequence comes from Phocoena phocoena, assembly GCF_963924675.1. Taxonomy (NCBI): domain Eukaryota; kingdom Metazoa; phylum Chordata; class Mammalia; order Artiodactyla; family Phocoenidae; genus Phocoena; species Phocoena phocoena. Next base: position 12,376,991 of record NC_089236.1, on the reverse strand, counting down.
ATTTGCCTCCTCACCAGCAGTAAATAAGAGTATCTGATGGTCCATGTTTACACAAACACGTACGTCGAGTATTTTCAGTCTTCTTGATATTTGCTAATGTTAATGAGCGTATTGTGGTGTCTCCTTGTGGTATAAGTTTGCATTTCCCTGATTGCTAATGAAGTTGAATTCACCCTCATGTAAGTGGCTATTGGGTTTCCTTTCCTGTGAAGAGCGAGTTCAAGAATTTTGCATATTTAAAAAATTGCATGTCTGTCTTTTAACTACAGAGGTTCTTTATATGTTCTGCATACTAATCCTTCATCTATTATGTGTGCTGCAAATATCTTCTTCTACTCTGTGGTTTATCTTTTCACTCTTTTTATAGTGTCTCAATGAGGAAATGTTCTGTTGTCAAATTTAGCACCCTTTCATTTTATTATGAGAGATTTTTGTTATCTAAGAAATTCCTTCGTATCTCAAAGTCATGAAGATATTTCTTATATTCCCTTCTAAAAAGCTTTATAATTTTGCTTTTTGCATTTAAGTATTTAATCCACCAAGAATTATTATTATTAGTTTTTTTGGTTGGGGAGAATGGATCTGGTAGGGTTCAAAATGATCCACTTCAGTGACACATTGTAAGAGGTTTTCACAATATAGCTGTGTCAGAGCTATTCAAGAAGTTTGTGTGCAGCAGTGAGGTTGGAGGTTGGTGTCTAAGCTATTATCTTTGCAGTCACTGAAGGGTAAAGGATGCCTGCCACCACCACTGCCCTCAGGTGCTATAGACACAGAGGCAATAACTCCGTGGGAACACAGAAGTCAAAGCTGACCCCTCTCTGCACCCCAGCTCAAGCCCAAAGGTGGGCAGTGGACTGTAGGTAGTCCAGAACTGAATTATGGCCCTCCAAAGATGTCCAAATCCTAACCCCTAGAACCTGTCACTATGTTACTTTATATAGCAAAAAGGACTTTGCAGATGTGAGTGAGTTAAGGATCTCAAGATTTGGAGATCCTGATGTAACCCCAAAAGTCCCTAAAAGAGAGAGGGAGAAGAGAAGAGAGGAGAGAAGATGCTCCACTACTGGCTTTGAAGATGGAGGAAAAGACCACAAGTCAAATAACATAGGCAGCCTCTAGAAGCTGGAAAAGGCAAGGAAACAGATTCTCTGCTAGAGTTTCCAGAAGGAATGCAGCCCTGTGTACCCATTTTAGACTTCTGACCTCTGATGGCTCAGTTATTTTCAGAATTGAATTAAATGATCCCACTATTTGTTCGGGAAACAAATGATCCTTCAGAGCAGTGGTTCTTAACTCATTTTTGGGCCAGAGACCTTTTTGAGTTTCTGATGAAAATTGCACGTAGTCAACATATGCAAAATTCTAAGTATAATTTCAGAGGGTTCATTTATCCTTACTTTAGAGTCATGAGGCAAGCCCAAGAACATATATGTCATTGTCGTAAAAGTATGCACTTGGAGCAAGACCTTAGTTTGGAATCATTTATTTAGCTGTGTCCTTTCGTATTATCTCAATACAAGTTAAGAATTTAACTCCTTTCACCTTTAAATCCCGAAGTCCATTTTAAAAAAATAAAGATGAGGCAACAGATGAATGGATAAAGAAGATGTGGCACATATATACAATGGAATATACTCAGCCATAAAAAGAAATGAAATTGAGTTATTTGTAGTGAGGTGGATGGACCTAGAGTCTGTCATACAGAGTGAAGTAAGTCAGAAAGAGAAAAACAAATACCATATACTAACACATATATATGGAATCTAAAAAAAAAAAAAAAGGTTCTGAAGAACCTAGGAGCAGGACAGGAATAAAGATGCAGACGTAGAGAATGGACTTGAGGACACGGGGAGGGGGAAGGGTAAGCTGGGATGAAGTGAGAGAGTGGCATGGACTTATATATACACTACCAAATGTAAAATAGATAGCTAGTGGGAAGCAGCCTCATAGCACAGGGAGATCAGCTCGGTGCTTTGTGTCCCCCTAGAGGGGTGAGATAGGGAGGGTGGGAGGGAGACACAAAAGGGAGGGGATATGGGGATATATGTATACGTATAGCTGATTCACTTTGTTATACAGCAGCAACTAACACAACAATGTAAAGCAATTATACTCCAGTAAAGATGTTATAAAAAAAATTAGAGGTGAGGGAACTCTAGGTCTGTCCAAATTAATGTCTGTAGAACTGGCTGGAGAGAAATAACCCTCTGGGATTAGAGGCTGCCGGGCCATTGGCCTGACCTGACCCCATACAACTCTGATGCTGACTTGGAGTCAGGCCAGGCCCCATCCTGTGTTCCCTCCTAATCAGTGGTGATGGATGTTTTAAAACTGATTTTCAAAAGCTAAATGTTGAGACAGTTAAGGAGTTTACAAATTCCCTGATGACCTTAGAATAATAAACCCAAGTACTGAGCTTTTAGAAGCAAAAGTGATTTCTGGAGGAGTTATTGCAGGCAGATATACAGTGAGACAGCAAGCTGAAGTCCAGCCTGGAAATAGATAAGGACTTCATCTTCTTAGAGAGCCCCAAAATAAGTTGGAGCATTAGGGTAAATCTGATTACTTCTATTTATGTAATTTTAAAATGTATTTGGATTACTCTTGATTTGCCGTAAACAGAGTTTTTCAGAAAATGATGACTTCCTTAACTGTGGAAAAAATGCACATGAGATCAAGACCTACTTTGGGGATAATGTGAAATTAATTTACAGTCAGCCCACTATAGCCAACTTCATCACCTGCCTGAGTCAGAGCCCCAGGGGGCTGTGCTGGCCAAGGGCCTTGTTCCCAGAGCTGTCTACCTTTTCTCCCAAACTATTTCTGCTCTCAGTAATCTTAAAGGAATCTAAGACGCTGTAATCCCCAGACTCTTCCGGAGAATTTATGGATGCGACTAAAACTTAATCCATTTGGTCAGAAAGCTGGAAATTGCTTTAGTGTTGAAATATGTGCAGACACGAGTTTCCTTAAGATCAATGGAGCTCTTCTCTCTCATTCTTCCTTCAGAATATCTTGCAATGCCCAGAAATTTATATAAGGGTTTTACACACCTGCATATCATGGTATTGGAGAAGTTAAGTGACAGAAAGACTTAACAGATCATCTGGTCTTTGGCTGTGCCAGAATAACATGGTTCCTTACAACATGCAGTCTGGAGATCTTTTCTGGCTACAAGCCTCTAACCATACTGTTAAGTGATTCTATAATAATCCAATGATGCTAGGACATCTCCTTGACATTGAGTGTGTACCTTTTCCTCCCAATTTTAGCCATATATTTTTAAGGACTCCTTTTTTGACAACCTTAATTTACCAACTTTCTCAATTTCTGAATTCTTTAAGAACTGACTGCAAATAACAAAATAAGAGAATTTTTTTAAGCATAGGGAGCTTGAATAATGTATTTTGGAAACATATCAGATTTTCTCTGGGTTTGACTATGCATTCTGTGCTAGTATTTTTGTTTACTGTCTAGATTTTACCAGTGTCTCACTGCAATCAATCCCAAGACGATCCTCTTATATTTTGAATACAAGAACAGGAATGCTAACATGAATGCTTAAAACTTAGGAATTTTAGGGTAGTTTTGAAGTTAAAATAAGACAAATAAATATGCCAATTTAGAAAATTGTTAAAATAAATAAGATGATTGACTAAAAAGAATTCAGCCGTGTAAACTCTGGGATAGTTGAATTCTGCAAAACATATTTCTTGGATGTGTTCAACCATAGTCAGTTTTTTTCATTACATTCCCGTCAGAGTTAAATTTTCAAAAATTGTGGGATAAAAGAGCAAATGTAGAAAATATTTTGAAGTCTTATTTTGCTTTTTATATTAGGATTTCAAATTGTGGCCCAAGAGAGCAGTGGTGCTTGCCTGTGATGTGGCTGGAGAAGGCTGGGTGAGTGGAAGAGGTGGGTTGTGATCTGCATTTCAAAATTTGTTCTCTGGCCCACCACTCATGCCTCCCCCTTCCATTATGATGGGCTGTGTAGATTTTTCTTAGCCACAAGAATTTATAGATTCTTGAGGGTAGTGAAGATATCACAAAAAGAATATCTTTGTGGCTGAAACATAAGAAGAGATTAGAAGAAAGGGAAAATGCAAAAGGAATTTGTAAGCTCAGACTTTAAAAATATGAAATATATGTATTTTGCCATTTTGTTCACTGTTTTATAAGACCAGAGATAAAGAGGCAATCAACTTTATGATCAATAATTGACCTCACTGGTATTTTTCTTGCTTTTTGTAAAATCTCTAAAGAGGAGGGTAGAGAATTGTGTTGGAGAGAAAATTTAAAGCTAAATAATTATTGCCACATTATTATTATTATTATTATTTTGGCTGCATTGGGTCTTTGTTGCTGTGTGGGCTTTCTCTAGTTGTGGCGAGCAGGGGCTGCTCTTCGTTGTGTTGTGCAGGCTTCTCATTTTGGTGGCTTCTTTTGTTGAGGAGCATGGGCTCTAGGGAGTGAGGGCTTCAGTAGTTGTGGCATGTGGGCTCAGTAGTTGTGGCTCGCGGGCTCTAGAGTGCAGGCTCAGTAGTTGTGGCGCACTGGCTTAGTTGCTCTGCAGCATGTGGGATCTTCCCGGACCAGGGATCGAACCTGAGTCCCCTGCACTGGCAGGCAGATTCTTAACCACCGTGCCACCAGGGAAGTCCTGCCACATTATTATTTAAAGAGAGCCTTTATTTAAATAGCTGTCTGAGTTTTCATTTTATCTGGTATATTTTTAATCCTCTGTTAGCATTTTTAATTCTTTGGTAACTGAAGTTATCATACTTCCATATTTCTGGCTAAATGTTTCTTACTTAAGTTTTGTCCTTTTACCAGTATAAAAATTATTCCATGAATTCTAAAATGTTTTTTTCAGTATGCTTGGTTAGGTGTTAAATATCTCAGTAGACACTATCCTCTGTGTTCTAGTGGAATGATGCTTCCAATAGGCTAATTGATGGCCAGAAAGACAATGATGCTGTAGTGAAGAGTCTGCAATATGAAATAAGACTTCTTTCACTTTCTTGTTAGGTACTTGACCTTGAGTCTCTTATTAACCTCCATATGATGGAGACAGTAGCAATCTGCAGATTGTTAGGAAGTTAGCAAACAAGAAGGAAATTGGCCAACTCTGTAGGAAGGAAATTGGCCAACTCTGTAGGAAGGAAATTGGCCAACTCTGTTTCTATTTACTAGCCAGGTTTTCTCCACTGTTCTGATCTGTACATACCACTCAGAGAAGGGAGGAACCTTGTTCCCAACCTCCCTATTAGGTCAGATTTTCCATCTTTTTGTTCCACTGGAACAGCCCATCATTGTGATGTTGCAAATCACAGGAAATTTACAATTCTCTTTCTCACTTGAATGAGGCAGCCTCCTTTGTCTTGTCACAGTATTTACTTTTTTTTTTTTTTTTTTTTTTTTGCGGTAAGCGGGCCTCTCACTGTTGTGGCCTCTCCCGTTGCGGAGCACAGGCTCCAGACGCGCAGGCTCAGCGGCCATGGCTTACGGGCCCAGCCGCTCCGCGGCATGTGGGATCTTCCCAGACCAGGGCACGAACCCGTGTCCCCTGCATCGGCAGGCGGACTCTCAACCACTGCGCCACTAGAGAAGCCCCCACAGTATTTACTTTTGGCATTTCTGCCAACTGTGTAACCACAGTTACCAGAGCCACGTTTGGATCTACTTGGTGTTCATAAGCCTCAGTCATGGATTTCCGAAAGCACTGGTCACTTATCAGCTCTTTGGGAGGGATTACCTGCTTCCTCTAGCGAAGGGTCCCGAACACCACTACTCTTCAAAATCTCAGCTCTTTTCTTTATCTCGTGTCATGTAAAAAAGCATGAACAAAATGGCAAGATACATACTTCAAACTCCTGAAGTCTGGCTATAAAACCAGAGCATACTACATTGTGGAGTCTCCACCCTGAATACCTAGCTACTAATGAGGCAAGACTTCAACCACCTGACCCCAACGCCACCCCGCTCCCTTCCCCACAAGTAAGGGCTTCAGCCAGCACTCTTGGAAATACACTGTGACCTGAGTGAGATGTATTTGGGTCTGAGGAGAAAGGAGAATTGTCAAGCTTATCCCTTGGGAGTTAAGGTTCTCCCTATGGCTCATAGGAATCCTTAGGTTAATATTTCTAGTATATCTTGAAATGCTTGCAATTTTATTTTAATTTGATGGTGAGAAGGTATAGCTGCTTTTGATATTGGAAGCAAATGATAATGTGAAAATTCTCCCCTCTCACTTCTGCTGTGTGTAATTGCGGCTTTCTGAGTTTTTCTCAAGCGCTTATGTCAATGATATTTCTATTTTATGCAACTTCCACTCTCTAGAGCAAATGCATTATCATGAAAATGTAGAGAATTAACTTTTGTTTCAGAGCTGCTATTGTTTTTATCTAGCTTTTTAAGTCAACAGAAAGCTTCCGTTGTTTGCACTGTCATCTCTGAGACCCAGAGGGCTGAGTAAATAGTACACATGCTGAAATGTAGAAATTGAGCTTGTGCTTGGAAACTGACTGAATTGCAAAGTGGCACAGAGATGAGTGGGATTATGGCTATTGAGCACCCACTGTACTAACCATGTCTTTTGTTTTCTGTATTCTGATACTTTGACCTCGGGGACCTAGCTGACCCTGGAGGCTGCCCCTCCCCGGGTGAGCCAGGCGCTACAGACAGTAGACAACTGGCTCTCAAGTGTGCTTTTCAAATGCAAACCAACCAATCTAGAGCCCACACCCCAACCACGTCCTTTATTGGGCTCTCAGCTCTGGGCCATTATCCCACTGCCTTAGTCACCCCAGGGGCAGGTACCAGACAACTAGAGAAGCCTCTATGCCCCGGAGCCTGTTGAAATTACTCACACTATTCAATCTTGAGCCTGTTTACCTTGACTCACTGGTTCCTTACATGGAAACCACAATAAAGACTCTTGCCCATAGTTTCTCCCTCTCCATCTGTCTCCTGACCAGCCATGACGCTTCCCTGTGTGGTCCACTGTGGCATGCCGTGACACCTTCTCTTGAGAACTGTGAGTAATAAATTATCTTTTCAGGCAATTGTCTTCCAATCTGTTGGCCTCACTATACCTCAAATTTTATGTTAATGCACTACATTTTAAGACACCCACAGATTATTCATGTACGTGGTGGAAACATTATTATACCTACAAGATGCTACTAGATGATGATTTAACATCGGTCTTTACATGCAGTGCAAAAATATAATTATATACTTAAACACAGGATCTTTTTTGAATTTCTTAATGATTTGAAGAAATTAGGTCCTCAAGAAAGCATTTGGTAGGTTGAATTGATTTGTTGTCAAGAATCCTGGGAAGTTTGGTGAACTACATACAGCTTGTTTTTCCTCTTCTGCCAGTTTTGGTCCTCTATCATTATTCACCTGCTGCTCTGCACTTCTAGGATTACTGGTATTAAGTAGCTGATACCTCAATCTGCATTTTTATTTTGATTTCATTTGTGCACCAGCTGAAAGCCATTCCTGACTGTGCAAAGTTTAAAAGCTTTACAAGGAAGAAATGGATTAGGTAAGCTGAAAGCATTACCATGAAACCCTTCTAATTAAGATTTATAAGGAACTAGAGATAACTAGTTCCTTATAAATCTATAGTGAGATAACTATAACATATTTTTTCTCCTCTCCTCTGCAAACACTCAGAATAACAGAATAATGACGGGCTTCAGGGTAGGAAAACTGGAACATGTGAGAGGCCTGAATTTTATTTTATGTTTTTAGTTCAGAACTTAAAAATTAATACAGAGTCCAAATTTAAAACAATGATTTTTTAAATCAGCTATAGTAAATAGATTTAATACTTCACTATAAAATGAAAGAAAATTATCAAACCCTCATGATCAGAGTTCAACTACTGGACTTTACGATGCCCAAGTCATAGATAGGAAGACCCCCAGGGCTCTTTCCACCCCACTGTCCTTATGGCTACCACTGCCCACAGCCCCATCAGAAGGTGTAGGAGAGGCAATCTGCCTTGCTGGAACAATCTACGGGTCACAAGTGTACAGAAAATAGATACTATATATTTACCAGAAGTAAGTCAGGATTTTAAAAAATGAATGAAGAACATCAGAAATCACAAATATCTGATTAAATATAAATGACTATTTTCTTAAATTCTCTAAAAATGACTTTTAAACAAAAATTATAACATTATCTTGGGGGATGTTTACTATATGTAAATGTAATGCATATGACAGTTGACTCATAAAAGACATCTGGGGATGGGGAGGTCAAAAGACCCTATATAGGTGCAGAATTTCTACATATTATGGGAAATGGACCCATGTTAACTCTTAGTAGATTATGAAAAGTTAGGCACATATATTGTAATCCCTACAAATATTAATAAAAGAAAAAATAAATAAAAGAGTCAAAGAGGTACAGTTTAAAGATCCAACAGATAAATTATAGTATTGTCTTAGCCCAGGCCACTAGAACAAAAATAGCATGGACTGGGTGATTTAAACAAGAAACATTTATTTCTTACAGCTCTGGAAGCTGGGAAGTCCAAGATCAAGGCATCAGCATATTTGGGTCTGGTGAGAGCCCTCTTCCTGGTTTGCAAACAGCTGGCCAAGAGAGATCACCTCTTATAGAATCTCTTCTTTTAAAGGCACTTATCCCATCATGAGGGCTCCACCCTCATGATCTAATTACCTCCCAAAGGCCCCATGTCCAAATAGTATCACACTGGGGATTAAGGCTTCAACATATGCATATTTGGGGAACACATTTAGCCCATTGCAGAAATACTAAAAAAATATTTAATTAATCCAAAAGAAGGCAGGGAAAGGGGACTAGAGGAACAACAACACACACACAAAAAAAAAAAACAGAAGAGAAAAACAGAAAACAAATAATAAATCCAACCATATCAATAATTACATTAAATGCTAGTGATCTAAAGCACTAGAATTAAATGGTAGAGACTGTCAGTATGGACAGAAGCAAGACTCTAATATATGTTGCTCATAAGAGAAGTACTTTAATTTGAAAGACACAGGTTGAAAATAGATGGATGTGAAAAGAGTGCACAGAGTAAGCATAAGAAAGCTGGAGTGGCTATATTCATATCAGATAAACTTCCAGACAAAGAACATCAGCAGAGATATTCGGGATATTTCATTATGAGAAAAGATAAATCATCAGGTAGACATAATTGTAATGTGTATGGGCCTAACAATAGAGCTTTACAGTACATGAAGCAAAAATGGACAGAATAAAGGAAAAGATAGTTTCACATAGTATTATATTTAGGACTCCTTTCTTAGCAATTGATACAACATCTAGACTTAAAAATTAGTAGACATAGATGATTTTAACAACCCTATAATCCCTATGATCTCATTTGTTGATCTGCAAAATAGACTTCTCTTCAAATGCATAGTTCATTCTTCAAGACTCACTATATGTTGAGCCATAAAACAAGTTTCAATAAGTTTAAAAGAGTTGAAATCATAAAAATATATTGTCTGAGGGCTTCCCTAGTGGCTCAGTGGTTAAGAATCTGCCTGCCAATGCAAGGGACACAGGTTCGAGCCCTGGCCCAGGAAGATCCCACATGCCACAGAGCAACTAAGCCCGTGTGCCACAACTACTGAGACTGAGCTCCGGAGCTTGCAGGCCACAACTACTGAGCCCACATGCCACAACTACTGAAACCTGTACAAGCCCGTGCTCCACAACAGGAAGGGCCATGGCAGTGAGAGGCCCACACACTGCAGCGAGGAGTGGCCCCTGCTCACTGCAAGTAGGGAAAGCCCATGCACAGCAACAAAGACCCAGCACAACCAAAAATAAATAAATTAATTAATTAATTAAAAAAAATATATATATATATATAGTCTGAAACAAATCAATAAGAATAATCTTATTTCAGAGGAAAACACAAATATTTGGAAATTAAACAGAACCGTTATTATTGCATTATTAAGTTATTCACAGAACAAAGAAGAAATACAAGAGAAATTAGAACATATTTTTAATTCAGTGATAAGTATAATTCAACCTATCAAAATCTGTGAAATGCAGCTAAAGCACTGAATAGAGGAAAGTGTAGTTTTAAGAGACTATATTTAAAAAAAAGAAAAGTATATAATCAGTCACCTGAAGTTCCATTTTATGAAGTTAGAGAAGAATAAATTAAACTAAAAATAAACAAAAAGTAGGGGCTTCCTTGGTGGCACAGTGGTTGAGAATCTGCCTGCCAATGAAGGGGACACGGGTTCGAGCCCTGGTCTGGGAAGATCCCACATGCCACGGGGCAACTGGGCCCGTGAGCCACAACTTCTGAGCCTGCACATCTGGAGCCTGTGCTCCGCAACGAGAGGCCGCGACAGTGAGAGGTCTGTGCACCGCGATGAAGAGTGGCCCCCGCTCTCTGCAACTAGAGAAAGCCCTCGCACAGAAACGAAGACTCAACACAACCAAAAGTAAATAAATAAAAATAAATAAATAAGCAAAAAAATATATATTTATAAAAATAAATAAATAAATAAATAAATAAACAAAAAGTAGGAAATAATAAATATAGGAGCAAAACTTTTTTTAAAAAAGTAGAAAATGGGCAATAGAGAAAATTAACGAAGTCAAATACTAGTTCTTTGAAAAGATTTCGACAAATGCTTAGCTAGACCAATCAAGAGAAAAGAGAGAGAACACTAATGATGAATACCAGAAATGAAAGACAAGTTATCACTTTGAAGTCTACAGACATTAAAAAGATAAGAAATGAAAGCCCTCAAACCATTTTTAGAAACTCATTTTGTATCTGGGATTCATAAATAGAAATACAGTAATATTCAGCAGAACAAATAAAGATTACTCTGTAGATCCTTTGGGAATCATAAGATTTTTATTCTGCTATGTGCTTAAAATGTAAATCACGAAACTCAATTATAAAGGTATTGAAACCATAATGTCTAGATTTTAAGGGAGCAAGAAAATCTTTATTTTTTGGGTGAGCAAGTCATGAAGCAAAAAATTAAGATTTTCCTTTTTTCTCTTCTTTTGAAAAACATGTAGTATATGGAAAGTCATTAAGACCAGGTTTACCTTGTCCACTATAAAGTTGAAAAGAAGTTCACATGAGAACCGTGCTATGTGTGCACTAAATACATTCTGTAACAAAACATTTATTGCAGGAAGGAGCTATAATGTTCCAAGTAAAATTTCCCTGGATACATAGATGTGAAGTTTTAAAGTAAGGGGAAAATATCCTTGACAAAAATCAATAATAACACTATATATCTATATGCAGTTGTTATTAAGTGAAGAATAATTTCAGACTGTTAGAACAATATCCATTGCTTTAATTACTTTGACACTATATAATAATGAAAAGTATATGAAAATATCCATGAAAATCTGTATTTAATAATGTCTAATACAGGAAAATTTTTTTTTAAATACCATTCTTTTGTGAGATACAAATGGCATTCTTATATTTCAAAATTTCATAAAACAAAAGTATAATAGTGATTCTTCAGATCTTTTTGTTTGCTTTTGCTTTTGTTTTGTGGAGCTTAGTTCTTATTCCAAAGTTGCTATATGCATCTTCTTATCATTGTAAATAAGAACTATTTGGAACATATAATACTCTTAAAGGAAAAATATTTGGTCAGTGGATTTGGACATCAATTAATATGGTTGAGTGAGCAACTACAAAATCATCTCTTTTTTGCTCTCAGAGAATAGAAAACTTAATGAAATATATTTTTTTAAATATTAAAATATACTCAATATTTTAAATATACAAATTAGATATGGAATATATTTTAAATAGATAGCTGTTTAAAAGGGGTGATAGAGGAATTTCCATGTTCCAGGAATACTAAAGAGCCCATAGTGGAGATTGAAGCCATGGGGCTCCCAGAAAAGAGTAAGTGGGTGCAGAAAATGGGTTCGAGTATTACAAGGCTCACAAAGAAGTGGCTGATGGCCATAGCTCTCTTGTGGCAAAAGACCAGAATGAAGCTGGGTGCCAGATAGCTCTCCTAACAGTGAAATGGCCTGAATTAACTTTATTTGAAACCCCAGGACATGACCACAATTGTGCCAGTTTTTTGTGATCTTGAAAGAAAAGAGAGACAACCATGAGAACACCTTTGCCAAGACAGCATGTGGGCATGACATCCTCACTAATTCTCCTCACATGGATAAAGCCTGCAAGCCTCCAACTGAAGACTGGTTTGTCTCTGTTCAACCTGGAGGACCTCACTGAGGCAACTGAAAAAAACACAAGAGATGAGGACTTTGCATGAGAAAAAAATTTCCTGTATGAGGTAATATCTCAGACAAAAGTAACAAACACATGAGGGATTGCATCGAGAGGTAGTCAACTTATGTAACAAATGGGAGAATTCATACCCAAGGAGATAGAAATATTGAAGAAGTAACAAAGAATTGTAAAATATGCATGCTGAAGCTGTTCATGGAGTTTTTTAAAAAAAACTATTAGCATCCTTCCAATTGGAAGGAAAGGTTATGCAGCAAGAGCAAGCAGATATAAAAAATAATACCACTGGAAATCTTGAAAATCTCAATAATTTTTTTCAAAAGGAGAGATAGGATGAACAGTGGATTTAATACAGTTGAGGAGAAAATTACCTAACAAGAAGATAGAACTGATGAACACAGCTGTGAGAAGTTGAGACAGAAAACAGGGAAGATAATTTAAGACAGATGGTGGATAAATTTAAAAGTTGTAACATTATTAATAGGAAATCCAGGAAATGATAAAAGTGAATGTGGCAAAAAGGAAATATCTGAGATAAAGGCTTAAAATTATTCATAATTTTAAAAAAGATATGAGTTATTAGATTGTAACAATTCACTGACTGGAGGAAGCAGTGAAAGAAAAGCAAAGAGAACTCATGGTCAATACAAAAGTAAAAGCAAAATGGTAGAAATGAGTCCAAACATTTCAGTAATCAAAACGAATGCACATGGGTTCAACTCATTCATTAAAACTAAAAGACTCTGAAATTGATAATTTTTTTAAAATGCAGCTTTATGAAGTAAAATGACACTGAAGAAAAGATTGAAAACAGAAGGATGAACAAGATATAACAGGGAAATACTAACCAAAGTTACCTGGTTTGAGAAATTAATTCTTGTCCAAATAGAACTCAAAGCAAGTTGCATTAATAGGGTTAATGGAAGACATTTCATACTAATCAAAAGACTAACCCACCAAGAAAACTCTATAATCCTAAATAACTTAGCCACAAAATATATAAAGCAAACACTGAGGAAATCACAGAGAAATGAATAAATCAATAATAATTGTAGAATATTTTAACATGCCTTCTTAGAAAATAAAAGGTTCAGTAGACAAAAATATATTCCAAATATACTAGATCTGAATGGTACTATAAACTTTCTTGATGTAATAGATGTATAGAACTCTATGCCTAAGAAATAGATACACATTCTTCTCAAGACCTGAAACATTTATAAAAATTGATTGGATCTTTGTCTCAGAGGAAGACTCAACAAACTGCAAACACTCAGTATTATTCAGCCCACACTCTCTGATAACAATATAATAAAATTAGATATCAACTTTTAAAAGAATGTTCAGAATGCCAATAATTAATTCATGGATTAAATATGAAATATTTAGAAGTGAATAGTAACAAAAATACATATTAATGATTCATGGGATGCAGATAAAGCAGTACTTAATTAGAAATTTTTATATATAAATGTATTTATTAGACAACAAGAAGGCTTGAAAAGAAATAATCTATTTTCAACTCAAGGAATTAAAGGACATTAAGAATTAAACCTAATAAATTATAATAAAATAATTAGAAAAGCAAAAGCAAAAATGCATTTAATCAAAAATAACAAGAAAATTAAAGTAGTTAACAAAAGCTAGTTCTTTGAAAAGACATAAAATAGTCAAAGTTCTGTCAAGACTGATCAATTGAGAAAAGTTAAACAATTTAGAACAATAAAGTAACAGACCTACAGATATAATAGAGACTTCTTAAAATTATAAATATTACAAATTAATGCCAATGATTCTATAAGTGTCAATAAAATGAAAAACAGTTAGAAAAATGTAGATTATCAAAATTGATTCACAAAGTAGAAAACCTGAATAAATTTAAAAGTTTGATTTTTTAAATTTCCCCTATAAAATTATACTCATATCATATGATTTTATGGGTGAATTTTATTAAGCCTGCAGAAAATGATTATTCCTCTTTTATAAAATGCTCCCAGAAAGTAAGGAATAGAGTAGGAAAGCTATCTCTGAATCAGTTTTTAAAACTAACAAGCTAATTCAGAATGTTGGTGGCTCTAAAATTGATGAAACGAAATCAACAGCACTCCTAGTAAACAATTAGAATATATAACAAGACAAAACCCTACTCGCAATAGTAAGAAAAAAAGGTAACAGAAATGGATCTATCAAAAGATGTATAAGAGCTTTCTGGAATATTTTTAAACTGTTGATTGAACTATGTGAAATTCTTTTTTTGTAAGTCAAAAATTTTTAAGTATGGGTAACTTCATATGGTTCAACCTATTATATTGATGGAAATAAGAAAACCTAAATAAATGGACTGGTATATTTGTTTATAGATGTAAAAACTTGATGATGTCGTAAGTTGGTTTATTAATTCCAGTCAGTATCACTCCAGAAAAATTGTATGGCACCTTATTTTAAATCTGCTTATTTTAAATCTACTTCTAAGATCCATACAAAATAGTAAATATCTAAGGATAACCAAACAAAAATTGAGAAAAAGAACAAGCAGGGAGGGGGCTTTGCCCTGCCAGATATCAAACTGATTAATAACTATAGTATTAAAACAGTGTGGTACTTAAGCAGAAACAGACAGATCTAAATAAGAGATCACAAAGGTCAGAAATAGACCTAACGTATATGAAAACTTTAAATATAATAGAGGTGGCATTAAAATCAATACGAGAGAGATGAATCATTCAATTGATGATATTGAAACACTAGATTCTCATATGGAAATAAAATATTCTTAAATATTCACATCATATTTAAATAGTAATTGCAGAAGGATTAGAAAAACTGCCTGTGAAAATATTTTAACTATCAACAGAAAACCAAACCAAAACAACAACAACAACAAACAACCTATAAACTTGAGATAGGGAGAGTTTCTTAAATATAACATAAATTCATAGAAGATAATGTTAAAACTTTTTTGTATCAAAATTACAAAGATCTATATAAGAGAAGACATCATTAGAAATTAATGTTTAAGTAATAAAGCAATAGAATGAGAGCACAGGTTCCCCTCCACCACCTCTCTAAATCTCACTAAATAACATTTTAAGGATTAAAAAAAAAATTAGAAACCCCATAAGGACAAAGAAAGAAGGGAAGAAAGGCACTAACAATATTTTGGTATCATAGAAAGGCTTGGAAATTGTTAGTACCAGGTACCTAAAGCAGAGGGAAAGATAGGGGCCAAAAAAAGATGGATTGAAAGTTCACTCGGGAGCAAGTAGATCTTCATAATCCATTCTCTATTCGTAGCTAGGAGAAGGCACTTTTCTAACCCTCTAGAGAAGGTGAACCAGGACTCTGTAGGAGGCAATATCCAATGGAAGGAAAAGGTACAATATTGGAAATGGAAATACGTGAAAATTCACATTCTGAAACGTGAGATATCTTTCCTCTCTTGCTTCTAGCAGCCAGGTTTGTATCTTCATAGCAGAAATTGGAAGATATTCCCTAGGAGTACTGACTTACTAAGAGACAAGATCTATAGATACTGACAGTGGCATGTCTCTGAGGAAACAGCCCAGCCAAATTACCTGCAGACTCACTGATTTATTCAAAGCCTCCAATCAGCTTTTACTGCCCCACTCTTGAATATGACCATAAATCCAGTGACCACAAGCTGAGGAAAGTCTCCAACACGAAAAGCAGAAATTCTCTCCTCCTCCTCCCCCAACAATAACTAATGAAAAATTAGAAAAGGAAATTAAAGGAGATAAGAGGCAAGATTGGAGAAGGAATATTTTTAAAAAAACATTAAGATATTGCAACCATGAAGCAGAAACAGAATGCTTTTAAAAAGGAGTATTGGAGAGCAAAAAAAGCTTAGAAATAAAAATTTGGTAACAGAAATGAAAAGTCTAACAGAAGGTTTAGACAATAAGGAAGGGGAAATCTCTGAAAGTAGAGAATAGATTAAAAGATGAAAAATATTTTTAAAATGATAAAATTAGAGGTCAATCCAGGAGGTCCAACATCTGAATAACAGTAGTTCCATAAATAGAAGGAAAGAAAATGGAGGAGGAGGAAATTATAATTAAAGAACATTCCAGAACTGGAAGACACATATCCTCAGAATGTCAGAGCCATCAAGTCCCCAGCAGAATGGCAGAATGAAGATCCACATCAAAACATATCAGCACAAGATTTCAGCACTGGCCTCAGGGAGAAATTTTAAGATGTCCAAAGAGGAAATAAATAAAACAACAACAACAAAAAAAAAACCCCACAAGAAGTCATTTACAAAGGAAAACAGCAACATTGGAAGCTTTTTTTTTAAAAAAAAGCAATTTTTAAAGCATTCTGAGGTAAATAATTTCTAAACTACAATCTATACTAAGCCAAATATTCAAACAATGTGAGGTTAGGATGGAGGCATAGTCAGACATTCACAGATCTCAAACATTTTACCTCCTTCTACAGATGCAGTTAGGGACTATGCTCTATGGAAGTGAGAAAATAAAACAAGAAAGTGAAATCTTTGTGGATCATTAAACAAGAAATCCAATACAGGAGAGGGATGAGAGGAGATCTTGGGGTGAAAATGTGCGGCAGACTTAGAGAGAAATGTGACCAAAACAAAAAGACCATTGCAGGAGGAATACACCCCAGAGGAAGAAAGGGATTAGATATATGTTGTGCTGCAATGTTTTGAGAGATTTTTCTCTTCCGGCAGATAAAATTGTGAATGGAGAGTGACATGCAAATTAGGGGAGTTATTGGTGTATAGATGGTGGAGAAGCCACGAGGCTATGCGGAACAGTTTAGGGAGGGGTATGGAGAGAGGAGAGAAGGAAAAGAGCCCTGGGCATCCCATTGGTTAGAGGCTGGGGAGACACAGAAAGAGCTGACAGTGAAGCAGGAAGAGAGTGGGTAAAGCAAGAGAGGGGTGTTCTGAGAGCCAAGTGAAGAAGGTATTCTAGAAGCCAAGAGTGATCAACTCTGTGAAATTTTTCAGATGGATTAAGTGAAATGAGGACTCAGGATGATGGCTGGATGAGAGCTGTTTTGGTGGAGCGGTGAGGATGGAAACCTCCGGTGGGGTTGTGAGAAAACAGCAGGAGAGGAACTGGAGACAGATGTCCCTACACAGATGAGGAGCTAAATGAGAACAGAGGGATGTGATGGGAGCCAGAGGAGAGACGTAGGTTAGAGTAGACTTTTTTAAAGATAGAAATGTTTAAGCACATTTTATGCCATTGGGAACAATCCAGTAGAGAGGGAAAATTTCATGACACGGGAAAGACAAAGGAATAATGGCTGGAGGGATATTCTTGATGAAGCAAGACTGGGAGAATCCAGTGTTCAAAGTGAGGTGGCCTTAGGCAGGAGCACAATAATCTATCCATAGTCACAGAAATGAACTCCTAGTATGTGGATTTAAATACTATTTAGGGACACACTTAAGTATACAAAGCTGGTGAAAGACTCATATAAATATATCAAATTCAAGATGATGGGAGCCTGAAGCACAGATGAGATTGGGATAAAGGTAGGGTCAAAGGGAGATCAACTTTCTCTGAAATTTTTAGTTTATTTTTAAAAGATAAAGCAAACATTAGAATTTTAAAATATTTTTTTCCTGCTCCTATTCATTACCAGGCTTCAGATGGCATAACAAACACATACAGCTTTTCTTCTCAAAGCCCTATAGCTTTGACTCTCAAAAATTGTCTGCTACAAGTATTTTTAGATAGTTTATTAATATCCGGGAATCTTATCCACCCTGTACCTGTGCTGCCTATGGATCTTTAAGCTGTATTAGGATGCAAAGAGAACCAGATATTTTAAGAAAAGCAGAAGTAAATTGTATTTCAGTGCAGATGGAAGGAAGGGCATATAAGCAAGAACAAACACAATTTTGGCATCAACCTTAAGAATAATGTCAAGAGAACTAAAGCAACCCTAGCTCTCAAAGGATGCTGACGATAACGGCAAAGCATTTGTTATTGAGCCAAGTCAAAGCTAGCAGAGCAAGGAAATGGACCTATCACCCTGAGGGAGGCGGGGAGGAATGTTGGTGCCACTGTTTATTTAAATACTTGTACCTCACCTTCTTCCATAAAGGATCTGAGGTTATTCACAGAGACACTTACAGTGAAGCAAGATCTTTTTAAAAGTGAGAAAACAAAGGGAAATAAGGATAAGAAGAATAAGATGAAGCCAGATATATGGAAAGGACCAAAATACATGTGCTATGATCTTGTTCACTTTGCTAAAAATCGGTCTCATATTAGATTCTAAGTGACAAGCATGATCAGTTACTCAGTCCTTGAAATCCATAGGATAAAGACAGACTGTTTGCCTGGAAGTTCAACCATCTCTGTCCCGAGGCTGGAGAGAAATCTCTGCTGTGCATCTTCCAAAAGACAGTATGGAGGGCTTTCAACACAAAGCAGGGTTAAAATGGCACCCCAGGGTTTTCTTTCCCTAATACCTAACAAAATGAGCAAAATAGAGTAAAAACTAACAAGAAATGGGGGGAAGGGAAAGCCCAGTGCAATACACTTAAAAACCTGGCAACTAAGGAAAGACACAGATTTTGGAGCAAAGCATAGGCGGGCTATACAGCTAGATTCCTAACTTGCCCCCTTTCCAGGTGGCACATTAATATGTTGAGAAAATCCTGAGATGACACACAAGTATCCCCAAATCTGGAGAGAAGCAGAATGAGAATGTATCCTCTGAATGAAGAATAGTGGAAGTAACAGCTAAAGAGAAACAGATGAACCTGTAAAGTGCTGACTTTCTCTGAGGGAGAGGCACTGGAGCACCACAGGCTGGAAAGTGTGAAGATGTTCTCCTTGAGCATCAGATGCATTCCCAGATTAAGTGGCACAAACTCAGGTATAAAACATCTAACAGAATCTCAAAGGAAAATGCAGACCACAGTTTCCTTTCTTCCCACTGCTATGTCAGTCTATAGAAAAGTAGGCAGAATATAATATGTTAAGTCCTTAACTAGGTTGGAAGTAGAAAACATTCTAGTCGGATTGAATGGGAAGGAAGACAGGAGTAATAGAACGTTAGACAGAATCCCTCTAAAATGAGCTAGATGAAAAGGAGTCACAAAGCAATTACAGGCACACCTCAGAGGTACTGTGGGTTCAGTTCCAGACCACTGCAATAAAGCGAATATCGCAATGAAATGAGTCACACAAACTTTTTGGTTTCCTAGGGCATATAAAAGTTATGTTTACATTACAATGTATTCTATTAAGTGTGCAATAGCATTATGCCTGAAAAACATATATACCTTAATTTAAAAATACTTTATCGTTAAAAATGCTAACCATTCTTTGACTCTTCAGTGAGTCGGAATCTTTTCGCTGGTGGAGGGTCTTGCCCGGATGTTGATGGCTGCTGACTGATCAGGGTGGTGGGTGTTGAAGGTGGGGTGGCTGTGATAATTTCTTAAAATAAGACCACAGTGAAGTTTGCCACATCAATTGACGCTTCCTTTCACAAATGATTTCTCTGTAGCATGCAGTCGTGTTAGATAGCATTTTACCCACAGTAGAACTTCTTTCAAAATTGGGGTCAGTCCTTTCAAACTCTGCCACTGCTTTATCAACTAAGTTTATGTAATATTGTAAATCCTTTATTGTCATTTTGAAACAGCAGGACCCTATGGTCCTCTGCCTGCCTTTTGTCTGGGGAAAAACTTTAGCCAAAGAATAAGTTTAATCAGAGAAGTGAGAAAATGCAGAAACAAAGGAAAACAGTCAAGGAGACCAAATAATAATTGTTTAGTCTTTAAGAATAGTCAAGGACCTTTAGTTCCCTCTCAGGGGCTATAGATAATATTCTGAGCCATAACTTGTGAGCTGTCTTGTAGATACTGAAACTCCCACCAGACTGTAGCCGTGACATAAGCTGCCACAATTCCGAGAATTGGCCTCAAGGAAATGGGAAAAAAACGACCCTGGAACTAAAGATTAACTGTAATTAAAACAATCAAGATGATGCTCATCAGGTCACCACATGGCCAATTTCAAGATGAATGTCAGAGCTGGTTATGCAATTTTTACATGTAGCCCCCTCCCTCCATCTATAAAACCTCTTGTCCACTGGTTGTTGGGGGCAGGAAGTGGGGGAGAGTCAGGATTTGGACAGGAGTCAGCCCTCCCCCAACCCCACTCCCTAGTTGCCAGCATCCAAAATAAAGCAAACTATCCTTTCCACCAACCTTGCCCCTTTATTGGCTTTTGAGCAATGAGCCGTTGGACCCCACTTTCAGGAACAGTTTCAACAGTCTCCACAGCATCTTCACCAGGAGTAGATTTCATCTCAAGAAACCACTTTCTTTGCGCATCCATAGGAAGCAACTCCTCATCTGTGAAAGTTTTATTGTGAGATTGCAGCAATTCAGGCACATCTTCAGGCTCCACTTCTAATTCTAGATCTCTTGCTATTTCTACCACATCTGCAGTGACTTCCTCCATTGAAATCTTGAACCCCTCAAAGTCATCCATGAGGATTGTAATCAACTTCTTCCAAAGTCCATTAATGTTGATATTTGTATCTCTTCCCATGAATCACTAATGTTCTTAATGGCATCTAGAATAATGAGTACTTTCCAGGATGTTTTCAATTGACTTTGATCCATCAGAAGAGTCACTATCCATGGCAGCTATAGCCTTATGAAATGTATTTCTTAAATAAAACTTGAAAGTTGAAATTACTCCTTGATCCATGGGCTACAGAATGGATGTTGTATTAGCAGGCATGAAAACAACATTAATCTCATTGTCCAGCTCCATCAGAGTTCTTGGGTGACCAGATGCATTGTTAATGAGCAGTAATATTTTGAAAGGCATCTTTTTGTCTGAGCATTATGTCTCAACAATGGGCTTGAAATATTCAGTAAATTATGCTGTAAAGAGATGTGCTGTCATCCAGGCTTTGTTGTTCCATTTATAGAGCACAGGCAGAGTAGATTTAGCATGATTCTTAAGGGCCCCAGGATTTTCAGAATGGTAAATGAGCACTGGCTTCAACTTCAAGTCGCCAGTTGTGTTAGCCCCTAACAAGAGAGTCAGCCTGTCATTTGAAGCTTTGAAGCCAGGCATTGACTTTTCCTCTCTAGCTATGAAAGTCCTAGATGGCATCTTCTTCCATTGTAGAACTGTTTTGTCTGCACTGAAAATATGTTGTTTAATGTAGCCACCTTCATTAATTATCTTAGCTAGATTTTCTGTATAACTTGCTGCAACTTCTACATCAGCACTTTTATGTTATGGAGATGACTTTTTTTAAACCTCATGAACCAACCTCTGCTAGCTTCAGACTTTTCTTCTTCACCTTCCTCACCTCTCTTAGCCTTCATAGAATTGAATAGAGCTAATCCAGGGTCTTGCTCTGGATTAGGCTTTGGTTTAAGGGAATGTTATGGCTGGTTTGATCTTATATCCAGACTACTAAAACTTTTTCCATATCAGCAATGAGGCTGTTTTACTTCTTATCATTCATATGTTCACTGGATTAGCACTTTTAATTTCCTTCAAGAACTTTTCCTTTGCATTCACAGCTTGGCTAACTTGTTGGCACAAGAAGCCTAGCTGTTGGCCTATCTCACCTTTCAACATGCCTTCCACACTAAGCTTAATCATTTCTAGCTTTTGATTTAAAGTGAGAGACATGTGACTCTTCCTTTCACTTGAGGAGGAGGCCATTGTTGGGTTATTAATTGACCTAATTTCAATATTGTTATGTCTCACAGAATAGGGAGGCCCAAGAAGGAGAGAGATGAGGGAACAGTTGGTTGGTGGAGCAGAGACCACACGACATCTATCAATTAAGTTTGCTGTCTTACATGGGTATAGTTTATGGTGCCCTAAACAATTACAATAACATCAGAAATCACTGATCACACGTCACCATAAAAAATATAATAATAATAAAATGTTTGAAGTATTGTAAGAATTACCACAATGTGACATAAAGTGAGCAAATGCTGTAGGAAAAATGGTGCTAATAGACTTGCTAAACGCAGGGTTGCCACAAAACTTGTAGCAGAATGCATAGAAAGAGGTGTGCTGTATGCAGAATTGTTATGTCAGTTGCTAAAGTTAAAAAACCCGAAATACATGATACACAAGACAAAGCACTGGACCTCAGAGAAAACATAAATCAAGGAACAGACGGAAATATAACACAGTTGCTTCTGCTGTAGAATAACTTAATAAAAAACATTAACATGCTAAAAGACAAGGATGTTAAAATAACTGAATGACATGAAGAAAAGTTGTAAAACTAAGGAAATAGAGCATTAAAATGACTAATAAATAAAACTAAAGCATCAAGGAAGAGAACAGACTCCTTTAAAGTTAAATTCTTGGGGCTTCCCTGGTGGCGCAGTGGTTGAGAGTCCACCTGCCAATGCAGGGGACACGGGTTCATGCCCCAGTCCGGTAAGATCCCACATGCCGCGGACCGGCTAGGCCCGTGAGCCATGGCTGCTGAGCCTGCACGTCCAGAGCCTGTGCTCTGCAATGGGAGAGGCCACAACAGTGAGAGACCCATGTACCGCAAAAAAAAAAAAAAAAAATTAAATTCTGACAATTAGAGGAAAGGCTTGAGATTATCACTATAAATTAAGATAAAAATTACAGAGAGTAGAGAAAGTAGAAAAAAGCTGTAGAATATAGACAAGAGGGTCCTACATAAAGATAATTGACAACACTGAAGTATAGAAACAAAAAAATGGAACAAATGATGTATTCAAAGATAAAATACAAGAGAACCCCCTACACTCCCCCCCAACACACACACAAAATAAAAGTTTCCAGGTTGAAAGATTACTAAATTCTGGAAAATTTTGATACAGAATGTTCACCAGTGATACATATCAGAGCTAAGCTACTAAACTTTAAGGAAAAAAGTTCTTAATTTTTAAGAATCTTAAAAGTTCTTAATCTCTTAATAAGAGATAAATCAGACTGGCCTTAGACTTTTCCGTGGTGAAGACAGTGGAACAGTTTATATCAAGATATGTGGAAAGTAGTGTGACCAAAGAATGTCATACCAAGTGCAGATGTCATTCAAGTATAACGAACACAGGCAGACCTTCTTCTCAGGAGAGAAGCAGCTCAGAATTCAGTATACGAGGGTTTTTCTTGGAGAAACAAGTTGACAAAAAAATCCAGATAATTAAAAGACTCAGGAATAGAGAGACCATGGTGGGAAGGGGCCAGTAATGAGCACTGAATTTGTCTAATTGTAGAATGATTACTAAACTACTATGGGAATTATATTTATGAACAAAATGTAAATATTTTCAAACTGAGCAATGCTACTAAGAATATACAAACAACATTTGGGAGATGGGCAGCAAGATGGAAGCAATAGAGTGTTAGAGAGGTGTATGGATTGCATACCATTCAGGCAATCCATAACAAATACTATTTCTCTCAACTAAACTTTGGAAAAATACTGGGTGGCACCAACTGTGAGACTTTACTCCCTGACAAGTAGTTGGAAAACAAATCTGTAAGTACAGATCCATTAGCTTTTGGAGTTAGCAAGCCTACCAGATCCATAAGCTTTTAGAGTTAGAAAGGCTAACAGATCCATAAGCTTTTAAAGTTAGCATGGCTAATCTGAGTTAGTCGATCTCAGAAAGAAGGCAGAATCACTTAGCTCCTCTTTTTATTTTCATGGTTTTCAGAGACGAGAGAGGAATTCAAATAGAAAAGTGCAGAAAAACATGTAACAAAGAAATTGTAGCCCAACATAACTGAGGAGCCGTTTAGAAAGGGACTTAGTCACGTATAAGAAGCATTCTCATTTCTAAAGCCAGAAAAAGAACATCCCAGGGCCCAGAAGGAACCATAGATGTGATCTCAGCCTTCTAGAATCTCGCAGCAAAGTCACAGAGAATGAGGAAAGGCCTGAACAGTGGAGACAGAGAAATGTTACCCTACTTTGCAAAAGACGAAGTAATTGAATTCAGAATATAGACTAACAAGATTGAGGTCTGGAAAAATTCTTGAAGAGACTGTCACATGGTGAACTTTTAGGAGAAAGGAAACTAATTTTTAATGATAATTTACATATTCAAATAATTCCATCCCCATAACAATTGTGTGATGTATTCATTGTTCTTACCACAATGCAGATGGAGAAACTTAGTGTCAGAGAAATCAGTATTTGTTCAAGGTCACGCAGCTAGTAGATGCTGGGCTATATTTGCTGCCCCATTTTATTAAAAATGTGATGATCACTAAGGGTCCATGCAGTTTTACTAAGATAAGGTTGGTCAAACTTACTCTCTCTTTTGATAATATTCTAGGTATAGAGATCTACCAGAGACCTGGTATCCTGGCTTAGTTAGGTGCTTGACCAAGTCTCCAGGGTATTCTTGTGTCTGATGTAATGGAAAAAAATCAATGTTTCATAGAATAATTGTTGCTTTAAAATCCTCAGCCTAAAAATATCAATAGCACTGTACAATCTATTAAATGAAAAAATTATCTAAAATAAGAGCCTATATCTTATTTTGTTTTGTTTTTTCAGAGACCAAAGTTTTTATATATATTTTAGTTAGCTATTTTTCTCTTGACATGGTTTCTGGTATATAGTAGGTACTCCAAAATATTTTGTGGAAAAGTTTATAAATTTGGAGGGAAATCTACAGAGGCAAGCTGCAGAGCTCTGTCCTGTTTGACATTTTTTTCTGTGACTTGATGAAAACGTAGAAGACACGCTTATCAAGTTTGAAGGTGACAGAAAGCTGGAAAAGGGAATGAATAAGACTGATGATAAAATCAAGATTTAAAATAGTCTTGACAGGTTGGAATGATAGGCAAAACCGAAGTGTTCTATTCTGTATTTACCTTTAAAAACAACTGCCTGACTACTAAATGGGGAAATGGGTTTTGGCACCAGTTTATATGAAAAAGATTTTAGAGTTTTGCTTGTCCATAGCGGGAGCCAACAATTTGATGTAGTTGCTAAAATTTTTTTAAAATTCCAGATTGCGTTAATAGGATGGTGGTGTCCAAATCACAGAAAGTAATAATCCCGCTGGGTTTCCCACTGGTCTGCTTACAGCAGAATATTGCTTTCAATTTTGGGCACCCCAATTTAAGATGGATACTGAAAAATTGAAAGCCTCTAAGACAAGATGGCCAAGAAGGGAAGAAGTGTTCTTTAAGAGACAGTTCAAAGAACCAGGGGACTTTGGCCTGTGGAAGTTTTAAGGGGAGACACATTAGCTGCCTTCAAATATCTGAGAGGTAATTGTGTACGAAAAAGACAAGATCTACTCACTGTTTTTCTAGGGAACAGAAATGGGAGGAAACAATGACAGAAAGCAGAAGGCAAGCAGATTTCAGCTTATAAAAAAGAACTGCCTCACAACTAGTTTTATTCGTTGGAGAAATGGGCTAACTTTCAGGGGAAGCCTAGAAGTTTTCACTTCAGTGTGAATGACTGTCTGGAGGGGATTCCTGTACAGAAAATGAGGAGAGTCAAGAATATCCCATGGGCTCCTCCCAGAGACCTTCTACTTCATTCAGATTCTGGGCTAGAGAGGAACTTGATCTCAAGCAGAATTTTCAGTGGTTCTCATTACTCTCCCCAATGACTCACAAGGAATTTCTTTACAAACAAAATGCTTCCCACCTGCCTTGTATTTCCATCTTTAAGCAAATCTGCACTTTACATACTTTATCATATGCATATTATGCATCAGTTTAAAAGATCCATTGTGCTCTAAATGCTTGGGTGTCTTCTGCTGAAAGAGTAAAGATACCACTAATGACAGCAGTAAAGTTCAAACACTTGACTTGTTAATATGAGACTCCTTTTTACTAAAGAAATACACAGTACACAAGAACATCCAATAGAAATTTGTTTATTTTTTTTAAATGAAACAAAACTTCTATCTCAAATTCAGGTGGAAAGATTCTAAATTAATATTTGGACTCCAAAAGTCCCTAGCAGTGACTAAAATTAAAGACTCTTATTAAAATCATCTTGTTCCACTTATGTTCCTACAGAATTCTTCCTTTATTTGATTTGCTTAACAGGTTTAAAATATTTTCTTCAAGGTGACGGGCACCTTGCCTTGAAATAACTGGCTTCTCTCTGGGAAGGTGAAAGATCATTTTGTAAGCAAAAGCTGACAGATGTGAATAGCAATTTTAACCTACAGACAGATCATGGATATTTGGGAATTCAATCTCCAGCTTGCTAAAGACTGACAGAACCTGGGGGAGGAATGCAGATTGGAAGAAAACAGATTTCTGCCGATCAAGAAAACCAAAGGAAGAGCTCATGAATATTGATTCTGGACCTGCTTTCGCTCTGCAGAGAGAAATGCTGACACAGTGCAATCCATATTGCCGTGCCTAGATCCAGTCCAACAGCACGCTGCTGCTAGATTATAAACAACTTATCAAACCACAATCTAGACATATTTCTTCACTTTCATATCATGTTTCTGAGGATAGAATCCATTTCACAAAATTGCTGATAGGCCCTATTCTGGGTACTTTAAGTGAAAGTCCAAGCAAATAAGGGTCTGCCACATACCAAGTGCTCAAAAATGCTTACTACAAAAACATGAACTGGGTAGCATCTCAGATTCAGTCTGTTTTGCAGGTGGAGGATGGGGACAGATGTGATCTGGGAAGAGATAAATGGAAAAGGAGCAGAGCAAAGAGTTGTTGGCTGGTTATGGAACACGCTACAAGAGACTTTTAAAGTTTTCATTAAATACCAGGTCTCTTTTGTGTAATATATAATTTGTCCCTAAAGAAAATGGAAGATCTCATACATTAGGATTTTTTTTGGTTTGTTTTTCAGGAAGTGTGCAATATAATTGGTACTATATCCAGTTTACAAAGGACTGGGTTAGACATTCCTCTTTAAAAATGCCTGCTGAGGGCTTCCCTGGTGGCGCAGTGGTTGAGAGTCCGCCTGCTGATGCAGGGGACATGGGTTCGTGCCCTGGTCTGGGAAGATCCCACATGCCGCAGAGCGGCTGGGCCTGTGAGCCATGGCCGCTGAGCCTACGTGTCCGGAGCCTGTGCTCCACAACGGGAGAGGCCACAACAGTGAGAGGCCCGCGTACCACACAAAAAATAAATAAATAAAACAACAACAACAAAAAAAAATGCCTGCTGAATGGAAGCTGGGACTCAAAGAGCACATGTGGTGAATGTTTCAAGGCATGTTGTTGGTGATAAGTTATTAGCAACTCATTGTATTTTTAAAAAATTCAATCAATTCTACTTCAAAAAGGAAGAAACCCTAGATGGAGATATTTACCATTACACAGAAAATACTCAAGTGGTCTCCTTGACAGCTTTGCTCAAATACTGCATTCGTTATTCCTCATATTTAAGCAACCTTAGTGTTTCAGAGAGTAAAGGAACTATGTGAGAAACCTGTATCCTACTCCAGAAACTGACATTCACAAAGTAAAGTTGATTCTGTGCTAGTGAATTCAAGAGAAAAATATATATTTGTCAAATACTTTTCATGGCCAATTCTTTTAGCAGTTTACACTCTTGAGACGAATTTTAATTCTAAGGGTTTCTTTCTCAAATAACTATTATAAAATGCAATACTTTGAACTATGGTGTGACAGAATCTGGTTGTGCTATGTTTGATACAGGAATGAAATAAACTTTGCCTTCATAAAGCAGATTTGCTCTAAGACAGAAATACGTGGCAGGAGGGAAACACTTTGTTGGTAAAGACACTCTTCGTGAGCCATTGGAGAGAAAATGAGAACCACTGAAAATTCTGCTTATCTGGGACCAAGTTCCTCTCTAGCCCAGAATCTGAACATATCAATTGTATAAGGTCCTTGGGAGG
Organism: Phocoena phocoena; assembly: GCF_963924675.1. Taxonomy (NCBI): domain Eukaryota; kingdom Metazoa; phylum Chordata; class Mammalia; order Artiodactyla; family Phocoenidae; genus Phocoena; species Phocoena phocoena. Next base: position 12,348,835 of record NC_089236.1, on the reverse strand, counting down.
AACTCATGGGATATTCTTGACTCTCCTCATTTTCTGTACAGGAATCCCCTTCAGGCAGTCATTCACACTGAATTGAAAACTTCTAGGCTTCCCCTGAAAGTTAGCGTACTTTAGGTGCCATATTCTGTTCCCCCTCACTCCACATCCTTGCCAAAATTTGTCAGATGTTTAAATTTCAGCCATTTTAGTGGGTGTGTACTGACATCTCATCATGGCTTTAATTTTCATTTCCTTGATCAATAATGATATTGAGCCTATTTTCATATGCATATTGGTCATTTGGAAATCGTCTTTTGTCAAGTGCCTGTTTCAGTTGTTAGCCAATTTAAAAAAACAAATCATTTGTAATGAGATATAATTTATATAATAGAATAAAATCAACTAATTTGAAGTATTCAGTTTGATGACTTTTGGCAAACATATATACTTATGTAACTGCCACCACAATCAAGATATAGAACATTTCCATCACCCCCAAAAGTTCCTTCATGCCTATTTGCAGTCAACATCCACATCCACAGCTCCATCCAAACACTGATCTGATTTGTCAGTAGAGGTTAGTTGCTTGCTCTAGAATTTTATATAAATAGAATTGTACAGTATGTACTCTTTTGTGTCTGGCTTCTTTCACTGACTATGTTTTGGAGGTGCATCTATGCTGCTGGGCATATCAGTAGTTCATTCCTTTTCATTGCTGAACAGTAGTCTTGTATAGATGTTCCACAATTTGTTTATCAGTTCATTTGTTGATGGACATTTATTTCCAATTTTTTGCTATTATAAATAACGACTGAATAGAGCTATTATGAACATATGTGTAGATATGTCTTTGTTTACACATATGTTTTCATTTCTCTTGGGTAAATACCTGAGTGGAATTGCTGGAACAATGTCATATAGTAAATGTATATTTAGTTTTATAAGAAACTCCAAGCTGTTTTCCAAAGTAATTGTAACATTTTAAACTCCATTGAACAGTATATGAGAATTCCAATTCCTCCACATCCTTGCCAATATTTGAGGTGTCGGTCATTTTCATTTTAGCCATCCTTTCATGCACCAGTAACTAACTGTGGTTTAAAGTTATTTAACCTGTTTTTAGTTAGGTGTTTTGAATTTTTCCTTAAAGGTTTGTGATATTTAAAAATATATATACTTAAGAGATTGGTTCAAGATGGCGGAGTAGATGGACATGCGCTTATTCCCTCTTGCGAGAGCATCGGAATCACAACTAACTGCTGAACAATCATCAACAGGAAGATACTGGAACTCACCAAAAAAGATACTCCACATCCAAAGACAAAGGAGAAGCTGCAATGAGATGGTAGGAGGCATGCAATCACAATAAAATCACATCCCATAACTGCTCGGTGGGTGACTCACAAACTGGAGAATAATTATACCACAGAAGTCCACCCACTGGAGTGAAGGTTTTGAGGCCCCCGTCAGGCTTCCCAACCTGGGGGTCCAGCAAGGGGAGGAGAAATTCCAAGAAAATCAGACTTTGAAGGCTAGCACGATTTGACTACAGGACTTCAACAGGACTGGGGGAAACAGAGACTCCACTCTTGGAGGGCACACACAAAGTAGTGTGCGTGTCGGGACACAGGGGAAGGAGCAGTGACCTCAGGGGAGACTGAACTAGACCTACCTGCTAGTGTTGGAGGGTCTCCTGCAGAGGCGGGGGATGGCCATGGCTCACTGCGGGGACAAGGACACTGGCAGCAAATGTTCTGGGAAGCACTCCTTGGTGTGAGGCCTTCAGGAGTCTGCCATTAGCCCCATCAAAGGGCCTGTAGACTCCAGTACTGGGTTGCCTCAGGCCAAACAACCAATGGGGAGGGAACTCAGCCCCACCCATCAGCAGACAAGCAGATTAAAGTTTTACTGAGCTGTGCCCAACAAAGCAACACCCAGTTCTACCCCCCCGACCAGTCCCTGCCATCCGGAAGCTTGCACAAGCCTCTTAGATAGCTTCATCCACCAGAGGGCAGACAGCAGAAGCAAGAAGAACAACAATCCGGCAGCCTGTGGAACGAAAACCACATTCACAGAAAGATAGACAAAATGAAAAGGCAGAGGACTATGTACCAGATGAAGGAACAAGATAAAACCCCAGAAAAACAACTAAATGAAGTGGAGATAGGCAACCTTCCAGAAAAAGAATTCAGAATTATGAGAGTAAAATGATCCAGGACCTCAGAAAAAGAATGGAGGTAAAGATAAAGAAGATACAAGAAATGTTTAACAAAGACCTAGAAGAGGGCTTCCCTGATGGTGCAGTGGTTGAGAGTCTGCCTGCCGATGCAGGGGACACGGGTTCGTGCCCCAGTCCAGGAAGATCCCACATGCCACGGAGCAGCTGGGTCCATGAGCCATGGCTGCTGAGCCTGCGCGTCCAGAGCCTGTGCTCCGCAGCAGGAGAGGCCACAGCAGTGAGAGGCCCGTGTACCATAAAAAAAAAAAAAAAAACCTAGAAGAATTAAAGAACAAACACCTAGAACAATTAAAGAACAAACAAACAGAGATGAACAATTCAGTAACTGAAATGAAAAATACACTAGAAGGAATCAATAGCAGAATAACTGAAGCAGAAGAACAGATAAATGACCTGGAAGACAGAATGGTGGAATTCACTGCCACGGAACAGGTTAAAGAAAAAAGAATGAAAAGAAATGAAGACAGTCTAAGAGACCACAAGGACAACATTAAATGCACCAACATTTGCATTAGAGGAGTCACAGAAGGAGAAGAGAGAGAGAAAGGACCCAAGAAAATATTTGAAGAGATTATAGTAAAAAAAACTCCCCTGACATGGAAAAGGAAATAGTCACCCAAGTCCAGGAAACACAGGAGAGTCCCAGGCAGGGTAAACCCAAGGCGAAACATGCTGAGACACATAGTACTCAAACTGACAAAAATTAAAGACAAAGAAAAATTGTTAAAAGCAACAAGGGAAAAATGACAAATAATATACAAGGGAACTCCCATAAGGTTAACAGCTGATTTTTCAGCAGGAGCTCTATAAGCCAGAAGGGAGTAGCATGATATATTTAAAGGGCTGAAAGGGAAGAACTTATAACCAAGATGACTCTACGTGGCAAGGATCTCATTCAGATTAAACAGAGAAGTCAAAAGCTTTACAGACAAGCAAAAGCTAAGAGGATTTAGCACTACCAAAAAAGCTCTACAACAAATGCTAAAGGAATTTCTCCAAGTGGGAGACACAAGAGAAGAAAAGGACCTAAAAAAAAAAATACCCAAAACAATTAAGAAAATGGTAAGAGAAACATACATATCTATAATTACCTTAAATTTGGATGGATTAAATGCTCCAACCAAAACACACAAGCTCACTGAATGGATACAAAAACAAGACCCATATATATGCTGTCTACAAGAGACCCACTTCAGACCTAAGGACACATACAGACTGGAAGTGAGGGGATGGCAAAAGATATTCCATGCAGATGGAAATCAAAAGAAGGCTTTAGTAGCAATACTCATCAGATAATATAGACTTTAAAATAAAGAGTATTACAAGAGACAAGGAAGGACACTACATAATGATCAAGAGACCAATCCAAGAAGAAGATACAATTATAAATATGTATGCACCCAACATAGGATCACCTCAATACATAAGGCAACTGCTAACAGCTATAAAAGAGGAAATCGATAGGAACACAATAATAGTGGGGGACTTTAACACCTCACTTACACCAATGGACAGATCTTCCAGACAGAAAATTAATAAGGAAACACAAGCTTTAAATGACACAATAGGCCAGATAGATTTAATTGATATTTATAGGACATTCCATCCCAAAACAGCAGATTACACTAGAGGAAGAAGAACAAACAATACCCAAAGGTAGTAGAAGGAAAGAAATCATAAAGATCAGAACAGAAATAAATGAAACAGAAACAAAGAAAACAGTAGCAAAGATCAATAAAACTGAAAGCTGTTTCTTTGAGAAGATAAAAAAAGTTAATAAACCTTTAGCCAGACTCATCAAGAAAATGAGGAAGAGGACTCAAATCAATAAAATTAGAAATGAAATGGGAGAAGTTACAATGGACACTGCAGAAATACAAAGTATGCTAAGACCCTACTACAAGCAACTCTATGCCAAAAAAATGGACAACCTGGAAAAAATGGACAAATTCTTAGAAAGGTATAACCTTCCAAGACTGAACCAGGAAGAAATAGAAAATATGAACAGACCAATCACAAGTAATGAAATGGAAACTGATTAAAAATCTTCCAACAAACAAACGTCCAGGACCAGATGGCTTCACAGGTGAATTCTGTCAAACATTTAGAGAAGAGCTAAAACCCATCCTTCTCAAATTCTTCCAAAAAGCTGCAGAGGAAGGAATGCTCCCAAACTCATTCTATGAGGCCACCATCACCCTGATACCAAAACCAGACAAAGATACTACAAAAAAAAAAAATTACAGACCAATATCACTGATGACTATAGATGCAAAAATCCTCAACAAAATACTAGCAAACAGAATCCAACAACACATTAAAAGGAACATACACCATGATCAAATGGGATTTATCCCAGGGATGCAAGGATTCTTCAATATACGCAAATCAATCAACATGATACCCCATATTAACAAATTGAAGAATCAAAACCTTATGATCATCTCAATAGATGCAGAAAAGCTTTTGACAACACCCATTTATGATAAAAACTCTCCAGAAAGTGGGCATAGAGGGAACCTACCTCCACATAATAAAGGCCATATATGACAAACACACAGCAAACATTATTCTCAATGGTGAAAAACTGGAAGCATTTCCTCTAAGATCAGGAAAAAGATAAGGATGTCCACTCTCGCCACTATTATTCAACATAGTTTTGAAAGTCCTAGCCATGGCAATCAGAGAAGAAAAAGAAATAAAAGGAATCCAAATTGGAAAAGAAGAAGTAAAACTGTCACTGTTTGCAGATAACATGATACTATACATAGAGAATCCTAAAGATGCCACCAGAAGACTACTAGAGCTAATCAATGAATTTGGTAAAGTTGCAGGATACGAAATTAATGCACAGAAATCTCTGGCATTCCTATACACTAACAAAGAAAGATCAGAAAGAGAAATTAAGGAAACACTCCCATTTACCACTGCAACAAAAAGAATAAAATACCTAGGAATAAACCTACCTAAGGAGGTAAAAGACCTGTACTCATAAAACTATAAAACACTGATGAAAGAAAACAAAGTTGACACAAACAGATGGAGAGATATACCATGTTCTTGGATTGGAAGAATCAATATTGTGAAAATGACTATGCTACCCAAAGCAATCTACAGATTCAATGCAATCCCTATCAAATTACCAATGGCAATTTTTACAGAACTAGAACAAAATATCTTAAAATTTGTATGGAGACACAAAAGACCCTGAAGAGCCAAAGCAATCTTGAGGGGAAAAAACGGAGCTAGAGGATTCAGACTCCCTGACTTCAGACTATACTACAAAGCTACAGTAATCAAGGCAATATGGTGGGCAGAAAAACAGAAGTATTGATCAATGGAACAGGATAGAAAGCCCAGAGATAAACCCACACACCTATGGTCAACTAATCTATGACAAAGGAGGCAAGGATATACAATGGAGAAAAGAGTCTCTTCAATAAGTGGTGGTGGGAAAACTGGACAGCCACATGTAAAAGAATGAAATCAGAACACTCCCTAAAACCATACACAAAAATAAACTCAAAATGGATTAAAGACCTAAATGTAAGACTGGACACTATAAAACTCTTAGAGGAAAACATAGGTAGAACACTCTTTGACATAAATCACAGCAAGATCTTTTTTGACCCACTTCCTAGAGTAATGGAAATAAAAACAAAACTAAACAAATGGGACCTAATGAAACAAAAGCTTTTGCACAGCAAAGGAAACCATAAACAAGATGAAAAGACAACCCTCAGAATGGGAGAAAATATTTGCAAATGAATCAACAGCCGAAAGATTAATCTCCAAATTATATAAACAGCTCATGCAGCTCAATATTAAAATAACAAATAACCGAATCAAAAAATGGGCAGAAGACCTAAATAGACATTTCTCCAAAGAAGACATACAGATGGCAAGAGACACATGAAAAGATGCTCAGCATCACTAATTATTAGAGAAATGCAAATCAAAACTACAATGAGGTATCACCTCACACCAGTTAGAATGTGCATCATCAGAAAATCTACCAACAGTAAATGCTGGAGAGGGTGTGGAGAAACGGGAACCCTCTTGCACTGTTGATGGGAATGTAAATTGATACAGCCACTATGGAGAACAGTATAGAGGTTCCTTAAGAATGCTTTTTTTTTTTTTTTTTTTTTTTTGCAGCATACAGACCTCTCACCGTTGTGGCCTATCCCATTGCAGAGCACAGACTCCGGACGCACAGGCTCAGTGTCCATGGCTCACAGGCCTAGCCGCTCCACGGCATGCGGGATCTTCCTGGACCGGGGCACGAACCCATGTCCTGTGCACCAGCAGGCAGACTCTCAACCACTGTGCCACCAGGGAAACCCTAGAGGTTCCTTAAAAAACTAAAAATAGAATTACTATATGACCCAGCAATCCCACTACTGGGCATATACCCAGAGAAAACCATAATTCAAAAAGACACATGCACCCCAATGTTCATTGCAGCACTATTTACAATAGCCAGGTCATGGAAGCAACCTAAATGCCCATCAACAGACGAATGGATAAAGAAGTTGTGGTACATATATACAATGGACTATTACTCAGCCATAAAAAGGAACGAAATTGGGTCATTTGTAGTGACGTGGATGGACCTAGAGACTGTCATACAGAGTGAAGTAAGTCAGAAAGAAAGAAACAAGTATCATATATTAATGCATATATGTGGAATCTAGAAAAATGGTACAGATGAACCGGTTTTCAAGGCAGAAATAGAGACACAGTTGCAGAGAAGAAACGTATGGACACCAAGGTGGGGAAAGCAGGGGGGTGGGGATGATAGGATGAATTGGGAGATTGGGATTGACATATGTGCACTAATATGTATAAAATTGATAACTAATAAGAACCTGCTGTATAAAATAAATTAATTAAATAAAATTAAATATATATATATATATATATATACTTATATTTTGGATATAAGCCCTCTATTACATATGTTACTGAGAATATCTTCTTTGCATCTGTAGCTTGCCTTTTTACTTTCTTGATGGTGGCTTTTGATGAACAGGAGTTTTTCATTTTGCTGAAGTACAACTTATCTAATTATTTTCTTTTGATATGTGCTTTTTATATCCTGTTTAAGAAATCTTTGCCTAACCTCAAAGTCATTATTGTATTCTCCAATGTTTTTTTCTGCAAACTTGATCATTTTACGTGTCACATTTAGGTGTAAGATCCATTTTGAATTCATTTTTATTTATTGTATGAAATAAGCCTCAGGATTCACTTTTTTCCAAATGGATATTCAGCACCATCTGTTGAAAGTTCCACTGGATTTTAAAGACTATTTCCACATAAACTCTCAGTGTGGAATCCATTTTTAGATTACAGCATTTAAGTAAATGGAGTGGGTTATTAGAAACTTTTATGTTCTTCTATTGAGTAATCATGGTGACACCCTGAAAGTTTGTTATCTCTCCCTAGATGGATGGGGTATGAGGGATTTTCCAATTTGTTGCCAACAGTCTAAGTGGATTCTAACTGATCTTGACCAGCCCCCACTCTGACTCTCAATTCTAGGGAGAGCCAGGTACCTGGGTTCAGCCTCTCCTCGATCAGTGCCTTCTCCTGAGAGTTCCACATCTCACCAACACTTGGTATGGTCATTCATTTTAATTTTAGCCATTCTGGTATGTAGTGGTAACTAATTGTGGTTTAATTTTTTTTCCAATTTTAAACTTTCATGTGAGTTTTGCTGAGAACCATCCTCAATGAACATATCCATCCCTCCTCACCTCAATGTATTCTTATAAATGGCTATTTAAGTCTCTACATATTTGGTATTGTTTGATGCAATTCCTTGGCCTCATGATATAGACTGCTTTTTCAAAAATTTAAATAATACACAAAGCTAAAGAAATGGAACTCAAAAAATATTTACATTGAACACCCCTCAATTCCTTTTGAATTCAAAGCTCAGCAGAAATCTGGGAATGTACTTGTAGACTATTCATTTTATTTCAGTCTTCAGTACTGGCACATAAAAAGAGAACTTCCTTTATGTAAACCAGAGATCCTCAGTGTTGTCTTCAACCATTTATCATTCCTGAGGAGCTCCATGTAGTCCACAGACCGAACTCTTGCATTATTAATGCGTATAATACAATTCTGTCTGTACTTTGTTTCTGACTTACATTAATATTTATTATGTTTAATGAAAGCTAATTATCACCTCTTCAGAGCCCATTGAAAATAGCAGCATTAGATCCAGACTTCTGTTGAAGCTTTTGGGCAGTAACTTGACGTGCTTGCAGGTCTTTCATCAAAATATTATCCAGAGCTGAAAGTGTAAAAACAGCTTGAATACTCAGTTGTCAGTTCCTGTGAGAGGCATTTTTTGAAAGAAGGCGGCTTAGTAGAGTGGAAAAGTAAGAACGTTCAAATGTAAAACTTATTCTGTAATTAAAATAGGAAACATTGCTTTGATCATTTAACAACTTAAGAAGTAGGTAATCAAGTTGTTTCTTCTCAATTCTGTGATAAGAATATACAACTTATATATATGACTTATAAGACCGATGGAACCATAGTACTTATGGCTCTCAGACAAAAAATTGGAGTTGTAAATATTAATTATTTTCTGCAATAGCTAATTGCCCATGGAGTGTCCAGACATTTCCCCAAACATTATTCTGGATGTGTTGGTGAGGGTGTTTCTAGATGAGATTAACATTTGAATTGGTAGACTGAGTAAGGCAGATTGCTCTCTTCATCCAGTCAGTTGAAGGTCTTAATAGAACAAAAAGGCTGACCTTGCTAGAGGAAGAGAATTTTTCCTGTCTGACTGTCCTTGAACTGGGACATTGGCTCTTCCTGGGTCTTGAACCTATTGAGCTTTGGAGTAGAACTACACCATCAGCTCTGCTGGTTCTCAGAACTTCAGATTCAGACTGGAACTAAATCATTGCTCTCCTGGGTCTCCAGTTTGCTAACTCACCCCGTCAGTCTCGGGAACTTCCAGCCCCCATAATCGTGTGAGCCAACTACTTATAATAAATCTTTTATGTATATAAATTTATTTATTTATTTATATTTATCTATTTCCTATTGGTGCTATTTCTCTGGAGAACACTGACTAATATATTACCTTCCATCCAAAGAGAAAACATTTGAAATTTAAAACTGAAAATATTTTTTCAAATACTTTATATTCAATGAAGAATATTTAAAGGCAGACTCTCAAAGCCTTGCTTTTCCTATAATTTAAGGCAAACAATTTAAAGCAAACAAGCACTGTTTACCTACTGGGCTTCTCCATCCCACAGACACATATTATACCCATGGTCCTCACGGGGTTTTTTTGTTTTTTGTTTTTAATTAGAAAACAAACAAGCTTTAACTAGAGGAATTTTCAAATGTAAAAAAAAAAATTAAAAAAGGAGAAAGAGTGGGATACTAAACCCTTAGTATGCATTAACCAGCTTCAATAATTGTCAGTATTTTGTCATTTTGTTCATTTCTTTTTCCCATTATCATTTTTTTAACTGTGGTATTTTAACTTAAAACCTAGACTCTTATCATTTTACCTTTACATGCTTCAATATACATCTCTAACTGGTAAGAATTTTTAAAATGTCTTTCTTGCCATTATTATCTTAAAAAAATAAGTAATTCCTTGATACCGTGTGATACTCCATGCCCACATGTCACAATTTGCCTCAAAGATGTCTTCTTCCAGTTGGTTGGTGCAAATCAGAATTTAAACGAGGGCTACATGTTTTTACTTATGTCTTTTAAAGCTTCTTTTATGCCAGTCCCTCCTCCTTTCCTGCCAATGTCTTTGCCCATAGAAGTGTCAGGGAAGAGAGTGGAAATGGATCCGCCAGCCGTAACCCATATTCATTCCTTTCTGGAAAAATAAATCAAGACATGTGCCTTCCTGTTGTGAAAGTTGGGTTTTTTGTGTCGTCTCACTCCACATAGAAAACACACAATATCTCTTGAGTGCTTCTCATGCAGCTAGGCTGGCAGCCAGGAACCTGAGTCGTAAGACAGGTTACACCTGCTCCATGAGCCTCAGCGTCTTCCATTCAGTGGGGGAGGAAGTAGGAAGTCCCAGTGTGACTTCTGGTCTCAAGCCATGTCTTCTATTTTTTTCCTAGAATTCTCCTTTGGAGATGATGGGAGATTGTGAGATTAATAAAATGGATACTTTGGATCCCATTTGGTTATTTGTTCTCTGGGGTTGTATATGATTGGCCAGAACCCTGGAAAGTAAGAGTGGTAATAGGCACAAGGAATCCCTCTTAAAATCATCAAAAACAAAACAGCCAAGAGATAGATTCCTTTTTATACTGGAAATTTTGTCCAAGGTAACTGGTGTTGGACCCAACTCTTTCTTATGCATTCATCTTGGATTCTGACTGCTCTAATGGTGGTAGAAGACCAAGGCAAGTGGGTGTTGGTGAAAGATTCATAGTCTTGACGGAAAGTCTGGAGCAAGTCTGTTTGTGCGTAGGTGTGGATGTGGGTGTTGGAGGGTGAGATGGAGAAAAGGGGCAGAGAGCTCTTCTCTCTCCAAGAGTAACCAACACTTTACAAGAGTTTTACAGTTTCAAAAGCATTTTCACGTATATTATTTTAGTTAAACCTCATACCAAGTATGTAAGTTAAAATTGTTACCCAGGTTTGACAAGTAAGAAAACAGCAGTTTTTAAAGATCAGATAGGCAGGCAGTACTGAAGGAAGGGTCCTTCCACTTCATCCTCTACTCCCCCTGTCTTTCAGAAACAAACCCAGGTGCCTATGAATCATTTCCAGGATGGCTTAGGCACACACTGAGAAATGGAATAACGTGGTCTAATTTGTTCCTCTTCTGTTCAGGCCTAATGAGGGTTGTCCTGGAAGACACTTAATATTTTTTTTAAAGCCGTTTGTCTTGGATTACCCAGGCTTGGGATCGCTGGCCTATAAAGATTCTTTGATGTAATCAAGTGATAGTTGAAATGACCATGATGGTTCTGCAATGTGGAATAGGTCCTGTTTTGTTGGGGTTTAATCATTTCTGGTGGATAAAATGGCCTGGCCTGCTAGAGATTTAGTAACCTGGAAATCCTGTTGATTTAAAATACAAAGTTGTTTAGAACTATTGTTTTGTCTTGTCAAGTTGTTATCTTTGGAGATTAGTTTCCTTTAACATTTATTTCTTTTTTCAGTAAGCCATACTGAGCACATTCACGGTTGGACCGAGGCACGTGTGCACCTCAGGAAGGCTAATAATCTAACCCCTTTAAACATTTAGTTAACACGTTTAGTGGAGCAGAAAGAAACTGCTTTTCTATCACAAAAGAAAAGATATATTAAATGTACAGAGCATAACAGTTTAACTTATTTGTAGCTATCTTGCATTTCATAATTTTTCTGTTCATAATTGAATAATAACAAGGGGCTAATATTTTCTGAGTGCTTATTATATGCTGAGTACTGATTCGTTTATATGATGTATCTCATTTCATGCTTATAACGATCCTGTGTGGTAGGTAGCATTATTATCCTCAATTTCCAAGCGATAAAATTGAGACTTAGTTTGTGTAACATGCCCAAAGACACGCACAGTTTCTCCCAAGAGGTAGAAATAGGATTTGAATGATGCAGTTCTGAATTCAGAGCCCATGGGCTTCCTTAGAACCCCCTCCTTCTTTGTAATATTAGTCCCTTCTAACTCAGTGTAGAGGTCACATGACTATAGGCAAAAGAGCCTTGTTCAAAATCTGTTTAAAAGTTCTTTCTGGCTCTCTTGCCAGTAAAACTCTCTTCCATTTTCTTTTGCTAGTTTTGGAATCAAAGATTATCTTGGGAGGCATATTAAAAGTTTTCCATTTTAGATATTAAAATGAATAATACCTCATTTCCAGTAAACAGCATTAAGTGAGGTACTATTTGACTTCAGACTTCTGCTGAACACAACTGCCTATGTGAGCCAGTCATCAGCGTGCTGGGCTGGTGGTGTTGCCTACAGGCATACATGCAACTTGCATAGAATCTGTCAGCTGAGGAGTATTATTATTATTATTTCTACTGCATTATTACTAGTTCTACTACTATTATTTCTATTTATTATTGTTATCATTTCTATGATTACTTCATCTACAGGGCGCTCTCTAGCCCCAAGGGAATAAGGCAAGTTATAGCTCACCAAAAATACGAATTAACAGGCACCATTTTAAAATACAGTAATGTTTTGTCACCCCAGCAAATCCATCCCACTGGTCTGCCCTAAATTTAGCTCTGCACAAATTTAATGTATGAGAAAAAAGTTCAGCTTTCTAGTCCTTAAGGAGACCCCCTCATTATTCAAATGTCAAACTGAAAACTCAATAAAGCAAACCAAGGGACATTACTAGCCTTGAATTTGTGGATTGTAACCTCTATATTCCATATGTTGGAAGGTAACTTGATCAGAGTGTCTAGTAATCTGGTGGTCAGATCATGTGATTATGAGAAGAGCCCTCTGAATGCATGAGCACCAGAGAAGGAAGAGGATCTTGAAGGTGATGTCAAGTGAAAAGTGGTAAATGCTAACTGTGATTTGTCCATAAATTGTAAATCATCCCCAGGTGGCCCAGTCCATGTCCCAGTGACATTATAGTGTTGACGAATGTTGTATTGAATAAACATGTGGCATCACTTACCATGCAGAGAGCAGAGCACTGTCTGTTTAAACGTAGACACTACAGGAAACAGTTTGCATTTGTGCCCTGGCATCTGAATAAGTCACCCATCTGTTTCAGAAATTCCATTCAATTTCTTAAACATTTATTGAACACCTACTACAATTAGAGCAGAGCACTCTGACAGATGCCTTAGGCATTACAAATATGAGTAGGTCTCAGTCTTGGTCTGGCAGGGGAAATAAGATGTGTGCAGGAATAATCACAACACCAGACAGAATGAGAAGTCTGGGCGAGCTCTAGAGAGCCATGGACATATAGGGACAGCCAGGGGGCTGGGATTTAAAGAAGGTTCCTCTGGAAAGTAATAGGACTGGAACAGTGGATAAAATATGAGGGTCAGAAGTGAGAAGTAAGGAGAAATATCCTTGTTAGGGGAGAATAAGAGAAGACTACCAAACGTAAAATAGATAGCTAGTGGGAAGCAGCCGCATAGCACAGGGAGATCAGCTCGATGCTTTGTGACCACCTAGAGGGGTGGGATAGGGAGGGTGGGAAGGAGGGAGACGCAAGAGGGAAGAGATATGGGAACATATGTATATGTATAACTGATTCACTTTGTTATAAAGCAGAAACTAACACACCATTGTAAAGCAATTATACTCCAATAAAGATGTAAAAAAAAAAAAAAAAAAGAGGATGGCAGTCAAGAGTGAGCAGGACAAAGAATGGCATTGATACACAAAGGGAGTCGTGACTCTAGGAAATAAGGCAAGTTCAGGTACAAATGGCAGAAATCAGATTTCAAATCTCAACTTCTGGACTTGAATTCAATCTAAGATATGAAAATACATTTAATCCTGAATTGATGTGGGTTTGGAGTGTTCTAGTTTGGGAAACTGAATATCTTGGCTTTTGGAGAGTTACCATAAAACTTGAGATGAATGTAAAGTGTGGTGAACAAGACTTTAAACATATTTATTGAGGTGTTTCTGTTACAAATACTGAACTTAACACACTGACTATTCTTCATGATTACTAAATATCCCTTTACTTGTTTTTTAAATGACTACAGAATATTTCAATATACGGATGTACCTTAGTGTACCTAATGTCTCATATTTATGTTGCTTCTAATTTTCAGCTGCTATAAATAAAGCTACAATAAAATTCTAATGGTTAATTTTTCTCATACACTTACAGTGGTCCAGGCACTGTGCCAAACACTTTTTAAAAAATTGTGAAGAAATTCACATAACAAAATATTAACCATTTTAAAGTGAACAGTTCAGCGACGTTTGTGGATTCACAGTGTTGTGCAACCACAACTTCTGTCTAGTTTCTAAACAGTTCTAGTTGCATCACCTTGGAAGGAATCTGTATCCATCAAATAGTTAACTTTTCACTCCTCTCGCCCCCAGCTTCTGGCAGCCACCAACCTGCATTCTACTTATGGATTTACCTATTCTGGACTTTTTACCTAATGGAATCATACAACATGATTCTGCCTTCTGTGTCTGGCTTCTTTCACTTAGCATAATGTTTTGAGGTTCATCCATGTTGTAGCATCTATTAGTATTCCATTTCTTTCTATGGCTAAATAATATTACCTTGTATGTATATACCATGATTTGATTATCCATTCATCCCCTGATGGACATTTGGGATGTTTCCAGCTTTGGTTATTGCAAATAGTCCTGTTATGAACATGCATGTATATGTATTGTTTTTAATTCTTTGGGGTATATACCTAGGAGAAGAATTACTAGGTTATACAGTAATTCTACGTTTATTTTTTAAAAGAACTCCAAGCTGCTTTCTGTAACAGTTAAAACATTTTACATGCCTACTAGCAATGTGTTAGGCTTCCAATTTCTCTCCATATCCTTGGTAACACTAATTTTCCTTTATTTTTTTATTTTTTTGGTTAGTGCCATCCTGGTGGGTGTGAAGTGGTATCTCATTGTGGTTTTGATTTGCATTTCCCTGATGACTAATGATGCTGAGCATCTTTTCATGTGCTTGTTGGCCCTTTGTACATCTTCTTTAGAGAAATATCTATTTACCTCCCTTGCCCATTTTTTAAATTAGGTTACTTACCTTTTTTATTACTGAGTTGTAAGAGTTTTCAGACATATGATTTGCAAATATTCTCTCAATTCTATAGGTTCTCTTTTAACTTTCTTGATAATGTCCTTTGATGAACAAAAGTTTTTAATTTAAAGTCCAATTTATTTTTTTATTTTATTGCTCATTTAATCTTTTGATATCATATCTAAGGATCCATTGCCAAACCCAAAGTAATGAAGATTTACTCCTATGTTTTATTCTAAGAGTATTATGGGTTTAGCTCTTATATATATATTTTTTCATTTTTTACATCTTTATTGGAGTATAATTGCTTTACAATGGTGTCTTAGTTTCTGCTTTATAACAAAGTGAATCAGTTATACATGTACATATGTTCCCGTATCTCCTCCCTCTTTCATCTCCCTCCCTCCCACCCTCCCTATCCCACCCATCCAGGTGGTCACAAAGCACCGAGCTGATCTCCCTGTGCTATGCGGCTGCTTCCCACTTAGCTCTTATATTTTTGTTGTTGATTCATTTTGAGTTAATTTTTGTATACAGTGTGAGGTAAGGATTTGTTTTCATGTGGATATCTAGTTGTCCCAGCACCATTATTTGTTGAAGAGACTGTTGTTTCTCCATCGTATGGTCTCAGTACCCTTGTCAAAAATCAATTTGAGATAGATGTATGGGTTTATTCCTGGACTCTCAATTCTATTCTGTTGATCTGTATGTCTATGCTATGCCAATACCACCTTGTTTTGATGACTATAGCTTTGAGGCAGGTTTTGAAATCAGGGAGTATGACTTCTCCAACTTTGTTCTTCATTTTTAAGATTGTTTTGGCTATTCAGAGCCCCTTTCAAATCCACATGGCCTTCACATCTATAAAAAAGGCTTTTGGGATTTTGACAGAGATTGCATTCAATCTGTAGATCACTTTGGATACTATTGCCATCTTAATAATATTAAGTCTTGCAATCCATGAACATGAGATGTCTCTCCATCTATTTAGCTCTTCTTTATACCTTTCAGTGGTGTTTTGTAGTTTTCAGTGAATGTCTTTCACCTCTTTGTTTAAATTTATACCTAAGTATTTTATCCTTTTGGGTACTAGTGTAAATGGAATAGTTTTTTAAATTTTCTTTTCAAATGATTCATTGCTGGTGTAAAGAAACACAACTGATTTTTTTGTTGATCATGTATTCTGCAACTTTACTGGATTTATTAGTGCTAGTAGGTTTTTTGTGGATTCTCTGATGTTTTCTTTATATAGGATCGTGTCATTGGTGAACAGAGATGATTTTACTTATTTCCTTCCTATTTGGATGCCTTTTGTTTCTTTTTCTTGCTTAATTGCTCTGGATAGATCTACTAGTTCAATGTTGGATAGAAGTGGTGAAACTGGGCATCCTCTTTTTGTTTCTCATTTTTTCCTTCATTCTATTAAATGTGATGTATTATATTGATTGATTTCCTTATGTTCAGCCATCCTGTGCCAAGACTTATAAGTAAGTTATCACATTTAATCCTTACAATCACCTATGAGATGTGGGTAATCTTTTCTTCCTTTTTAGTATATTTTAAAATGTATAGTATGGTTAAATTACACTCACAGTTTTTCGGAGTTTGTGGGCTAGTATCATTTATCTGATTTCAGAACCTACACTCTTAATCATTTATGCCAGTCACAGAATGTTTCTGCATATGTATTTTTATTCTTTCAAATACTATTTATTATGTATGTACTCTGTGCCAGACACAATAATATGCACTGGGGATACAAAAATAAAAAAGAACAGAATTATTACTTATCGAGTTCCTTTCCTCACACTGGCCCCTTTCAGGCCCCTCCAAGAAACCAAAAATCAGCTTTGTGTCACTATAGAGTTTGCATTTTCTCAAATTTTATATAAATGGAATCATACAGTATGTACTATTTTCCCCTTTCATTCATAATTTCTTTAACCCATTATAATTATTTTGAGATTTATCCATGTTATTACATACATCAATAGCTAATTCCTTTTTCTTGCTAAGTAGTAGTCCGTTGCCTGGATATGCCACATTTTGTTTATGATTCATTTGCTGAAGAACATTTGGGTATTTTCAGTTTTTTGGTGATTATGAATAAAACTGCTATAAATATGTGTACAAGTCTTTGTGTGAATGTATGCTTTCATTTTCCTTGGATAATACCTAGGAGAGTAGGATCCTTTGGGAAGTGTGACTTTATAAGATTCTGTCAATGGTTTACAAAGTTGCTGTGCTATTTTACATTCCCACAAAAAGTGTGTGAGTTTTCCAGTTTTCTTTTTTTTTTTTTATTCTTGCCTAATTGTACAGGCCAGAGCCTCCAGTACATCTTGAATAGAAGTGAGAGTGGCCATCCTTTTGTCTTCTTGATCTTAGCAGGAAAATATTCTGTCTTTCATCATTAAGTATGATGTTACTTGTATGTTTTTCTTTGATGACCTTTATCAGGGTCAAGAAGTTCAATTCTACTCCAAACTTGGAGCAAACTCCAAGTTTGCTGTGAGGAATGGATGTTGAATATTGTCAAATGCCTTGTCTATGTCTCTTAAGATGATCATATAGTTTTGTTTTGTTTCTTAATTTGTTTATATGGTGAATTACATCAATTGTTTTTGGATAATAAGTCAACCTTGCATGCTTGGCATAAACCCCACTTGGTCATGGTGTATATTTGTTTTTATTTTTTGTTGGATTTGATAAAAATTTTAAAGAATTTTTGTATCTATGTTCATGAAGGATATTGGTCTATAGTTTGTTTTTTTGGTAATGTCTTTATGTAGTTTTGGTATCAGAGTAATGCTGATCTCATAGAATGAGTTGTAAATTATTCCATCCTCTTCATTTTTTTAAAGATTATAAAATTGTTATTATTTCTTCCTTAAATGTTTTGTGGAATCCATCAGTGTTATCACATGGACCTGAGGTGTTCTTTATTGGTAAGTTCTTAATTAAAAATTCAAGGTCTTCAATGTATAATAGGGTTATTTGGGTTATATTTCTTGTTGATTGAGCTTTGTTAATTTTGTCTTTCTGAATTTGTTCATTTCTTCTAAGTTTTCAGATCCATTGGCATAAAGTTGTTCATTATATTCCCCTTTTATGCTTTAATCTGTAGAGCTTATAGTAATGTCACCTCTCTCATTCCTGATATTTTTAATTTGTGTCTTCTCTCTCTTTTTTTCTGATCATCCTAGTTTGAGGTTTGTCAGTTTTATTCATCTTCTCTAAAAATTATCATTTGGTTCTATTGATTTTTCTCTATTTTTTTTTGTTTTTTATTTCATTGATTTCCCCCCGCCTTGGTCTATTATTTCCTTTCTTCTGCTTACTTTGGTTCTCACTTGCCCTTCCTTTTCTTGTTTCTTAAAGTGGAAGCTGAAGTCATTGATCTGAGGCATTTCTCCTTTTCCAATAAAAGTGCCTAGTACTAAAATTTTCCCCTGAGTGCACCCACAAAACCTGATATGTTGTGTTTTCACATTCATTCAGTTCAGAATAGTTTCTAATTTCCTTTTTGCTTTCTTCTTTGACCTGTGGGTTATTTAGAAATGTGTTGTTTAGTTCAAATATTTGGAGATTTTTCATAATTTTTCTGCTTCAATTTCTAATTTAATTCCTGTATTGGAGTGCATATTTTGTGTGACTTGAATTATTTTAAATTTATTGACTTGTTTTATGGCCCAGAATCTGGTCTATCTTGGTAAATGTTCTGTGTGTACTTGGAAAGAGTGTTGTTGGGTCAATGTTAGGTCAAGTTGGTTGATAGTGTTATTTAATTCATCTATATCCTTGCTGATTTCCTGTCTTGTTCAATAACCCCTTCCTTTGCAATATATAATCTGTTGTTGATGCTATCTGATGTTTCATTCATTTCAGACGTTGTAGCTTACATTTCTAGAAGTTCTATGTGGGTCTTTTCCCTGTATCTTCCATGTCTTTAATTCAGTTTTGAACATATGGAATACAGTTATAGTAACTATTTTCATGTTTTTTTCTGGAGAAGGTAAAGACAGCTTCCCTGAGACTTAAAGAATGAGTAGGTGTTTGCCATGGGAAGGGGGTAGAAGGGGTGGTAGTATGCAGCCAAAAAATCATATTCCAAGCAAAATGAACATGTAAAGGTCCTCAAGCAGGAAGGACTTTAGAGTTTCAAAAAATACAGAGAAGGTCAGAATGGGTGGCACAGAGTATGGTG
Source organism: Phocoena phocoena (assembly GCF_963924675.1). Taxonomy (NCBI): domain Eukaryota; kingdom Metazoa; phylum Chordata; class Mammalia; order Artiodactyla; family Phocoenidae; genus Phocoena; species Phocoena phocoena. The sequence continues at coordinate 12,329,679 of NC_089236.1, read as the reverse complement.
AAGAGAGGGAGAGTGGTGAAAGGTGTGCTTGGGACGAATGAGGGCAGCAGATCATGCAAGGCCTTCCAGGCTTGTGTCTTAGTCAGCATAGGCTACATTATGCTGTGATAACAAATATCCCCCAAATCTCTGTGGCTCATAGAACAAAGGGTTATTTACTGCTCACGTCACGTGTTCATAGGAAGCTGACTGAGACTCTGTTCCACATTTCCATTCAGGGACAAGAGCTAAAGGAGCAACTTTTAACAGGATATACCTACTCTCTGGCAGAGGGGAAAGACTCTTGGTGAGCTACCATACAGCTTTCAAAGCATCTGTCTGAAACTGGCATATGCATTTCCACTCACATCTCATTTGTCAGTGGGATGGGAGGAGCAGCAAATATTTGGTAACAATAATACAATCTACCACATAGTGCTAAGGATTTTAACCTTTATCTGAAGAACAATGGAAAGCCAGCTTCAGTGGAATGTTAAGCAAAAGAGGGATATTATAATTCCATCTAATAAGATCAGACTTTATTTCTGGAAAAAAATCAAAAGTAATTTGGAATCAAAGTCAGAGAAAATAAGATGGATGATCATACTCAGTAATATTGTTTGGGTCAAAAAACAGGATAAAAATTTTATGAAAGTAGTAAGATTGATTTTTCTGTGAGATTATGTAATGCTATTATGGCATATTTTATGTTTATAACTGCCCAGCAGAACCATCTTAAAAGGAATGACAGTTATTTGCATATGTAGCTTCTGATGTCTTTTTTTTTAATGCATTATTTTATAATAGTATCTTGAGCACCGTATTCTGATGATTGCTTTTACAAACTTAAGAGTGCAATATAAAACTGAATTTTACACTGCAGTTACATTGAATGTTACTTAATCTTTCTTTGCAATATAAGCAATGGTGGGTTTGAGAGGGTTAGTGTTTTTGTCCTGGTGCCTCAAGGGAAGGGACAGATAAGCACCAGGGGCCGAGCCAACCCTCAGACACAGCTAGATGTGATCCTTTGAAACCAGAATTCCAATTTACTCTAGGGTTTGACAGAGCACAAGTCCTCTGGGGAGAAGAGTGTTACCCTTGATGGGCATGGCCTCTGTGACAGTGAAGTCAGGGACAAAGGAAATCCAAATCTGAATGTGTTCTCTTTGAGGACATAAGTCTTGCCTTTCAGTGACCATCTGTACTCCAGGTGCCGGGCCATAGTCCAGCAGAGGAAATTACACTGGAACCAGCAGGTGTCCTCCTACAACTCCAAGGCTAGGTCAGGTGTCCAGACACTCTGTTTATATCTCTACTGTAGCACTTGCCAGATAAGTTAAATGGTCTGCGAGTGTGACATTTTTCCCCATAGACCATAAAGTCCCTAAAGGCAAGAACAGTGTCTTATCTACCTTTGTATCCACCACCTAGCATAGTGCCTGGCAGACACTCAACCAAACTGATGCAGGAAGAGAAGCCCATTGATCTAGCCATTCATTCCTCTGAACAAGCTTGGCAGTGGCTCTGTTAGAGGAAAGAGATTTTCAGACTCTTTTTTTGGTAATGCCTGGGAAGACCTCCAGATGAATGCACAGCGTGAAGGAGGCAGAGGGCCAGGAGGCGTGCTGGCAGGAAGCTGTGTCCAGAGACCCACCTGAGAGAAGCTCCTGCCAGCGGAATGGGCAGTAGAACCCACAGGAGAGACCCGCAGATGATGGCAGGAAAGCCTGAGCCAAAACTGGAAAGATGTTAGGAACCTTGGAGGAAAGGCATCAGACGCTACCATTGCTTTTTGCTTGATATTAGATGTTTCTTTCATACCTTGTGACTAGTATGTGCAAGGAGAAGAGCCCTGGGCTCTCCAGATTTTCCAGGTTTTTAAATGGGAATTAAAACCAAGAAAATTATGACCCCCTGTCCAAATTATCCTGAGCTCTTTATTGGGTGGCAGTGTATCTCCCATATGAAGCAAAAGAAGAAAAGTCTGTATGTATGTGTATGTGGAATGTGGCCTGAAGTTGGGACAGATTTGCCCGCAATTTCCTATATCTTATATAATTATAAGGCTATGTCCTGATTAGTTCATACATATATTACTCAACATTAACTTACTGATAACTTGTCTTTTGTCTGTTTCATAAAAGTAAAAGAAAGCTAATCAGTTATGTGTTTCTGGGAAAACAGGAATTTTGCTGGTTTTTAGAGCCTGGTGAGTGTAAACCTTAAAGAGCTTCATTCTCCCTGTGCGCCCTCTTAGGAGCGGTAACCACCTAGGACTTCTGATTCTAGTTTGTAGCTTCATTACCTCCTAGCCTATTTTGGACTGTGACTCAAACCACCAGGCAGATAATTGTTTATTTAATAGGTTTTAGGCAAACTGTGATCTTGTAGGCAAATGAACATGGGAAACCTTGGTCAAAAAGAGCTAAACAAGTTCCTTTACTGTGGGCTTCCTTAGAATCTCCGTTATGTTAATACACTCTGGAGAGTGGGTCTATAGCATTTCCCAACTTATGTGACATCAGAACTCTTTCCTTGCAGATATCTCATAGGAATAGTGTTCTACATAGCCCACTGTGACATTCCCTGGAAAGTAGGAGCCAGGAGCATCAAGTCAGTTACTTTAATATGAACCCAGCTCTGCCACTGGAAGTGACCCAGGCCACTGAGAGCCTTGGCCATGGCAGAGATCTTGGATCATTACTGTAAATGTCTTTGTAAATCACTGCACCTTTCTGGGGTTTAGTTTCTTTTTTTGAAACATAGAGAAGTTAGCTACCTTTGGAAAATATCTAAAGTCCCATCCACTATGCAGTTCTCTGATATTCCATCCTGTCCTTTGCCAGGAAGACATTATCAAAACAATAGCAATTTTTGTATCTCAAAGATAACACATAAGAAAATCCATGCTTTCATATTGCTATAGCAATTTCTCTGATCACTTCACTCCCTGAGTCCCCCACCTCCACTCCAAAAGCCAGCTTGGGGTTTTGTTCCATCTTGCTAATAGGATAAAGTCCAAACTTGGGCTCCTACAATTGGTTCTGTTCTATTATTACTACCTTCTTCCCAACCACTCACTCCGCCTACCTTCTCCCCATGTTACAGTAAACTATTCACCGTTCTCTTCTTGAAATAATCTTTTCTTTCTCTTCTGCCTCTGGTAACCCCTACTTATCCTTCCAAATGTCACATCATCTATGAACCCTACCCTGACTTTCCTAGGAAGAGTCACAGTGCCCCAAGCCACCACAACATTGTGGGTATTTTCATGTAGGCTCTTGATGAATGTTTGTTGAATTAAATTGAACACTAATATGGATTTCTGGCTTCCTGTTTCAATGAACAACGGACGTTTATGATCGCATAGTGTTTGATGCCAAGACCCGATTTTATGACATAAGTCTACTCCCTGGGCATCTATAGCTGAGTGTCACATCCTAACAAATGAACAGCTACAAGGGAAATTTGTCTGGGATTTGAATATTGGGTCAATGAACAAAGATTCTGAAAACAGCAGTAGTTAATTAATGAAAGCCATCATGGCCTGAGCATACTAGTGGCAGAGCAAGACTAATACTCTGTTTTATTGGTTGTAGTTATGGCTTCCAGAAACTGCTGGAATCACCTGTCTGTTTCCAAACATTTTTCTCTATCCTTCTCACTGATTCTATGAACTCCTGATAAACTTAAGCAAGACCAGAGTCTGATTCTGTTGTCACAACAGAATACTAGCTGATGCAAGGAGGCAGGAGGAAGTCGAGTGGGACATTCTCAGTTAGAATGGTGAGCATCCTGCATCTGCATATGATACTGAGGGTTCAGATCTATGGGAGGTGGAGAGATCCCCATTTTTTAAAAGGATAGAACCTGTAGTGATTAAAATTTTGTCATTACATATTTTTTCAATTAATGGATACTAAAGAGTTTGACTGCAATTCCCTGGAGGGTTGTAAAATTTTTGACACTAAAAAGAGATCCTTGCCTTGAGTTAGAAAAAGAGTTTTTATGCAGCAATGAAAGCATAATCCATAAAAGAAAAAAGCCATAAATTGGACTTTATCAAAATTAAAACCTTTTTCTCTGTAAAGGATACTTTTAATAGAATGAAAAAACAAGCTACAGACCAGGAGAAAAATATTTGCTAATTATATATCCGACAAAGACATATCCAGAATATATAAAGAACACTCAAAAATCAAAAATTATAAAACAAACAATCCAATAAATAAAAAGTAGACAAAAGATCTGAACAGATATTTCACCAAAGAAGATATACCGATGGAAATAAATACATGGAAAGATAGTAACAGCAATAGCCATATGGAAATACAAATTAAAACTGCAATGAGATACCACTATATTCCTATTAGAAAGTATAAAGTATAAAGAAACTAACAATAACAAGTGCTTGCAAGGACGCAGAGCAACCAGAATTCTCATATATAGCTGAAGGGGATGCAAAATTGCACAGCTACCTTGGGAAATAGTTGGATAGTTTCTTATAAAGTTAAACATATACTTATCAAGTAATCCAATAATCCTTATTCCTAGGTATATACCTAAAGGAAATGAAAACTTATGTTCACATAAAACCCTGTATATGAATGTTTATAATCAGCTTTACTCACAGCTGCCTCCAAACTAAAAACAACCCAAATTACCATAAGCAGGTAAACAGAAAATCAAATTGTAGTTATACATATAATGGAATACTACTTAGCGATAACAAGATACAAAAAATTATACACATACCAACATGGTTGAATCCCAAAAGCATTTTGCTAAGTGAGAGAGTCTAGACCCAAAAGGCTACATACTATATGATTCCCTTTATGTGACATTCTGGAAAAGGCAAAGCTATAGAGACAGAAAACAGAGCAGTTGTTGGCAGGGATTTGGGGGGTGGGGGCTGGGGAGTGGGGAGGGTTGATGACTAAGGGGCAGCAAAAGGAATTTTTGAAGTTGATAAAATTGGTCTGTATCATGATGGATAAATGACTCTATACATTATTCAAAACCCACAGAACTCTACACCACAAAGAGTAAATTTTACTATATAAAAAAATAAAGTTTAAGAAAAGATCCTTGTTTATGAAGCCTATGGCATTTTTGGAGGGTGAGGAAGGCTGATCCTTGTCAAAACAGTAAAAAAGTAAAGGAAACAAATTACGAAATTTAGATTACATTTTAATATAATTATTAATAAAAATGCACAAACAGAATTCATGAAGCTTAGGGACATTTTGTATACCGTAATTGAAATAAAATACTACCACTTTTTACAGAATTCCCAATTAAAAAAAAAACCCTAAAAGAACATGTTTCATTGAGTACCATTTTCATGGTTGTAATCATAAAAGCCCTGTTTTCTTCCCCATGGATCACAAAAAAATCCTCTCTTTAACCATGTAGTATTCAAGACAAAATGTTTGAGGTTCTGTTTACTTGATCTTTTCACTTGGTTTTCTTTTCCTGTGAAGATTTTTCAAATCAAAGAGCAGGTCTAAAGTTTGTATCAGTTGAATGGGTCATTTTATTGGAATTTCACTGAAGTGAATCTGTGGCACTTTCTTTGGAATGAAAGTCTTTCTTCATGGTAAAAGCTTATCGATCAGAGCCCTGCATCTCCAATGATTTTATGAGAGCACAATCATCTTGCTTTAAAACAAAGTTAAAATCAATGTATTCAAAGATGGACATGCTACTGAGCATCGGAGAGTGAATTAAAATTTTGATTCCTTTTGCATTAGTGAACAAATGTTTTTAAAGCATTGGAAGAAAAGCTAACTTCTTTAATGCAACATGAACTCTCCTGGTAAAATTCTTAGGATAAAACAGAAGCAGGGGGCTATCAAGTTTCCAAATTAGTAAGCAATTCTGTGAATGAGGATACACAGTAGGTAGGCGGTGTCTGCTCAGGGTCACTCGATACACTGCAGCTCTCCAAATGTATTCCCTCCCTGCCCCTGTACACCTCACAGAGCCAGCAGGTATATATTCCCCCGTGCTTCAGGCCTCATGTGCTACTGGAGTTACAGCAGTATTTACTTTTGAGCAAATACAACATTCCTTCTAAGTGCAACCATTTCTGTCCCAAGAGAAATAAATAGTACTGCTGGGTCTAAGCTGAGAACTGAATTATTCTATAAGACCGGCTCAGGTGTTTTAGGAAAAGTAACTTATTCAGTCAGATTTTCTGTCTATGTTGCTAGAATAATGTACAGAGTTCTGAAAGCTACATTGATTTTTTTTTCAGGTCACTTGGGTACTTTTTGACTTTGGGTATATAAAGTGGTTTCCCCAAAGCTCTAATTTGCTACCCAAACTAGGAACTTGCCTTATTGAAATTATGTCCCTGGCTGAGGGGTTAAAATAGTAAAGCAAGAAGGGGCAGTAATCTTGAGGTTGTCCTCATAACCAGGAACCCAAGGGAAGGACTCTCGGGAGGCAATGATTAAGTCATACCTTAAACAATGAGCAAAACCAGTAGCATCGATAGCGTGACACCAGGAAGTAAAGACTTCATCTGCAGTTCCGCCATCCTCTTCAAACACCAGGACGATGATAAGTGTTTAATAAATGCTTGTTGACATGAGTCTGTACAACCCATTCCCTGCATATTCTGTACTTTTTAAAGGTAATCACAACAACTAACATTTATTATATGCTTATCCTGTGGTCACCACTTCTAGTGCTTCACCGGCATTTTCTCACGTGATACCCACAACACCACCTGAGAAATGGATGCTATTGTTATCTCTTTTACAGACAAAAAATGATCCCTATGAAATTAAATAATGTGCCCGAGTTCAAAATATCGGTATGTATCAGTGACAGGGTGAAAATCCTGGAAATCCAGATCCTATACTCAGGGCCACCACACTAACCTGTGTATTATGAGCAGCGTAAATTAAAAGAGGTCCATAAACTAAACAAGGCAGAAGAAGAAGGGGGTGACATTGATTTTAATGAAGGAGAGAATGTGAGAGAAACAAAGGATGAAAACAACTATGACAAAGACTTTTCTTTCAAGCTTAACAACTTATGTCCTGTTGCAACTTGGTTTAAGAAAACCATTATGACAGCCATTACTCAGTAGCCTTCTCTGATCTTTTCATCTTTACTCACTAGGATGTGATGGACAGTCCCCGTGAGCCCAAATGGGCAAGGCTAAGGTAGTGTTCTACAGCTGGTCCAAGAAACATCACTTCCTTCGCCTTGGAGCTGCTCACTATCCAGTGTCTAGTTGCTGTGGGTCTGCTCACTGGTTACCACGACACCAAGGAAACACTGGCCAGCATGTTCAGTGCTGCACCATCAGGAAACAAACCTCTGATTGGGAGGTGGGGCTGGCATTCACTGTCTCCAGTAGGCAGCAGCTGCCGGGAGCTCTGATTTCCACACCCTTTCCTTGAATCTTTCTGGTAGCCCCAGCCTGAGAGAGTCTACCCTGATGTCAGGTTGTGGACACTTCATCCTCAGAGCATTCAGAGACTAAAGAGAGAGCAGGCTAACTTCAGATCTGCTTATAGGGTAAATGATATAGAAGCTGACTCAGGCATGGATCAGTACACACACTAAGGAAAGGAAGGGTTCCCGAGCCCAAGAGTCTCTACATCACTTCCATCAACTCAGGGAAGGCAGAGAAGCCACAAAGCAAAGACCCGCCTGTCCCCTCAGACCCTGCCAGGTCAGTTCAGGACAGGCTCATGGGCTCTGCTTGCTCCAAACAAGTGGTTCCCAGACTTTCAATTTCATGGACTGCTAAAATGACCAAAACCATGATGGGACTAATCTAGTGCCAACTATTTATTCTGCCTGGTGTGGACATCAAACGAAGCAAGCAGACAAACTACTATCTACTGTTTGCTTTCATATCATAATAAAATGGATGTTTTCATAGCAAAAAGGAATTAAGCTAAAGGATATCTTAATACTAGTGTTATTTAGTCAAAGGACATACTCAGCAGTCCTTTCTGTCCTGTACACATGAACATTACATTTTCTTTATTTTCTTGTTTTTGCCACTGCCCAGCTCTTGAAAACCACTGCTCTGAACCACTCTGATCCACCACTCTTTCAGAATTTGGGGAGATCACAAAAAATTTTCCTACTTGGAGGAACGTATGGGATAAACGCAAGGACCATTTCAAGCGTGCTGGGGATATCCATGTGGTGGCCTGATTCTCTGTAGCACAAAGAGCCTAACAGAACTGAGGATGAGTCTAAGTGCCCCACACGTATACGTACTGGGTGAACTATGGCAAGTAACATAACCTCCCTGAAACTCAGTTTCCTCATCTGTAGAACAGGGTGGGTAATACTCTAGAGAAAGGTGGGGGAATGAACAAAAGCACCCAGCCCCGTGCCTGGCTCTGTGAGTTTCCCCACCCTCTGCCCCGACGCGGCCTTCCTGCCTGCAGGGTCTCATCTTCCCTGACACGTCTCAGGACTGTGATCTCCTAGGTCTCAATAGGTATTTGTGGAATGAACAAAAGAGTGAAAAAAAGAATGAGAGAAGAAGAATCTTGTACTCTTTGGACAAAAACCTATGGGAGTCATGCTCCCTGAAATATGGCCTCAAACCATCTGCATTGCCTTTGGTGACAGTATTTCAAGAGGAGAATATGTTTCCTCTTCAGCCTCCATGAAGTGAATCCTCCAGCCATTTAAGTTTCCCCCTAGGTGTCTGTTCACTCTCTCCACCAGCAGGCTGATCTCAATAATTGCTTGACTCTCATATGGACCCACCACTGTTCTCACACCCTCATTTCTTACTGTGCTTCCCACCCAGCTGCAACTGAATGGTCGATCTTATAATGACTCACTGGCATTACTCCATTGCATCCTTGCTTCTCTGCCCACTGTGCCTCTCACTTGGCAAAACCCTGACCCTTGTTAAGTACAACCCTCTATCAACTCTGAATCTTCAGCTGCATAATGACTGCTTCTGGAAAACACATCCAGCCTTGTCTGTGGTCTCACTTGATGGTGCTGGCTCCACCAATGACTGACAACACAACCTAAACAGGCCTTGCCTGTTTCCACGAGATCAAAGGGGACAGTGATGTGAAAGTGTTTTGAAAAGCACAGAGTGGGTGATTTAAGGTGGTACTAGAGGAATTCTTTCCCCCATGTATACCATAAGCTCCTTGGGAGAATATGTCTCACGTTGATTTATCTGTGCCCTCAAGGGTAGTACAGAACAAGCTCTTGATAAATATGCACTGAATGAATGAATGAAGAAATACATGATAAAGGAACTTAGATCTGGTGGTTACTGTCCTCTTCCAATACAAACTCAAGCTATTTTGCATGAACAATTTTGCTTTAAAATCGCTTTCCTCCAAGCCCCTGGGAAGTTCTGGGCAATGCCTCTAGCTCCCCTCTGAGAAAACCTTACCACATACAGGTGTGAATCAAAGAGGCTGTCTTTCTGGTCCTTGGCAAGAGAGGTGTGTTGGCTTAAGTGGAAATGAGCAAAGGTGAGAACAGCAAGTATTTCATCTTCTGGGAACCAGCAGAAGATAAGAACATCAACAATTTTTAACATGAGATTTTTTTTTAACATCTTTATTGGAGTATAATTGCTTTACAATGGTGTGTTAGTTTCTGCTTTATAACAAAGTGAATCAGCTATACATATACATATATCCCCATATCTCTTCCCTCTTGCATCTCCCTCCCTCCCACCCTCCCTATCCCACCTCTCTAGGTGGTCACAAAGTACCAAGCTGATCTCCCTGTGCTTTGTGGCTGCTTCCCACTAGCTGTCGATTTTACATTTGGTAGTGTATATATGTCCATGCCACTCTCTCACTTTGTCCCAGCTTACCCTTTCCCCTCCCCATGTCCTCAAGTCCATTCTCTACATCTGCGTCTTTATTCCTGTCCTGCCCCTAGGTTCTTCAGAACCTTTTTTTTTTTTTAGATTCCATATATATGTGTTAGCATACGGTATTTGTTTTTCTCTTTCTGACTTACTTCACTCTCTATGACAGACTCTAGGTCCATCCACCTCACTACAAATAACTCAGTTTCATTTCTTTTTATGGCTGAGTAGTATTCCATTGTATATATGTGCCACATCTTCTTTATCTGTTCATCTGTCGATGGACACTTAGGTTGCTTCCATGTTCTGGCTATTGTAAATAGTGCTGCAATGAACATTGTGGTACATGACTCTTTTTGAATGATGGTTTTCTCAGGGAATATGCCCAGTAGTGGGATTGCTGGGTTGTATGGTAGTTGTATTTTTAGTTTTTTAAGGAACCTCCATACTGTTCTCCATAGTGGCTGTATCAATTTCCATTCCCACCAACAGTGCAAGAGGGTTCCCTTTTCTCCACACCCTCTCCAGCATTTATTTTAACATGAGATTTTAATCAAAACTCATAGTCTCACTTTTGACAAAACTGTTTTTGAGATTCATATATATATACACACACATATATTTATGCATACATATTCACATATGCATATATGTTCATATAGACAGACAGAGAGACATTTGTGTGTATTGCTTTTAAACATCAATCAGGACAGTTGTGCATGCGGGCAGTAGAACCCCTAAAACTGGGCTCATGGGGGAATATGGAAAAAGAGGGAAAGGTGGCTTTGCATCTGGTTCCATGAAGGGCCCACTTGCTCTCTGAAGGGCCAGGAAGAACTTCTCTCTGTAGCAGGAAGCATTGCAGTCGGCCACAGCTGGAGCCGCCTTGGGGATGTGTCACTGCCACCAGCCAACTGTGTTGGGAACTCAGCCCCACTGGCAGCCAGCTCGATCTGTGCCAGTGTTTGGCAAATTTCCCCAAGTGGAAATCTGCCAATTTAAATGAAGTGGTGCTCTGTGTATGCTGTTCCCTCTGACTCTTGGTAAAATAATCACTGCTTCACCTCTTTTATTGCCTTGTCGTTCATCTGATAGGAGGCGGGGGCAGGGGTGGGGGTAGGGACTGCTTGATGTGAGCGGTGAATTCCCAAGGAAGGAAGCATTTTAATGGGTAACTGAAAATCAAAGATAATCTTCCCAGCTGGTTGGGGTGGAGGAGAGGTGCTGAGAGGAGAAGCACACATCCTGACCTCAGGATGATCGGGCAGATGTATAGGAAAACGTGATCCTCACCATCTGGGTAATCCATGTGTACAAAGTCGGTGGTTAACTGTACCCACCCTTTGCAAAATAGCATATGTCACAGCCACCCAATACCATCCATGACTAAAACCTGTTCAAATTTGCAAACAGCCTGGAAGAACAATGAGAAAACTCTTAATTGGGGTCTGTTTGTGCTTCCCTTATAAAAAGAGACTGATGTGTTGAAGGTCTTGTGATTCATTTGTAAGCTTTGGAACCATGTGTGAGGGCTGACCCAGGCAGGGCCTCCCCAAAGGACAAGGATCAGCATTTTAATGTCACGGAGGATGGCTTTATATGCTATAACCTTTGTTGTCCCCAATTCTATTCACGATGAACAATTTATGTAAAAACAAATGAACAAATAAAACTACTGGGAGATGATTAGCTTTGAAGCATGAAGTGTCTGCCATCTTGGTTTCTTTACACGTGCTAATTGCTTTCCAGTGACCCACATGGAAAAGGACCTAAGGTTGGAACAGTTATTGCTGGAGTATCTGGTGAGATTATATGAAAGAACATTACAGGCTGTAAAGTGATATACAAGAGTAAAGTGATATCCAGGAAGGAATATGTAGGATAGCTTCTATTATTACTATACATATCCACAGGAGTGGATATGTATAGTAATAATAGAAGCTATCCTACATATTCCTTCCTGGATCTCTCCTCTCTGTGATTGCAGAGCCTTTACTTACACCACAAACATGTACATGCAAGAATCCCCAGATTACATGAGGGAAGCTCTTGTGCCTGTTACTTTTCTCCCTCTGGCCCTCATCCATTCTGTACAGTTCTCTCTTTCTTCATGAGTACATAGGATTCCTAGGCTTTTCTCTGGCAGTTCAGAAGTCCTCCTGTCCCCCAGTGGACCCTCCCAAACCTACTTTCTCTTTTTATCTTTCTGCCCAATCTACATCTTAGTTGTCACAGCTTTTCTGGGTGGAACCCTTAGTTGTTTGTGCCCTTGCTCACCAGTGGAAAGACCAGGTTGTAGGCATAAAAAAGACATTGTATTTTTTCTGCACATCTAATTTGTAGCAGAGTTCAATTTAGGGTCCTTTTGCCCATAGAATGGAGAGGGACAAGACAACAACAGGCTCCCACCAAGCATGAAACAGGAGATTGTTTCTTGACTTTCCTGGGGTTATTGACTGCTTAGTTGTTAGGCTCTGTGGTCACCTGACTCTCGTCTCCTAGCTTTTCATGTAGCATTGCCACTTGCTGGCTGCTGACCCTGGGCAATTATTTGTTATCTCCAATCTCTTGGTTTTTCATCTATAAAATGAGAATGATAAATACTACCTGACTTATAGGGTTGCTCTGAAGATTAAATGAGAGAGTTCTTGGGAAGTGCTTGGACATGGCCTCACACACACTAAGCACTCAATAAATGCTAGCAATTATGATTTTTCCTGTCATCACCTTGTCATATGTATGGACATGAAATCAGCCATTTTCCTGGACTTCTGACCCTGGGACCCCAAGAGTACAGGATGGATGCTTACAAGCAAGTTGGCTAGAGAATTTTGCTTATTTGAACATTTGCTATTTGAGGAAAACTCAAATTACCTTTGATCCGTACTCAGTTACCATGTAAAAAATGAAGATCACAAGAACAACAGTTTCCATTTGTGGAAGGTTTAATTCTACATGGATTGTCTCATCTAATGACATCAGTGCAATGAAATGAGGGGGCTACTAATCAAACCTGGGTGCTTTTGACTCTGAACTGAGTCTTGCCTCCTTTCAAGGGAAGGGGTGTCTGAGAACCAGGACCCACAGACCCCAAGATCACGCTCGGAGGCATTAGGGAAACATGTCACTGTCATCTTTCTACAAACGACACAAGCTTGTTTGTGGAAGCACCATAAGTCACAGCCCGCATTTCACATATTCCATATTAGTTTCTACAATTGTCCCTAGAAATTTCAAGAGAGCCCCTTTCCCAAATAAACTCAGCCAGAAGCTTCTTCTGAGCAAAACCAGTTGACAGCCCAAATGGTTGCAAACTCATGTCTAACTTGGTAGAGCATCTGGGTTATTTATCGTGCAGCTTATATTTGGCTTAATAAGAGCTTTCATTTTCCTCAAAGAGATGAAGGATGGATCTTTTAAAAGAAATAAGTAAATAAAATTTAAAGAAAGGATGAAAAGAAAAGCAAGTCACTCTCAGAGGTACTAGAATTTGGCAAAGGGGAAGAATGCTTCAGCATGTCCTAAAGATAGTGGCATCTCTCTGGCAAATGAGGAGCATAAATCTGCCCATTTGCCAAACCCTTTAGCAGGATTCTGACCTGGCATTTCTCCCAAGTCTCTACCCACTAGTTAGAAAGAACACGGTTCACTAACTGTCAAATCCAATTTAAATTTAATCTGATCTATTGTGTGTGTGTATGTGCAACCCTTCAGCTAATGTTTAGGTACTTTAGAAAAAAGAAAAAAAAACTTAGTCATTTAGGTAGCCCTTCCCCTCCCCCTTTCTCTGCTTCTATCCCTAGAATAGAGTCCAATTGTGTGTTAAGGGAGGGTCTCACTCCTTTCCCAGTTGCTGGCAAGAAGAGACCCCCTGCCTCTCTAAGCCCAAACCCTGAGGTTTTATGTCATTGGCTATCAGGGCTCCTAGCTTTGCTATCAAAGACAGAAAGGTTGTCTTCCCACTAGAGGAAAACTGGGTAATATAATTCTTCCAGACATGGCCATGGACATACTAAAAGCGAGTGAGAATAAATATGTGAAAGCATTCAGCAAATTCTCTATCACAACAGCCACCTGGTTTTCGGGGCTATTGCTCTGTTGTGAAATCCCAATTTGCATGGGAGCAGTTAAATATTACCTCCAGCTTTCTCTCTGCAATCTTTCTATAGTATTTCTCAAACCCTTCCCCATCCCTGCATTTAGATAGATATCTTGGGCCAACCCAGACCAAGGTGAAAAACTCAGGTAGGCTAAAAGAAAGTACATTAATAATGTTTAAATCCTACCCCTTTACAGAGGTAACCCCTACTCCCACTCCATTCCACATAGTCTGTATTTGTTTCCAAAATGGTCCCTGAATATTTTAATAGCCTCTTTCCCAAGTAAACTCAACCAGAGGCTGAGCACCCATTTCACATTTGTGAAAAATCCTATTTGCCATGTATATACACCACACGTGCCAGGTCCAGGCCCAAGCACCCAAATCCTTTACCTTTTTTCCTGAACAGGATTGGGTGCTTTGTAAATAGAGGGGGGAAATCTCATCATTGGTCCTAATGCTATAAAATAAAATCCAAAGAGAAGACAAATTAATGTTCACTTAGTATTCACCAAACTTAGGGAATTTGAGCATGAACTAGTGTTTGATATGATCTAAATGAATGATGAGGGTTAAAGGAATAAAGGACCGGGAAATCTCCCTGGAGTAGGAGGTGCTGCAGAGCAGATTTTCAGTTCTCCGTGGGGGGTGAGCGGAGGGCTTTGGGCAAATGGGACTCTGCCTTCAGCTGTGTCCACCTGGGTGTTAGCTGTTGACTAGTAAACTGAGAAACATCAGCAACACCCAGGAAAGCACAGCCAGCAGCTGTGTTCAGTCCCTAAAAAAGAAGTGATTGGAAATATGGAACTCATTTTCACGAGCAAAGCAAAGGGGAAGACATTGACACGTTGGAGCTGCAGAACCAGCTAGGAAGTGTCACAGCAGTGACTGCTCCTTGCAGAGCCCTGCTCACTAACACACAGGCGAGGCCAGTGACAGGGGAGCTTTCTCAGGCTGTCAGATCATTTTCAGAAACTGCAATTCATGTCATGCTAATAGCTCAGTCTATAATTAGGCATATTTATCTATGTCCCTGGGATATGTCTCCTGCCTTTCTGTGCTTAGTTTTCTCCAAGAACAAATAATCCAGAAGAGTTATGAGTCTGCAGAGGGGCGAGTGGGAGTGTGTGTACATGTTGAAAGCACTGTTATCAAATGGCCTAAATGCAATTTTCTCATTGACCAAATGCGTGAGTAGATATTATCTATTCTCATGGGAAGAGGAGTCTTTGGTGCTTTCCAGAAAGGACTGGGAAGGAAAACATTTTCTTCTCTCTGCCACAAATTTACTATGGTTGTGCTGTTCCTGTATCTTCCTATATTAGGTCAAAGGAGTACACCTTTGCTATGACTTTAGTCTGCTTGGAAAGATGATAAATAAAAGCAGTGTGTCACCCTACAGCACACAAATTCCTCTCAGGAGATTTCTCTTACCATTATAACACAACTCATGTACAGACAAGTGTGGCTACCAGCATCAATCGATATATTAGGTATCAGTAAAGTTTAATTTTTTTAAGAAAAAAAAATAGCATGTCAATTAACATTTTTTAAGTATTTGGAAAGCCATAAAAGCTGCTGCAGTATGAAGAGCCTGAATGTAGCTATATGCTTTTCTCCTTTCTTTTATTTCCATCTATTTTGCAACTCAAGAAGGGAGACCTTATCATCAGTTGGGCTGGTTTAATTATGCAAGGACTGACAAGGCAATTGGAAGAAAATTGGGTGGTCTAGCATTTTATTGGGCCTTGATCGGCTTGATTTTCCATGTCTGTGGGATTTCTGGGTAGATCTTCCTGCCGGAAAACTGATGCAAAAAAGGCCACCTTTTGTACTTTTCTCCTTTTCCGGGGAAGCTAAGGAATCAGCCAGCTGCCACGTGGCTCGTTGCTCCCTGGGAAATCATGTTCATGCATGAATAATGTTCGTCTTCTATATTCCAACTCCTCCGCTGGGGCTCTCATACCACCCTTGTAACAAGCACGGGGTGCCCTCCAACCCAGAATGCCAGTCAGGAGAAGATGTGATAATTTTAAGCTGTTTCCAATAGATGTTTTCTAGAAGATAAGGATTGGAATCCACTTTTTAAAAGCAAATATCTGTTGGATGCTTATTCTGTGGCAGTACTGTCTCATTTAATACTCAGAACAACCCTAAAGATAGGTATTTTCATATCCCCATTTTCCAGACAAGATAAGGAAACTAAAGCATGGCGAGGTTAAATTACTGGCCCAAGGACCCACAGATAATATGAGGCTGTGGTAGGTTTCAAACCCTGGTCTCATAGTGCATAGAGCCTGTGTCACCTCTTTGTTATCCTGTCACAGGGTCTGGGTTCTTGCTTGCCATCTAAACAGGCTGCCTCTTCTAACAGAAAGAGAAAGGTATTTGCACTAAGCTTTTGTTTACTGACATGGGAGAATAGAATATTGGTCACTAATCCACTAATTTCATTAATCCACAGCCCTTATCATTTACCCAGATTATTGGTTGTTTTTACTCCTTCCGGGTAAAGGCAAAGGACTCTGGATGAGGTTGAATATTATATTTATGGATCATGTATGTATATACATATACACATACATATATATGTAAACTAACAGTCATCCAAAGTAAATTAAAAAAAAAACAAACTTAGATGGGAACTCAGCTCCAGGACTCACAGAGGTTAATAATCAGAGCAACTAACAGGTATTAGTATTCGTTTTGTAGAATCAGGTCGTATGCCATCACTTTCACGAAGCTTAAATTTTCTAAATTTCGATTGGCCATCAGACTATGTCAGAGACTGCTGCTCTTGAAGTCAAGCTTGGCTGAACATGTCTAATAGAAAGCCTGACAAAGCTGTAGCCGTCACTGATTCCAGTGTGCCTGAGTGGGACTCCCTATGTGACGCTGGAGAGACTGGGAATGCAGAACTCCAGTAGCCCAGCAAACTTAGCTATGACAACGCTGTCAACCGCCTGCATCACACCTTCACCAGAGCTCTCCTCAACCACGCCTTTGTCCCTGTGGGCTGTTATAGCAAAGTGCCAGAGACTGGAGGGCTTGTGAATAACAGAAATGTATTTCTCACAGCTTGGAGCCTGGGAGGTCCAAGTCCAAAGTACTAGCAGATTCAGCCAGTCCAGGGTCTGGTGAGAGCCCATTCCTTGACACTATCTTTTTGCTATAACTTCATTATAGCAGCCTATAATGAAGTTTCTTTCCAGTGGTGGAAAGAAGAGACGAGGAGTATCTCTGGGGCCATTTTTGTAAGGACTAATCCCATTCATGAGGGCTCCACTCTCATGACCAAATCACCTCCCGAAGGCCCACCTCCCCAGATCCTCACCTAGGAGGTTAGCATTTCAACATACGCATTTTGGAGGGACGCAAATATTCAGTCCAGAGCAACTTGCGAAATAGGTTTGTTTGAATCTTATCTCCACTTCTTTCTGCTCTCATCCACTGTGGGCCAAAGGACAGACTGAAGAAGAAAATTCACAAGAAAGGGAAGAACTAAGTCTGCAAACAAATGGAGAAGAAAGTGTTGTGAATCCTTGAAAACTGCAAATATCCATGAGGTTTAATCAACTCTGGGTAAAATAAATCCTCCTTTGAAATTAAAGGGCAAACATTACACATTTGAGACAAAATACCAAAGGGTGACAAAGCTAAGCTCTTTCTCTTATCCAGAGTTAGCAACTCCATCAAAATTACTGTTTTTCTTATTGCTAAGCAAAGTCAAGGCACCCTGAAGATTTTATGGCTGGAATTTTAAGTCCATCTAGGAATCAGCTAATTTCACTGGTAGCCATGAAAGGAACAGCAGAATTGAGACAGATTCATTTAATCAGCTGGTGATTCAACCAATATTTATTTGCCTTGTTATTAAGATACCTGCACATACAGGCTAACATCCAAGAATTTTGACATTTTTGTAAATGAAAAGATAATACTTAATTGACAGGAAATTTCTTTTTAATTAGTAAAGCATCCTTACTGAATGGTTTTAATCACAGGAGCACCAGCTTCAAATGGTTGGGTAAGAACCCAGAGACATAGGACACCAAAACTCCTTAGTGAAATAGCCTAGCAACTTAACTGCAATATTGGCTAAAATGCTGGAATATATGGCACTTTCAAACCACAGGTGTGTTGGATTATTTTTTAACTATAAAGAATGTGACACATTTCTGCAAATGTATTAAATCACCATGATTTTAGAATTTTGCTTGCTTCCCTTTTGTCAGCAAATTGAATGGTTAGTTGCTGTATGTTCTTTAGCCTAATAGAAATTCCAAGGGAAGAGCAGAGCCGATTTTAGCCTTTATTCAGTAGGCATTTAATGTCCTCTTTAAGAGGTCCATCTTTCTTGTTCTACATAATGATGGTAAAACAAATTTCTGCTCATTACATCTTTAATATATGTTTATGACTGTTGGGAAAATTAATGACTTCGGCTAGCATTTAACGTGTGTTTATTTTCTGAACAAGGCTATCCATCCTATGGATGACAGTTCATCCATACGTGCATGGAATAAATTAACAGGCTTCTTAAATTTCTTTTAAATAAAAGACTACAATTCACAGGGATAAAAGGGGGGTTGATTTTTAAGATTCTCTTCGGATTTTACCACATCCTTTCCTTTCTTATTATCTGCAGTGAAATGATCAAAGGATAGAAAATAGCATTACCTAATTAGGTTGTATGGACCCCCAGTTGGACGCTAGTCTGGCCAAGGGATTTGCTTTTAAGGAGTAAGGACAATGGTGGGAGGAGTGAGAGTAATGATGGGCAGGCTTATGCATTAGTTTTCTGGGGAAGAGGTGGGGCTTTCCTGGAAATGGGGTGCTACCTATTTTCTTCCTTTTTTGGTCAGTGACTTCTGGTCATGGCCACCTGTAGGTGTGTCATTCAGTTTGCTAATGTAGTAAAATCAGTGTAGAATAGTAAAATCAGGGTCTGTTGGAGGTCAGATTCGTTGCCGTCTTGGTTTCAAATGATTCTCTCTGGTTTTTGCTTTTCTCTTTCTTTAGCTTCATTTCTTTGTGTCCAAACCCTGTGACTTAAAGATATATGTTAGTTTCTGTTCAAGAGAGGGGTTGGTAGGTTTTGAGCAAGGGTCTAGTGGCAACTCTGGTAACAATAGTACTTGAGAAAGTACATGTTTACACAGATTCTTTGCCATTCACTTCATCCATCAGTGGAAAGACTTTAAAGTAGATCTTATATGAACAAATAAATATAGGTTAGACAAGATGTTTTCATAAGATTCAAGGTTAGTAAATAATTCATTAGCATTAATATGTGCTTATGAGTCATACTTGAAAACTAAATCAGCTACTTAGAAAATACCAGTGTAAATTTAAAGTTCTAGGATGCTAACTAACTGAAAACTAGGTATTAGAGAGGGTTGTGTGAATTTGTAATTTAGTATCCATGCTCTGCATTCCTTAGCAGTCAAAAGTAATTATTTTATTTGCCTGAAATCACTATCAACAAAAAAGTATTTGTAAGCCATAAAGCACTAAACACATGTAAGATATCTTTAAGATGAAAATTGTCATTATTTTTTTTTACTCATTTTGCATTTTACTCATGGCACTGGTAATTTAAATTTTCAGACCAATAATGCTGTTTGCCTGAGGGGTAGTGTTGCTAATTAATTAGGGGGTGGGGTACAGTAACCATTACAAATTAAAAGAGATGCCTTAACCAAAACAAGAGGAAGTCCCATCTTAGTTTAGGCTGCTATAATGAAATACCATAGACTGGGTGACTTAAACAACAAACATTTATTTCTCACAGTCCTGGAAGCTGGGAAGTCCAAGATGATGGTGCTGGCAGAGTCCAGTGTCTGATGAGAACCCACTCCCTGGTTTGCAGGTATCTCTTCTTGTTACATCCTCACATGGCCTTTCCTTGGTGCATGTACTCAGAGAGAGAAAGCAAGCTCTCTGGTCTCCTCTATAAGGACACTAATCCCACTGTGGGAACCCCATCCTCATGACTTTACCTAAGCCTATTTACCTCCCAAAGGCACTTCCTCCAAATACCTTCACACTGGGGATTAAGGCTTCAACATATGAATTTTGAGGGGGCACAAACATTCATTCCTTAGCAAGTACACATGCCGTGGTGCCCTTACGAGTATACAAGGTAGAGAGAAAAATCAGTCTCACTCCTGAGCCTCACCTGGAGGTGGAAACGTGTCCAAAGTCTGCTTCAAAGCCTGGTCCCCTCTTGACAGGCTGTCAGCTAATGATGTCACCCTTGTCAGGGTAACAAGAATAGCTAACACTGACTTTGGGTCGGGAACTGTTCTAGCCACTTCACTATAATAACTAATTGAATCTACATTTAACAATTAATAGTACACCATGAGGTAGGTACTATTATTATCCCCATGTTCAATAGGTGAATGGCAGAGCTGGGATTTAAATGCAAGCAGTGTGAGTTTTAACCACTACAGTAACAGTAACAGTAGAGTTTTAACCACTATTCTGATCTGTGAAGGCTTCCTGTTACCAAATCCTGTACTTTTATTCCTTCTTCTCTATCCCCACTGACCTCAGTAACTCACTTGGCCATTATGTGAGCTTCATCCCTTGTGAGAGACTGAATGTACAAATGAACAATGGCCAAACCACATGTAAAAATAGAATTCTGACCCACAATCTGCAGCAACCACTCTAGGAAACCAACTTGTGATCTACAGAAACTGGCCCAAAGAGCCAGCCTGCTATCTGTAAGTCAGACTTGTAGGAGGTCAGACCACTATCTCTAGCAACAGTCCAGGGACCCTAACAAAAACTTCTGCAACAATTGGCCCCAAACATCCAGGACTTACTTAATACCTGACAGCTGCCCTAATTTTTGTTCCTACTTCCAACTTAGGATCAACTAGAGGAAGTCAAATATGCATCCCTAACCAATCACATGGGATGCCCAGCTTCTAATTAGCCTGCCCACAGCTTCCCCAGGCCGACAGCCTCCAGTCAGGGCACACCTGAGGCCTTCCCCCTTTTCCACTATAACGTTTTCCCACTCCTCTACCTACCTTTGTGTCTCAGTGATGATGGCTGACTTCCTTGCTAGAGCAAGCTCTGAATAAACAGCCCTTGCCTGTTCCGATTTGGTTGGTCTTTGTTTATTTCACACCGGCCTCCCATCCTGCCTCCATACCTTCCCCTCTCCAGCACAGAGGCAGTCTAGCACAGAGACTGTGTTGTAGGAAGAGACTGAAGCACAGAAATCTGCACAGGGATAATGGGACTTGAGCCGTGCTTTGAGGGGAAGCACAATTCAAAAAGCTGGGCGGGAGCCTGGGATGAGCTCGCACAGAGAGTGATGCATGCAGAGGAAAAAGAGGGTCCATGTGTCCTTAATGTCCCAGGCCCTTCCTCATGGGGAAGGAAAGCTGGGGCAGTGTGTGGTTGCAATTTTCTTTACACATTTCCAGGCAGCTTACTGGTTACAGTACTGTTGTAACAATAACTGTATTGTCACAGGCAAGTGACATGGCAGTGGAAGGCTTTTGGGGGAGTACAATTAAACTTGATATCATGAACATCACACGGATTCCTGTAGCACAGATAAAGCAGCCCATACTTACACCAGCAGAGAAGGTGATGCTTGGCCCATGAGGAAAGATTACAGAACCAAATACACCGGTTTGTAATAAGAAACCCTCCCAACAGGACAAATGCTTTGCTGTAGTTCACATCAACTTTTTTATTTTCTATTAGTCCCAACAGCTAAGAATCAGCAATGTACCTGCATATACAGAAAGCAAAACCCACGCAAAATCATACTGAGCAGCAATGAAGTATTTAAGCTAATTGAACTTCGCAAACACATGTAGATAAATAGCAGGTCACTTACTTGCAACTACTTCCGTGGTTGCTTTTGAGATTCAAAGAACCTCTCAAACAGCTGAAAGGCTTTGAATTCCAAGCAACACCTTTATATCCTCAAATAGTTACAACCCTCCCACAGGTGATTTTTAAGGGAGGACAGAATATATTTATTTCTCTTAACTTTATTAACTGTCTTGTCATGAAGACATGAACTGGAACAGTAGAGCCCACACGGGATGAAAAGGAAGACATTGCCAAATGAATGCTTTCAGCCTGGAGTGATTTTACAGCGTCACAGACCCTGAGGGGAGACCACTTAACACCAAGAGTCTTGTGTTCATGTGTGGGTGACGGCCAGATCCCGCTGCATGGCGCGGAGTCAGTGCCCAGGAAATATTTACTGAATCTGGGGATGGATGTTCCTAAGAGCAGAGCCAGGTTGTAGGCCTGAATCAACTCCACCTCCGCACTCGCGCTCTGGGTGATCCTTCCACCTCCTTTTTCATTCCTTCATGTTCCTTCACGGCAGGTGGCAATTTCCCTCCTTTCAAGCCCTCCTATTTCTATACCAGTTCACGCTCTCCAGAAATAACAGCTACAGTTAACACTTGAGTGCTTATTCGTTCCAGACGCTGAGCTAATCCCCTTCTAGGCATTTTCTGATTCAACCCTCACAAATACCCTATCAGGAGGTGCTGTTATTATACTCATTTTGCAAATGAGGAAATTGAGGTTTAGCAAGGCTTAGCCCCTGACCTTAATGGCAGAAACAGGATTCAGACTTAGTCTGTCTCAGGAAGCCTGAGTTCTTAAGGGAGACGGACTCTTATTCTTACCATCTCTTGCCTGAACTATTTCCAGGACTTGCACATTCGTCTCTGTTTCCCCGCCAGTCTTTGCTCTCCAAACCATCCCCCACCTTGCTGCCAGAATAATTATTTTTAAACCTATGTCTGATCATGAACCTTGCTTACCACCCCTCAGTGGCTCTCCAGTGTCTCAGTATAAATTTCAAATTCCTTTTTGTGGCCATCAAGACATAGCGTGACTTAGTCATCTCCCTATTTTTCTAACCTCATCTCTGACACTCCACAGATCTTCATCCTCCACCTTGATAACTCTGCCTGGAGTTATCCTATTCTTTTATTTCAGATGTGACTTCCTAACAGAATGTTTCCTTATCCTGCTACACACTCCAGACTGGGGTAAATGCCCTTTCTCTGTATCCCTGTAATACCTTCTCAAATCTACATCATCGTGCTTTGCATATTTAAAAAAAATGTTTCGGACTATACTACAAAGCTACAGTAATCAAGACAGTATGGTACTGGCACAAAAACAGAAATATAAATCAATGAAACAGGATAGAAAGCCCAGAGATAAACCCACGCACATATGGTCACCTTCTCTTTGATAAAGGAGGCAAGAATATACAATGGAGGAAAGACAGCCTCTTCAATAAGTGGTGCTGGGAAAACTGGACAGCTACATGTAAAAGAATGAAATTAGAACACTCCCTAACACCATACACAAAAATAAACTCAAAATGGATTAAAGACCTAAATGTAAGGGAGACACTATAAAACTCTTAGAGGAAAACATTGGCAAAATGCTCTATGACATAAATCACAGCAAGATCGTTTTTGACCCACCTCCTAGAGAAATGGAAATAAAACCAAAAATAAACAAATGGGACGTAATGAAACTTAAGAGCTTTTGCACAGCAAAGGAAACCATAAACAATAAAAAGACAACCTTCAGAATGGGAGAAAATATTTGCAAACGAAGCAACTGACAAAGGATTAATCTCCAAAATATATAAGCAGCTCATGCAGCTCAATATCAAAAAAAACAAACAACCCAATCCAAAAATGGGCAGAAGACCTAAGGAGACATTTCTCCAAAGAAGATACAGAGATTGCCAACAAACACATGAAAGGATGCTCAATATCACTAATCATTAGAGAAGCGCAAATCAAAACTACAATGCGGTATCACCTCACACCAGTCAGAATGGCCATTATCAAAAAGTCTACAACCAATAAATGCTGGAGAGGGTGTGGAGAAAAGGGGACCCTCTTGCACTGTTAGTGGGAATGGAAATTGATACAGACACTATGGAGAACAGTATAGAGGTTCCTTAAAAAACTAAAAATAGAACTACCATATGACCCAGCAATCCTACTACTGGGCATATACCCTGAGAAAAACCATAATTCAAAAAGAGTCATGTACCACAATGTTCATTGCAGCTCTATTTACAATAGCCAGGACATGGAAGCAACCTAAGTGTCCACTGACAGATGAATGGATAAAGAAGATGTGGCACATATATACGATGGAATATTACTCAGCCATAAAAAGGAATGAAAGTGAGTTATTTGTAGTGAGGTGGATGGACCTAGAGTCTGTCATACAGAGTGAAGTAAGTCAGAAAGAGAAAAACAAATACCATGTGCTAATACATATATATGGAATCTAAAAAAAAAAAAAAAGGTTCTGAAGAACCTAGGGGCAGGACAGGAATAAAGATGCAGATGTAGAGAATGGACTTGAGGACATGGGGAGGGGGAAAGGTAAGCTGTGACAAAGTGAGAGAGTGGCATGGATATATATATACTACCAAATGTAAAATAGATAGCTAGTGGGAAGCAGCTGCATAGCACAGGGAGATCAGCTAAGTGCTTTGTGACTATGTCGAGGGGTGGCATAGGGAGGGTGGGAGGGAGGGAGACATAAGAGGGAGCAGATATGGGGATATATGTATACATATAGCTGACTCACTTTGTTATAAAGCAGAAACTAACACACCATTTTAAAGCAATTATACTCCAGTAAAGATGTTTTAAAAAAATTTTTAATGTACATAATGAACATTAAAAAAAAAAGTTTGCATATCTGTACTGTCCACCCAACCTCTGACAGACTGAATTGTTCCCAAGTTCTTCACCACTCTCCTGTAATAAAATCGTACACCTGCCTCCTTTGCTGGGTAGCTTTGAGTGCCTCCCATAGATGCAGTCTACAGCCCTGCCCCTCTGACTTGGGGTTTGGCTACGTGACTTGCTCTTGTCAGTGGGCTCTGCCATTGGGAGGATTTCCTCTCACCACTGTGTTTCAAGGTAACCCTTGAGTAGGATTCCTGCAGCTGTGCTTGTTTTTTGTCTTGCTCCTTCCCACCAAGCAAACCTACCCATGAACCAATGTCTGCTTTTGTCCTTTCCTGATGGTCCTAAGGGAGCGCCTATGTGGCCACAGTATAAGCTGAGGGGGAAAGTTGAGGAGCAAGGCAGTCTTGACAAGGGTTGTAGTCAACCCCTCAGGGACTCTGACACTGAGATGGCCCTTCTGAGTCTTCACCCTGGGGTGAGCGGTCCCTTTTTACCCCTTTATCCATCAATTATTGTATACAGGCTGTGCTAGGGAAGGGGCAGAACCTTAGGCCCAAAGCTCTCTTTAGCTGTGGGCAATTCCTAAAGGCGCCGACAGCTAGGGGACAAGAGCTGTAGCCAGTGGCATCCCCATAGGCAGGAGCAGGAAGTCCCTCAGTCCCACAGGGTGTCTGGGCAGGCAGTGCAGAACAGTGACCACTGCACCAGTGATTCTGCAAGTGTGGTCCCCAGACCAGCAGCATCAGCATCCCTGGTAACTTGAGAGAAATGCAAATTCTGAGGCCCCGTCTCAATCTACTGAGTCACATACGGTAGGGGTGAAGCCTAGAGATGGTTTAACAAGCTGTCAGGTGACTCTGATGCACACCAGAGTTTGAGAACCAAGGCACTACATCAGCGCTGGCAGTGTGCTCTGTTGGAATGCACAGAAGATTTGCTGACTGATGAATTAACATGAAAAAAGCAGCTGCAACTCCCAGGGGAACTGGTCTGGGGACCACACTTCAAGTGGCAAAATCCTAAATGATTTTTTTCCCGTGATTATGATGACCTTGAGAGTTTTGAGGAGTACTGGTCAGGTGTTTTATAGAATGTCCTTCAGTTTGGATTTGTCTGGTGTTTTCTCATGATTGGACAGGGGTCACGGGTTTTGGGGAAGCAGACCACAGAGGCAATGTGCCACTTTCATCACATCCTTCCAAGGGTACATGCCTCCAGCATGATTTATCTGTGTTGATGTTGACCTTGATCACTTGGCTAAGGTAATATGTGTTGGGTTCTAAATGATTCTCATGCAATTGAATTTCAAGATCCTCTGATGTACCAAGAAAGATCCAAACTGCTTAGCTTGGCATAGGGAGCCTGCAGAGACACGCCCCTTCCTGGGTCTTTGTCTTCATCCCACAGTTTCCTGACTTGCACTCTGGGCTGCGTAAATAACAAACTGCTTGAGGTCCACCCACCCCCCATACACACACACCACCCAGGATGCCAATTCTTTCCTTAAAAGAAGATATCAGTTTGGGCTCCAGTTTCTGTACCATCTGCCCTCCCTACTTTCATAGCCTCTCATCTCTCACCGCTTACCTCAATCCTATGACTAACTCTATTTGATGGAAATTAATAGTTTAAGGTTCTCTCTCTCCCATTAAAATATCAGTTTTGCAAGAACAAGGACTTTGAAGTGTTCATCCTGAACCAATAGTAATCAATAAATATTTGTTAAATTATGTGCCAAACACAAACCTTACCATTATAAATATCAAAGAAAATCACTCATCTTTTGAAGGCCCATTTTTCCTACTCCAAGTGATGAAATTAAATAATTTCAAGTGTCAAGTAAGAGGTGTTTAAAAGGGCCAGCAATTCTCAGTGCTCTGTACCACTGCAGCCTAATTAGTACCGTGCATTTCCATTAATCCTCTTAATGGTCTTTTTTTTCAAACTGCTCTTGCAGCCAAAAATTTGTTCTGAAAACATAAAACAACACTCAGAAAGCTCCTGCTGTCATTATTAATTCCAGCCCCACTTTCTTATATTTCAAAAGAGGATGGAAGCAGACATGGACATGTGAGCAGTTGGGTGGTCTCACCAGCAGTGGCTGTCAGGTAGTTGAATTGGAAGCATCCATCAGCACAGTGCCCTTTAGAATCTACTCTCCAAGGTTACCTCCAAACCACCTTAAAGGGGCAGCATAAAGGACAGAGACAGCATCTTTGCTGGCAGTGGCTTCATCCATCACGTTCCTAACCAGCAAATAGAGACTGATGAAGACACTGGGCCACAGCTGGGTGGGGCGGGGCCTGCTGGTGACCTTCTGCTTATCAATGCCTCTCCCGTCTTGCTCAAAACATTTCCTCTCAGGTGTTTGCTTTGGAAGTCAACTATTGATATTTGCTACCACTGGCTTTTTCATTAAATGCTCAGCTCCTTGATACACATTCTTTGCTAAATGATTTCCTTCCATCTTCCGACTAGTCTGAAATCAGAGAGCAAATTTAGTATTGTGGAAATTCACTTGGATTCCAAACCTCCCTCCTTCCCGAGTAGTGTTTTTTTTTTTTTTAATTTTAATTAATTTTTTGTCTGTGTTGGGTCTTTGTTTCTGTGTGAGGGCTTTCTCTAGTTGTGGCAAGCGGGGGCCACTCTTCATCGCGGTGCGCGGGCCTCTCACTGTTGCGGCCTCTCTTGTTGCAGAGCACAGGCTCCAGACGCGCAGGCTCAGTAGTTGTGGCTCACGGGCCTAGTTGCTCCGCGGCGTATGGGATCTTCCCAGACCAGGGCTCGAACCCGTGTCCCCTGCATCGGCAGGCAGATTCTCAACCACTGCGCCACCAGGGAAGCCCCCGAGTAGTGTTCTTAAATAAATCCAGAGGCATTCGATATTCCAGATCTTTTCTGGCCGAGCCAAAGGCTGCACTGGGCTAGAAAGGCTGTGTGATTCACAAAGGCATCCAGCCCCGAGACAGCTCGTCCTGCTGCTGCTTCCCCCTGAGTTTCCTGGACAGGCTACCAGGACTCTTCGCAGCATTTTACCCAGCTGAGCACACTGGGGCATCTCTTCTAAGGCCCAAACTCAGGCTTTGTTCACTTTCCACCCACACTGCTCATGTGCGTAGGCGAGTGAATGATTCTAAGGCAAATGAAGGAGAGTTTGGGTGGGGGGCTCCGGCTCTGGCTTCTAAGCCCACAGCTTCCCAGAGCTGGGACTTGAACTACACAGCTCCCTGCCCTCTCCCCTTCTCCACTGCCTGGATAAGAGAGCTTTTCTTCATCGTGCAACAATGCTTTTCAGGTTTGAAAAAGCTTCACATGTCTGCATCACGTTAGGCCTTTAAAGATGACGATGAGTTACAAGATGATTCCTGCTGTCACTCAGCAGCTCTGAGCAGGAAAACACCAAACTTGCTGAAAGGGGCTGTGGATCAATGCCCTCTCTGAGCACCTGCTCACCTGTTTCTCTTCTCCAGGTACCTTAGGTGTAATTCAGTGGTTTCAATCCTAGCCACACATTAGAATCACTAGGGAGGTTTTAACACTTCATTCACTTCTAAGAATTTTGACCTGATTAGTCTAGAATGGAGTCCTGGTAATAGCAGTTTTTAAAAGCTCCCCAGGTGATCCTAATTGAAGTCAAGGCTGAGAGCCACTGAACTCTGTCCTTCCCAGATCCTTTTTGGGAGCAGAGAACTTTCTCCTAGTTAATCAATCCCCCCCAGTCATTAGCTACATTTAGATGCCACTACTTACCCTCTTTTCTTCCTTCATCAGAAACTAGAACTTTTCAAACTAATATGACTTTTTTCTTAAGAGAGTTGCCCACTTTCTGAACTCTGTTCCTGTATTCGGTGAATCCCCCCCAACCCCATATGTGTTTTAGACAGAATCAGGGCTTACGTCCCACTTGGAAGCTGAAAATGCCAGATACTCACTTTCCCAGCCCCCCTTGCAGCTAGCCACGGTCAGGTGACCTAGGCGCCAATCAGCCCCATCCTCCTAGCCTTTGACTTGGGAGCCATTATGGCAAAGGAGAAAGAACTCTGGGAATCTTCTGGTAACAGTGGTAGTAGGTGTCCCAAAGTCCAGGGCCAGTGGCAGCAGGGTGCAAGCTGCCCCATCCAACGCCTGGCACTGCAGGGCAGTGTTCCCTCTTAGCCTGTTCCCCAGGGTGACCCATGGTGACTCATGGCTGCAGAGCCTCAAACCTGGTTCTGTCAATGATTCTGTGAGCACGCAGTGTCCATTTGATAAATTCCTTTCCTTTCCAGAGTCAGTCTCTGTCTTTATCACCAAGAACCCTCTTATCCTTTCATAGGGGATGTCACAAACTATTCTCAAGGGAAAAGTCGCCTCTTTTGGAATGAGAGTTGTATTCCTTAGCCCTCTGATATAAATCCAGAGATCAGATTTGATTTGAAACTTCTTATTTACATTTGCTTAATTTCCATTCTTCCTTCGAGTTCTATGAATAGACAATCTGGCCAATTAACTTTTGGGTTTTATCCTCCACCCACAGCAGAACTCAGGTTAAGCCACCCCCAGCAGCCTCTGCCTCTGTGCTCTCCATTGAGCTGCCCCTGGTATTTATCACAAGGTGGCTGCATCATCAAAGCAGCAGCCCTGTTGGGTGGACTTTACACTCTGTCTGGACTGCACCAACTGTAGAAAACCATGGGTGAGATTTACTAAAACTCTTCACTCACCTTAACCACATCTGACCACATCATGAGGTTCTGTTAGTGAATGCCCCTCCAGAGTACAATACAGCCGGTGGCAGCCATAATTGTGACATGGAGGGCGCTGAGAGAAACTGTTGTCACATGGCATATCTCAAAGCCCTCCTCCTTCCATGCATTGATGATGGTTGGATCATAAAAGGCATGGAATAAAGCTTTATAATATACAGTTCTCCTGCGGAAGCAGCCTTTCAAGGAACAGGAGTGATTTTTGTGCTCACATCCCACTGAAGCACCTTAATTCCAGTGCCAGAATGAATTGCCAATTTGCAACTCAAATATCTAACACGTACTCAACCACTCAACACATATGATATTGACCCCAGTTATGAAAGCTAAAAGTGAAACATTCTATGACTAATTCCTCAAAGTCCTAGCATTTTCTTTTGCAGATTTCTTTAGGAAGTTTAGTAAAAGCTGGGGGGAGAAAGTCCACTCTGGTGACAGAAGTCCTCTGTTGCTCTGCAATTCCTTCACGTGGAATATTGGCTAGCATTTGCAATCCCCATAACTTTAGGAAATATGATTTTTTTTCTCAGAGATTTTGGTTTCTGGGTGTTATGACTAAATTATTTTATCAATGATTTTATCCCCGCCCCCAAATTCATATGTTGAAGCCCTAACCCCAAATGAGATGATATTTAGAGAAAGGGTCTTTGCGGGTAATTAGGGTTAGATTAGGTCATGAGGGTAGGGCCCTCATGATGGGATTCGTGGCCTTATAAGAAGAGAAAAAGAACTCACTCTCTTCATCATGTGAGGACACAGCAAGAAGGCTGCCATTTGCAAGCCAGGAAGAGCATCCTCAACCGAACTTGACTGTGCTGGCACCCTGATCTTGGATTTTCAGACTCCAAAACTAAGGGAAAGTAAGTTTCTGTCGTTTAAATCACCTAGTCTATGGTATATTGGTTATGGTCACCTGAGCAGACTAATACACTGGATGATGACCTGATAGACAAATGGCCTTGGGGTCCAAAAGCTGGTCTCATGGAGAGAAATGATATGTTGTTGCTTACAGGAGGAAGGTAGACTCCGTGTTCCTTGAGAGTGAAGATTGTGTTCTTTTATTACTTGAATCCTGAGCAGTTGGACCAATGGTTGGCCCATAGGAAACATTCACCAAATATTTGTGAATTAATAAATAAGTGAATGGACGGTTGGATGGAACAGAACAAATCTGGGAATAAGGGAAGGAATGGAGGAAACAAGACTGACTGTGTGGGAATATAATTAACAAGGTGAGATTAAACGTGCCTCTTATGGACTTCGGTGATAGTTTTAGAAACCAAGACCAAGACTTTTCATGTCAAGGACTTTTCACATTTTGATAAATTAGAAAGATTACTAGGTCAGGAGGCAAAATAGCTAAGATTCTTAGATCTGCCTCTATCTTTCCTATGTCCTGAGCCATTCATTTCATCTCCCAGCACTTCTGTTTCTACATTCATAAAACAACTGAGATAAATTAGCTAATGTCTTAGATTTCTTCCAACATTAATGTCCCAAGATTGTGTTAACTACTGCAGTTTAAAATGCAAACTTACAGAAAGTACATTATTAGAAATTAATATCATCATTTGAATTTTTCACTTACATACATATAATTTTATTTTAATCATTTTTGCTGTAGACTTGACTTTTTTAAAAAATCAATTTGCTTTTGAAATATAACCATTAATGCTATTCATCTGGAAAAGAAAGTATTGGGTTGGCCAAAAAGTTTGTTTGGGTTTTTCTGTAAGAGCGAATGGAAAACCCGAACGAACTTTTTGGCCAGCCCAATAGAACTAATGATGCCTACCATAGGGAAGGGAAAATCTTTTCAATAAATTATGGTAGAACAACTGGATATCCTTATGGGAAAGAAATGAACTTTGAACCTTCCTTCATGTGGTAGTTGCAAATATGTCCACAAATTCTTTGATACTGCTCCATTAAAAAGGTATAAATTAATTCCTCTCCCCTTGAAAATGGGCTGGATTTAGAGACTCACTTCTGGGCTTCCCTGGTGGCGCAGTGGTTGAGAGTCCGCCTGCCGATGCAGGGGACACGGGTTCGTGCCCCGGTTTGGGAAGATCCCACATGCTGCGGAGCGGCTGGACCCATTAGCCATGGCCACTGAGCCTGCGCATCCAGAGCCTGTGCTCCGCAATGGGAGAGACCACAACAGTGAGAGGCCTGCGTACCGCAAAAAAAAAAAAAAAAAGAAAAATAGAGACTCACTTCTGATTCCAATAGAATTAAGCAGAAGTGATGGTGTGTAGCTTTGGACACTACGTTATAAAAGACACCTTGGTTTCCTCCTCCTTCATTCACCCTTCATTTACCTCAGTAAGTTTGATGTCAAATTAATAATAATACCCACCTCTTTGCATTTCAGTTGTGATGATCTAATGCTATAGACTTGTAATAATGCAAGAGCCTGGAATAGCCCGGTCACATGGAGAGACCCAAATGAACTTGCAGTCCATCATTCAGGAATAGAGAAGGCACAAGTTAGTAATTCCTTTTCCCAAATGTTTAGCTGTATGTGGATTAATTACCCATACATTGCAAGCAGTGAAGTATTTGATAAATAATAATTTCATTATACTTCTTTCACATCCAGTAATGTTATGCATGGCATGTTAATAGCCTGGCTGAGTTGACCACTGTAAGTGAACATCCTCGGTTTTGGGTTTTAGATGCTGTCCCACTCATCTTGGAGCTTGTGTACATCAAACCCCTCCACGGTTTAGGTTATCTCCTAGAAATGAAACATATTGGAGGCTCTGTTGCTTTTGCTTGTCTCTTCCTCAGAAAACTTAATCTGAACCATTTTACGGCCCTAGTGTTTCTTTCACACTACTTCAATTATTCTCTTTCCAACTCTTCTAAAGGCAAGAGTATTTCTGCTCTATCTGAAGCAGCCATTCACAACCTTTCCATCACCTAAGACCCATTTCATGATTTTTTTCCCCTTGTAGCCCCCATGTTTTAAAAGAATTTAAATAGCAAACTGTATCTCTTAACAAGAGCTGCCTTCCCCGTTTGGGGTAAACTTTAAAAGACATGTGGGACTGGACCTCAGTGAATCACACTTGTTAGAGGGTTCTGAAGTCAGACCAGCTGTACTGTAATATTGACTCCACTATCTACTACCAACGTGATTATGAAAATTATAGACCTTCCCAGCCTCTGTTTTTTTTTTCTTCTAGAAAGTGGGGATGATAGCAGTGCAGTGGTGCCTATTTTGTAGAGTTGTTATGAATATTAGATGAGATAATTTATGAAAATCCCTCCACATGGGACCTGGCACAGAGAGAACAATAAAAGGTGGGGCTATAAGCTATTGAAGCTTCTGATCAGAATGGGACATATAAGTTTAATGTTTAGAACAGTGGTCATCAAAATAGTCACAACTCCCACTGATTTAGTAATTACTATGTACTGGACACTCTGCAAATAGAATTCTACTTAATCTCACAACAGTCCAGACTCGTAGGTATTATTCCCTTTTTCCCAGTGGGGAAACCTGGAATCAGAGAGGCTAATAACTTGAATAAGGTCACACAGTGGGAAAATGACAGAGCTGCAAGTTGAACACAAATCTTTCTGGCTTTAGAAGGTATCCATCCTTTGTACAATCTATAATGAAATAAAATTTTATTTTCTATCCCCAAATAGAATTGTAGTCCACAGCCAAGGAAGACATTGTTTAGTTAGACAGTATCTTATTTCACACAAACAGGCTGATTCCATCGAATCACTGGCTCCCTGGTGCCTTGCAAGTGTCCTGAGACACTGAAAGCAAACAGATTCAAGATTTTGAAATCTTGAAAATAATACCAGTACCACTCCCCTACACACACACACACACACACACACACACACACACACACACACATACATCTACCTTCATCATGGGCCCCTAGGGGAACTACTGATCTAGATGGATCCAAATCAATGTCCATACATACAAATTCTCTCCCTGGCAGCAAAGTCAGGAAATGCAAACTCAAACATGCTGCACCGTTGGCTTCTCAAGGTGTAATTAGAGTCTTCGGGCGATAGGGATAAGCATAATTGTAACAATCATTTGCCTGCAAAACTTACCTCTGGAGGACAGGTCACCTACAACAGATGTGCCCCTTGTCCCTGAAGGGAGCCATCAGGAAACACTGGTCAAGGAGAGAGCAGGTCTTTGCTCAGCACCTGGCCATAGAACCACACGTAAACGCAACCCTAGGACGTTATTCTTTCCTGCCTGAAGGAGCTGATGATCTCATAGAACACTCACAAGCAAGAAAAGAGAAGATAATTCCACGCCGCCATGTGTGGTGGGGACAGAACACGCAGTAGAGAAGAAGCGCCAAGATGGTACATGCTAGAGTTATCTGAACAAGTGGACTGTGCTCTCTCCACCACTCACCCCTCAGTCTCTGAATTTGAGACAGCCTCCCCCATCTCTTGAAAATTCGTGACACCTTCAGATTGGTTCTTGCTCCCATTCTTAAAAAAACATGTCTCAGTCTCTCTCTCTTTTTTTTTTTTAATAAATTTATTTTATTTATTTTTGGCTGCATTGGGTCTTCGTTGCTGCACACAGGCTTTCTCTAGTTGTGGCGAGCGGGGTCTACTCTTCGTTGGGGTGCCAGCTTCTCATTGCAGTGGCTTCTTTTGTTGAGGAACGTGGGTTCTAGGCTCACAGGCTTCAGTATTTGCGGCACTTGGACTCAGTTGTGGCTCACGGGCTTAGTTGCTCCGCAGCATGTGGGATCTTCCCAGACCAGGGCTCGAACCTGCATCCCCTGCATTGGCAGGCGGATTCTTAACCACTGTGCCACCAGGGAAGTCCCATGTCCTAGTCTTTCTGTCCCTCTTCTAAAAGCCTTCCAATCTCCCTTCTTACTCACTCACATTTCTCAAAAGTCTTCACTGATCCATTCCCCAAACATGCACTGTTTGCTTTCAGTGTCTCAGGATACTTGTGAGGCACCAGGGAGCCAGTGAAGAATAACTCAGTCTACTGGGATGGGGGGAAAGAGACAGGAGGAAATGCCAGTCCCATGAGATAAGAGCTAGATAGAGATATACAGAGTATGCTCTGGAAGCACAAAAGAGAAGTCCTCTTAAGCCAAGACCCCCCTCCCACCAAGTCCTAAAGGACTGGTAGGAAGTGGTTGGGGTGAGGAATTGGGGAGCCCCTGGGTGAGGTAAGGGCACTTCAGGCAGAGGCAACAATGTGCTTCTTGCAAAGTAGAGTCCAATGCAACTTTGACGTCTTATCATTATTATCCCAATAAATAGGCATGCATCCATGATTCACATTTTACATTTTATAATCAAGTGCTTTTTGTGAAGGGGCAGGTATTCATTCATTTATTCAAAAAATATTTATGGACCATGTAGCATATGGTGGGTACTGTGCTAGGTACTAAAAGCTAAAGGAGATATTTTTATCATGATTGGTGAAAACAATCATGCCCCAGTCCATAAATGAAAAATCTTTACATGATTTTAAATAGGCAAAGGAAATTTGAAAAGTGGAATAAAATAGGAAGACTAGAGGTAAGAAGAGTTATTATTGGGAAGAAAGGGGGAAATTTTTCTG
Organism: Phocoena phocoena; assembly: GCF_963924675.1. Lineage (NCBI taxonomy): Eukaryota > Metazoa > Chordata > Mammalia > Artiodactyla > Phocoenidae > Phocoena > Phocoena phocoena. The sequence continues at coordinate 12,294,695 of NC_089236.1, read as the reverse complement.
GATGAAAAGACTGGTAGAAAACAGATATTGAAATAAGATTAAAAGAAGGAGACAGGAACAGAAGCGATTCAAAGCTTCGTTTTCCTGGGATGAAAGAGGCAGAAGAGTCAAGAATAATGTTGAGAGAGCTCTCTGTGTCATCACAATGAGATGCAGAGGAGTAGCATGTGTTTTTTAAGGATAACATAGAAACAAATGTAAGAAAGTCCCAAGTTGCCTAAATTCAATTGAGAAGCCAAAGACTTACATCAGCATTTTGTGGCTATGTTATTCCATACTTTGAATTAAAATCTAAATCACGTTGAAGGCAACAATTTGGGGGACAACCCAGCATCTAAGCAGCTGTAACACTTCCTAAGTTTTTTGTAACATAAGATGGCATGCCTGAGGCTCTGAGTTAAATGTCATATACAGGATAAGCCTGGATTCACATTCTTTAGCCACCAAAAGCCTTGTCTTTTTTTCACATAGATTGTGCTTTTATCCCTTTTGACTCATTGGACCACATACTCATCTCTTCCACAATATGGGAACTATTCTCAGAGAACCGTAGGTTGAAAATCTGGCCCCAAAGAACAGCTCATCGTGTTCCTTGGGGGAGCGTAATGAACAGCATGGATTCACTTGCAGAGTTTCCGAGGGAAGAATTAAGAGATTGAAGAGCTAAGCCTGGATATGCCATGTTTCCTCTTCCTCTCTGTTTATATCAAAGAGTATTTATTAAACACACCAAGGGCCGGTAAGTCAGGACAAGGCAAACTGATCCCGTGAAGTCCCTTCTGGACTTCTGGCCTATGTGTATGACACTAGCCTCCTCGGGGAATAAAACAGATGAATGTAGAGGAATTTGTGCAGCCATATGAAGACACAGGCTGAGTGGTGCTAACATCTCAAGTCAGCAGCAGCTTAAATCTTCTCTCATTAATGTCCTCAGAGAGGTCCCTGCTTCATCACCTTCTCAGCGATTAATGGGCATCATTATGTAGAGCAGCAAGAGCCACAAGGGAAAGGATCAGGACCTATTTTATCCTGCTGGCTAACATACACTGCCTCGGGGCGAGTGCCGAGCTCTGTAAGCAGAGGTCAGCTTTCTGAGCTATTTCAAACCCCACACCTCCAGTTATAACATCTGCGGGGGTGTTCTCACTTAATCGGGGGTGGCCTGAGCCTACAGACTGCAACCTTGCTTTAGTCCTTCCCTTCAAAACATATACACAAGATACTAAGAAATGATGCATTTCAAGGGAGAGGAAAAGGTTTAAGGGAGAAAACAGTGTCACATATGCTCACATTTAACAGGGGAGTTTAAACGGGTTAACATATTGGAATGTTGCAGAAGATAGCATACAAGAACTAGAAACAAATCCTTCTCCTCTACTTGACTTTGGCCGGGCTTGCCCCGAGAGAACTGTTAACACCAGGGCTTGAGGCAACCAAATGAGAGACCAAGTCCCAGCTCCATGCTGCTCCCTGGGCTGCCAGACCTCAGCACATCCCCTGCGCTGCCCGGCCCCTCTGTCTGTACCCTCTTAGCCTGCTCCACTCCATCCTGAGAAGCTGGTAATGGGCCCATCCAAGGGATTCATTTAAACCATTAAATGCTAATGCATCTTAGACTTGGCTCCTTGCACTTGGCTCCTAGACTCAGCTCTCTGGTCCTGCCCCAGCTCTCAGCTTGTCCCTGCATCTTTACACCCCAGTAGCTCCACCCCTCGCCTTCTGCTTCCCCCAGCCTCATACAGACAAGTTACCCAGCTGGCTGTCTCCATCTTGCTTATGAAAAGAAAGGAAGGGAAGAAAAGACAAAGCAAGGATAGGAAAGAGGAAACAGAGATGGAGAGGAGAGGGCAGAATCATGCAGAACTACAACACTCTTCAGAGGACTCTGCACCTTCTCAGGAGGAACAGAATGGAATTGAAGGCGGAGGAGAAGAACTTAAATAGTTGTTTGACTTATTCTTCTGCACACCAAACACCTTAATATAGAACAGAGAGGAGTAAAAATGATCCTGAGAAAAGTGAGGCGAAAAAGAATTTTAAATTAATTTTTAAAAAAGACTTTGAGAGAATGGACTTGCATTTACACTTTGAACATTTAATTTAATTTTAATTTTTGATTCTCAAAATACCCTTGAGGTATAGGTTATTGTAAACCAATTTTACAGGAAAGGAAAACTTCCAGTTTTCTATCCTATTGAAAGAAATACTGGTGCATGTGAAGAAAGATGTATGCACAAGGATGTTTATGGCAACATTGTTATATCAACAAATCCAAAATCAATGATAGCATGTAGAGAAGTGATCAATTAAATTATGGCATATTCTGAGAATGCCACTTAGCTATGTGTGTATATTTTTATTTTTTTAATATTCTTTTCCATTATAGATTATTACAAGATATTGAATACAGTTCCCTGCACTATACAGTAGAACCTTGCTGTTTATTTTATAATGACTTAGAAAACTCTTCAAGTCAAAGTAAGAAAATTGCTAAACAACATGTTTAGTATAATTCCACTTATGTAAATAAAATTTTCTTTATATATTTTTATCTGTACCTATATATATTCAAATGCTTATAAAAAACTATGGGGCTTCCCTGGTGGCGCAGTGGTTGAGAGTCCACCTGCCGATGCAGGGGACTCGCGTTCGTGCCCCGGTCTGGGAGGATCCCACATGCCGCAGAGCGGCTGGCCCCATGAGCCATGGCCTCTGAGCCTGCACGTCCGGAGCCTGTGTTCCGCAACGGGAGAGGCCACAACAGTGAGAGGCCCAAGTACTGGGAAAAAAAAAAAAAAAAAAAAAAACTATGAAAGGACTCACCCTAAAATTTCAATATAAAGTCAAAAATGAAGTGTCCTTTAACCGACACCTCCCACATCACCTGAAGTTCCCCTCTTTTCCCAGAGGAAACCATCGCCTCTATGTATTTCTATGTTTGAAACTTTTTAATGAGAATATATTCACAATTCCTTGTGTAATTATTAAAACAACATTTGTATTTTAAAACCGTATGATACCATGCAAATATAACATGCTGCTTTGATGTAACTTTTGCACAGGAAACATCTGCTACTTTGCAAAAGCCTGGAAATAAATTGGCCTTTCTTTTTTGCCTTTTTCTCATGTCAGCAATAGCAACAAATTCCTATGGGACCTTCAGCAAAACAGATTACCCTACATGCTTGCTTCTGATTGATGAAGAGACTTAGTATGCAGACTAGAGACATGGATAGAATTTCTGGGTCACCTACAAGCAGTATTTAACATCTGTAGGCAATGTAAGGTCACATTCCATGATAGTCTTGACAGCAGCTGTCCTGCCAGCACCAAAATTGTATTGAACGCAAGTCTGCCTCACTAGTCTAGACACAGGAAGGCACAGATGAGAGCAGGATCCTTAAGCAGCTTCCATATCCTGAGCTGAAATGAAATGACCATTAAAAGGCAGAGCTGAAGAAATACCAAAGGGGCACATTGAAGTCATTAGCAGAACTAACAAGGAGCAAGCCTACCTCTGCGTTAATAATGTGAAGAAAGCCTCTTCCTATGTGAATTTTAATGGATGCCAGTGTTCTGTCTGGCACGTGTTCCCCACAGCTATGGCAAAGAGGGTAGCCATTGATGCTGTTTCCTCAGAGGAGGAAACTGAGACCCAGAAAGGAAAGGTGACTTACTCAAGACCCCAGCCAATGAAGGGGCTGGGCTAGTCACTGATCACAAGACTTCAGGACACAGTTGTTACAAGGCCTGAGAGCCAGACCCTCCCCACCCCCGAAACATGCCAATTTCAGACAGGCATTAAAGGAGCCAAAAGATCCCTTTCCTGGCAGGCTCAGCAGGCTGTCTGAGATCATTCCTTTCAATTCTACTCAGGTTCCTTTCAGTAACACACCCACTGTTTCCATCTACAGACCAGCACAATAAAATATGCATGTCCATGCAGTCACAGACATACATCATCTTTCTGGTGAGCTTGATCAATTTTTTCTTCTACTAGGACATGCTCTTAGACCTATCTCTCCCCTAGGTAATTCTGTCATAGAAAAAGTCTCAAAAATCTTATTTAGGATCATTGTAATTTGGGAGTTTCTTCTTTAAAATCAAATTTTGTTTCCATATCAAAGCACATCTTTTGGTATCATATTATGTACTCTTAAATTAATAAGAAAAGAGCATCCAGAAAGATAGGCTGATGGCAGAATGCCCAGATTAACTTAAGATAAATGCAAACCTACTGACAAAAGGAATAGAGGGCAGCCAGGGAAGGATAGAAAACCAAATACAAGTGGCTGAGAGCATGGAAAAACTTTTCTTTTCTGAACTAACCACCCCTGCTACCATCCTGACAAGAGTAGAGGGTGATGATTTCCTTCCCACAGTTGAGGACCTGATTGTCTCATGGTCTGTTCTCACTGTCAGCGTGCAGAAAGATACTGACAATAAGATTTTCAGATGCCATGACAGCATACCTCCAAATGGAGCAAGAGCCTCCCTTTGCCCCTCTGTGCCTTCACTCTCGTTTTCTACCCGTGTGACCTTAGTTAAGTCACTTATTTTTCTGAACCTCTTCCTCATCTGTACAATGGATCTCAATGGGCTGCGTGCTCTGTCCAACTCACGGAGCTCTTGTAAAGATGCAAATGCTTTATGTGCAGTAAAGCACAGCACACATGGATTCTGATTCACATAGCATTGCCCTGTGGTTGAGAGAAAGACTTAATGAGTTTAATCAGAGTTAAACCTGCAGAGCTAAGAGATAACCAGAAGGTTATTAAGAGAAGCTAAGGCTTTTAGGGAACAAAAAACAGGGCTGGAGAGTGATATGGATCTATAGGGCATTTCTCATTTTAATTTTTTTACTCCTATTTGTACAAATAAGAGCAATAGTAATTATTAAAACTAGAAATTACTGAGAGTTGAGTGCTGCACGTGTGGATTGTGTACATTGCTCTTCCTATGGATCATGGGGTGATGAACGATGCTGGTAAACCACATGTGGCTATTTTTACAACAGCTCATTTGTTCTTTCACTCAACAAAATTTTACTGAGGGCCTACCAAGCATCAGATCTCTGCCCAGCCTCGACTGAGATACGTACTATGAAAAAAATAAAGAGGTGACATAACAGTACTAACAATACGGTGTGTTAGTAGGGGACGGGGAAGAACATCTTCTTTAAATAAGAGTGGTCAGGGGAGGGCTTCCCTGGTGGTGCAGTGGTTAAGAACCCGCCTGCCAATGCAGGGGACACGGGTTCGAGCCCTAGTCCGGGAAGATCCCACACGCCGCAGAGCAACTAAGCCCATGCACCACAACTACTAAGCCTGCACTCTAGAACCCGCAAGCCACAACTGCTGAGCCCACATGCCACAACTACTGAAGCCTGCGCACCTAGAGCCAGTGCTCTGAAACAAGAGAGGCCACTGCAGTGAGAAGCCTGCACACCGCAACAAAGAGTAGCCTGGATTCACCACAGCTAGAGAAAGCCCGTGCGCAGCAACAAAGACTCAATGCAGCCATAAATGAATGAATGTATTGGTATGTCAGGGGAGGCTGCCTAAAGGACAATATTTGAGTTGAGAGCTGAAGAAGGAAAATGAACCTTTGCAGGGTTGAGAGAAGAGCATTTCAGGCATGGAGTACAGCAAATGTAGAAGGCATGAGGGTAGGATAGGGCTTGACATAGCTGAGGAAGAGATAGGAACCCAGTGTGGCTGGAGCCTAGTTGCAGAATATGATCATTTTATAAGACATGGTTCCATGGATACCTTGACGATGCCATGAAAATTTAAACAGCTGTCTTGCTGCATTAGGAAAGAGGAAGATGTGTCTTGTCCCATCGTGAACAATGGGAACGTCGGGATTTGTTCACCCACTGCGGAGAGGGAGATATGATGGATGTGCTCATCTCAAGCACAGCACTCAGTATCATCTGCTTTAGACCACATCTATCACTGTTAAAGCAGTCAGTGTCCTGCAGTTTCTGTTCATATCAAAATGCCATTCACTGGCAGGAGAAAGTGGATGGTACATCTTTCATCCATTTTTACAAAAGACTTGGAAGATCCCTCTGGCCAGTGAAATACTCTCCATTTATCACAGTGCCGTATTTACTTAATCAATAAGATGGGAGGGTAACAAAATATAATTTAAAAAGAAGATCTTCGGAAGATTGCTGTGACAGCTTCTAAAAACCCTTTAGAATAAAATCAATCTATCAACAAATATTTAATTTGCTTCTACTAAACTAGGCGTTGTGGAAAATGCAAAGTAACATATGACAAAGCTGCTGCCCTTAAGGGATTTGCAACTTACCCTTGGAGAAAAGGTGTACTGAAAATAGAAACATAACAAGAATATTTCATGAAATATAATGTCCTGCTGTATAGCTTAGATTGCTGTAGGAGTCCAGGAAAAGGAAAGCAATCAGTCGTTCAGGGCTAATGTTAATCACATAGCTTTCGAGTTGTTCTGTACCTGGTTGATAGAAGATAATATATGCTTAAATTTAAATTAATAAGTGAGGTAGATGTGAGTTTTGATTTTAAGGATATGTACAAAATGAATTGGCTATGAGAAATGGGGGGAACTCAAGGCAAGGGGACCAGCATGATCTTACGCATGGATGGGAATAAACATGACATATAGAGAAGAAATTTGGAGGTAGGGTGTATGAAGGATATCATACCAGTTGACAGAATACTTTGAACAGCAAAAGCAAAATTTTGAAATTGATTAAATAAGCAGTTTTAGGTTCCTGAGAAAGGAAGAAACAAGATTAAAATGGTATTTTAAGAAAATTACTCTAATCGTTGAACTCAAGAGAAAAGAGAAGACAAAGGTCTAGTTACAAGTTATCGAAAACAGTTTTAGAATAACAGAGCGTAAAAAATAAATTCATCTATACATAAAGTTATAAATTACTCAAAGACAGTACAGTGCATGTGTGATAATAGTAAGAGGATGAATGATGAGGTTGGCAGAGTCTGTTTCACAGTTGGAAAATCCAAGCTGTATTCCTAGGTCTAAAATGCTCCCTTGCTGTTGCTTGCACAAGCGTATGCCATGCACATTTCTGCCTGAGGGCATTTGCAGTTGCTGTCCCTTCTACCAAAAACGCTCTTACCCAAATATATGAATGGCTTACTCCTTCACCTCCTTCAGTCCTCTGTTCAAATATCTCCTTCTCAGTGGGCTTTCTAGACCATCCTATCTAAAATTGCAGCCATCCTGGAACTCCCTACTCCCCCCTTCTGCTTTATTCTACTTCATAGCACTTATTACCATCTCACATTCTAAATATTTTGCTTATTTGTTTATTGACTATTTCTTCCAGTTAGAATATAATATCTATGAAGTGAGAGATTTTTGTTTGTTTTGTTCATTGTTTTTATCTCCAATGCCTGGAACATAGGAGATAATAAATGCCTGGAACATTTTTTATCTCCAATGCCTGAAGCATAGTAGATAATAAATAGTTTGGGGATAAATGAATGTTTCATGCCTATCTACCTTTTTGGTGGAGGCACCAAAAAATAGAAGTATTCCTTCCAGTAAACTCAACTGTAGGAAAAATCTACTACTAGACTTATGGCCCAGAGAAACTACCATATCAAAGCACGTAATATAGACAACAGTCTGAGACTCAACACTATAATTCTGCAAACAAACTCTGACTATCTTAATTGAAATAAATTAAGCAGGTAAGTGCTACTTGCATCCTTAACAAGAGACTAATTGATTTTAAAGACAAAACAAAAACTGCTTTTCTTAAGATTTTAAGTTGTCTGGGGTTAATCATCTTTATGAATGGGAAAATGCTCAGTGTTTCATTTACTAGTGTCAGTTCTTAACTCCACAAATGGAAAGAGATGAGCTTTCATTTCATAAACATAAAATCACAGCAACATATCAATACTATTGTCCTGTCAGTCAACTGGAGCATTTCCTGAGTGCTCCCACGGCAGGCATTCTACCCAGGGTCATAACAGAATAGTGGCAAAACACAGCCCTTTGAAGTGAGAAAGAAAACCAGATTTCTGCAAATTAATGCTCTCAGACTAGCAGAGAACCATGAAGAAGGAGTAATGGACTTCATTTCAGCATCAAGCAGTCATTGTCAAGCATGGTCACAGGAACACTCTCTAGTCTCAACGTCACTGGCCAAGGAAGTGAGTCTCAGGGAGCTGTCCAATGTACAACTCTCAGTACATCTCATGAAACCAAATCATAGGCTTGTTCCACTTTTGGCAGCTCATCTCCCCCTCATTCCCTAGACTGTCCTGATCAATGTGGGGGCCACTAGCTACATGTGACTATTTAAATTTAAAATAATTTGAATTAAGTTAAATTAAAAATATAGCTCCAAAACTGGGGGTTGCCAGAGGGACAGGGCATGGGGCAATGAGTGAAATAGGCGAGGGAGATTAAAAGGTACAAACTTCCAGTTGCAAAATAAATGAATCATGGGGAATATGGTCAATGATATTGTAATAACATTGTCTGGTGACAGATGGTAACTGGACTTATTGTGGTGGTTATTTTGCAATGTATAAAAATATTGAATTACTATGTTGTACGCCTGAAGCTAATATAATATTGTAAGTCAATTGTACTTCAATTTAAAAAGAAAAAAAAATTAGTTGCAGTCTTATATTTCCAACTACATGGAATAAGAGAAGAAGGGAGTTGTGGTCTCACCTAAAGCAAACATAAAATGAACAAAGTGTATGAAACAATGGGTTTATTTTTATTTATAATTTTAAAAATTTTTTTAATTAATTAATTTATTTATGGCTGTGTTGGGTCTTCGTTGCTGTGTGTGGGCTTTCTCTAGTTGCTGCGAGCGGGGGATACTCTTCGTTGCTCTGTGTAGGCTTCTCACTGCAGTAGTTTCTCTTGTTGAGGAGCACAGGCTCTAGGTGTGCGGGCTTCAGGAGTTGTGGCACTCAGGCTCAGTATTTGTGGCTCAAGAGCTTTAGAGCACAGACTCAATAGTTGTGGCGCACGGGCTTAGTTGCTCCAAGGCATGTGGGATCTTCCCAGAGCAGGACTTGAACCTGTGTCCCCTGCATTGTCAGGCGGATTCTTTTTTTTTTTAATAGATCTTTATTGGAGTATAATTGCTTCACAATACTGTGCTAGTTTCTGTTGCACAACAAAGCGAATCATCCATATGCATACACATGTCTCCATATCCCCTCCCTCTTTAGCCTCCCTCCCATCCTCCCTACCCCACTAGGTCATCACAAAACACGGAGCCAATCTCCCTGTGCTATGCTGCTGCTTCCCACCAGCCAACTGTTTTACAATTGGTATTGTATATATGTCGACGCTACTCTCACTTTGCCCCAGCTTCCCCCTCCCACCCTAAGTCCTCAAGTCCAATCTCTATGTCTACATCTTTATTCCTGCCCTGCAACTGGGTTCATCAGTACCTTTTTTTTTTTTTTTTTTTTGGATTACATACATATGCGTTAGCATACAGTATCTGTTTTTCTCTTTCTGACTTACTTCACTCTGTATGACAGACTCTGTGTCCATCCACCTCACTACAAATAACTCAGTTTCATTTCTTTTTATGTCTGAGTAATATTCCATTGTATATACGTACCACATCTTCTTTATCCATTCATCTGTTGATGCACATTTAGGTTGGTTCCGTGTCCCGGCTATTGTAAATAGTGCTGCAATAAACATTGTGGTACATGTCTCTTTTTGAATTATGGTTTTCACAGGGTATATGCCCAGTGGTGGGATTGCTGGGTCATATGGTAGTTCTATTTTTAGTTTTTTAAGGAACCTCCATACTGTTTTCCATAGTGGTTGTATCAATTTCCATTCCCACCAACAGTGCAAGAGGGTTCCCTTTTCACCACACCCTTTCCGGCAGTTATTATTTCTAGATATTTTTTAATGGCCATTCTGACTGGCATGAGGTGACACCTCATTGTAGTTTTGGTTTGCATTTCTCTAATAATTAGTGATGTTGAGCATCTTTTCATGTGCCTCTTGGCCATCTGTATGTCTTCTTTGGTGAAATGTCTATTTAGGTCTTCTGCCCATTTTTTAACTGGATTGTTTGTTTTTGTGATATTGAGCTCAATGAGCCGTTTGTATATTTTGGAGATTAATCCTTTGTTGTTTCATTTGCAAATATTTTCTCCCATTCTGAGGGTTCTCTTTCTGTCTTGTTTAAGGTTTCCTTTGCTGTGCTAAGCTTTTAAGTTTAATTAAGTCCCATTTGTTTATTTTTGTTTTTATTTCCATTACTCTAGGAGGTGGGTCAAAAAAGATCTTGCTGTGATTTGTGTACAGGAGTGTTCTTCCTATATTTTCCTCTAAGAGCTTTATAGTATCTGGTCTTACATTTAAGTCTTTAATCTATTTGGAGTTTATTTTTGTGTGTGGTGTTAGGGAGTGTTCTAATTTCATTCTTTTACATGTAGCTGTCCAGTTTTGCCAGCACCACTTATTGAAGAGGCTGTCTTTTCTACACTGTATGTTCTTGCCTCCTTTGTCATAAATTAGGTGCCCACATGTGCATGGGTTTATCTCTGGGCATTCTATCCTGTACCATTGATCTATATCTCTGTTTTTCTGCCAATACTGTACTGTCTTGATTACTGTAGCTTTATGATATAGTTTGAAGTCCGGGAGCCTGATTCCTCCAGCTCTGTTTTTCTTTCTCAAGATTGCTTTGGCTATTTGGGGTTCTTTGTGTTTCCATACAAATTGTAAAATTTTTTGTTCTAATTCTGTGAAGAATGCCATTGGTAGTTTGCTAGGGATTGCATTGAATCTGTAGATTGCTTTGGGTAGTATAATCATTTTCACAATATTGATTCTTCCAATCCAAGAACATGGCATATTTCTCCATCTGTTTTTGTCATCTTTGATTTCTTTCATCAGTGTTTTATAGTTTTCTGAGTACAAGTCTTTTGCCTCCTTAGGCAGGTTTATTCCTAGGTATTTTATTCTTTTTGTTGCAATGGTAAATGGGAGTGTTTCCTTAATTTCTCTTTCTGATCTTTTGTTGTTAGTGTATAGGAATGCAAGAGATTTCTGTGTATTAATTTTGTATCCTTCAGCCTTACCAAATTCATTGATTAGTTCTACTAGTTTTCTGGTGGCATGTGTAGGATTTTCTATGTATAGTATCATGTTATCTGCAAACAGTGACAGTTTTACTTCTTCTTTTCCAATTTGGATTCCTTTTATTTCTTTTTCTTCTCTGATTGCCGTGGCTAGGACTTCCAAAACTCTGTTGAATAAGAGAGGTAAGAGTGGACATCCTTGTCTTGTTCCTGATCTTAGAGGAAATGCTTCCACTTTTTCACCATTGAATATGATGCTCGCTGTGGGTTTGTCATTTATGGCCTTTATTATGTGGAGGTAGGTTCTCTCTATGCCCACTTTCTGGAGAGTTCTTATCATAAATGGGTGTTGAATTTTGTCAAAAGCTTTTTCTCCATCTATTGAGTTGATCATATGGTTTTTATTCCTTAATTTGTTAATGTGGTATATATCACAATGATTGATTTGCATATATTGAAGAATCCTTGCATCCCTGGGATAAATCCCACTTGATCATGGTGTATGATCCTTTTAATGTGCTGTTGGATTCTGTTTGCTAGTATTTAGTTCAGGATTTTAGCATATATGTTCATTATTGATATTGGTCTATAATTTTCTCTTTTTGTGATATCTTTTTCTGGTTTTGGTATCAGGATAATGTTGGCTTCATTGAATGAATTTGGGAGTGTTTCTCCCTCTGCAACTTTTTGGAAGAGTTTGAGAAGGATGGGTGTTAGCTCTTCTCTAAATGTTTGATAGAATTCGCCTGTGAAGCCATCTGGTCCTGGACTTATGTTTCTTGGAAGATTTTTAATTATGGTTTCAATTTCATTGCTTGTGATAGGCCTGTTTATATTTTCTAATTCTTCCTGGTTTAGTCTTGGAAAATTGTACCTTTCCAAGAATTTGTCCATTTCTTCGTGGTTGTCCATTTTATTGGCATATAGTTGTTTGTAGTAGTCTCTTGCAATCCTTTGCATTTCTGCAGTGTGATTTCTCGTTTTTCATTTCTTATTTTACTGATTTGTGTCCTCCCCCTTTTTTTCTTGACGAGTCTGGCTAAGGGTTTATCAATTTTGTTTAACTTCTCAAAGAACCAGCTTTTATTTTTATTGATCTTTGCTATTGTTTTCTTTACTTCTATTTCATTTATTTCTGCTCTGATATTTATGATTTCAATCCTTCTGCTGACTTTGGATTTTCTTTGTTCTTCTTTCTGTACTTGTTTTAAGTGTAGGGTTAGATTGTTTTTGTTTTTAAATTTATTTATTTATTTTTGGCTGTTTTGGGTCTTCATTTCTGTGTGAGGGCTTTCTCTAGTGGCGGCAGGTGGGGGCCACTCTTCATAGCAGTGCACAGGCCTCTCGCTATCGTGGCCTCTCTTGTTGCAGAGCACAGGCTCCAGACGCACAGGCTCAGTAATTGTGGCTCTCACGGGCCTAGTTGCTCCACAGCATGTGGGATCTTCCCAGACCAGTCCTCGAACCCGTGTCCCCTGCATTGGCAGGCAGATTCTCAACCACTGCACCACCAGGGAAGCCCAGGGTTAGATTGTTTATTTGAGATTTTTCTTGTTTCTTGAAGTGAGTTTGTATTGCTATAAACTTCCCTCTTAGAACTGCTTTTGCTGCATCCCATAGGTTTTGGATCATCATGTTTTCATAGTCATTTGTTTCTATGTATTTTTTAAAATTTCTTCTTTGATTTCTTCAGTGATCTCTTGGTTATTTAGTGGCACAGTGTTTAGCCTCCATGTATTTGGGTTTTTTACCGGTATTTTTTTTTTCCTGTAATTGATTTCCAGTCTCATAGTGTTGTGGTCAGAAAAGATGAGATGATTTCAATTTTCTTAAATTTTCCAGGGCTTGATTTGTGACCCAAGATGTGATCTATCCTGGAGAATGTTCCATGCGCACTTGAGAAGAAAGTATATTCTGCCACTTTTGTGTCGAATGTACTATAAATATCAATAAGATCTATCTGGTCTTTTGTGTCATGTAAAGCTTGTGTTTCCTTATTTATTTTCTGTTTGGACGATCTGTCCATTGGTTTAAGTGGGGTGTTAAAGTCCCCTACTATTATTGTGTTATTGTCAATTTCCCCTTTTATGATTGTTAGCATTTACCTTCTGTATTGGGGTGCTCTTATGTTGAGTGCATAAACATTTATAATTGTTACATCTTCTTCTTGGGTTGATCCTTTCATCATTATGTGGTGTCCTTACTTATCTCTTGTAACAGTCTTTATTTGAAAGTCTGTTTTATCTGATACGAATATTGCTGCTCCAACTTTCTTTTGATTTCCATTTGGATGGAATATCTTTTTCCATCCCTTCACTTTCAATCTGTATGTTCCTGGGTCTGAAATGCATGTGTTGTAGACAACATATATATGGGTCTTGTTTTTGTATCCATTCAGCCAGTCTGTGTCTTTTGGTTGGAGCTTTTAATCCATTTACATTCCAGGTTATTATCAATATGTATGTTCCTATTACCATTTTCTTAATTGTTTTGGATTGTTTTTGTGGGTCTTTTTCTTCTTTTGTTTCCTGCCTAGAGAAGTGCCTTTGGCATTTGTTATAAAGCTGGTTTGGTGGTGCTGAATTCTCTTAGCTTTTGCTTGTATGAAAAGCTTTTGACTTCTCCATTGACTCTGAATGAGATACTTGCTGGGTAGAGTAATCTTGGTTGTAGGTTTTTTCTTTCATTACTTTAAGTATATCCTGCCACTCCCTTCTGGCCTGCAAAGTTTCCACTGAAAAATCAGCTGATTACTTTATGGTGATTCCTTTGCATGTTATTTTTTGTTTTTCCCTTGCTGCTTTTAATATTCTTTCTTTGAATTTCATTTTTGCTACTTTGATTAATATGTGTCTTGGTGTGTTTTTCCTAGGGTTTATCCTGTATGGGACTCTCTGTGCTTCCTGGACTTGGGTGACTATTTCCTTTCCTATGTTAGGGAAGTTTTCAACTATAATCTCTTCAAATATTTTCTCAGACACTTGCTTTTTCTCTTTTTCTTCTGGGACCCCTATAATTTGAATGTTGGTGTGTTTAGTGTGGTCCCAGAGGTCTCTGGGATTGTCTTCAATTCTTCTCATTCTTTTTTCTTTTTTCTGCTCCTTAGCAATTATTTCCACCATTTTGTCCTAGAGCTCACTTATTCGTTCTTCTGCCTCAGGTATTCTGTTATTGATTGCTTCTAGTGTATTTTTCATTTCAGTTATTGTGCTGTTCATGTCCGTTTGTTTGTTCTTTAGTTCTTCTAGATCTTTGTTAAACATTTCTTGTATTTTCTCAATCCGGTCCTCCATTCTATTTCCAAGATTCTGGATCATCTTTACTATCATTTCTGAATTCTTTTTCAGGTAGATCACCTATTTCCTCTTAATTTATTTGGTCTTGTAGGTTTTTATCTTGCTCCTTCATCTGTGACATATTTTTTTGCCGTCTCATTTTTTTTTTTTATGAGTGGGATTGTGCTCCTGTCTTACTGGCTGTTTGGTCTGAGGCTTCCAACACTGGAGTTTGTAGGCTATTGGGTAGGTCTGGGTCTTCGTGCTGAGATGAGGAGCTCCATGAGACCTCACTCAGATGAATATTCTCTGGGGTCTGAGGTTTTCTGTTAGTTCAGTGGCTCGGACTTGGAGCTCCCACCACAGGAGCTTCGGCCCGACCCCGGCTCATGAACCAAGGTCCTGCAAGCCGCATAGAGAAGCAATAAAAACCCCAAAAAACAATAACAAAGTAAAAAATAAAATTAGACTAGGAAACTAACAGATATGTTAGAAAGAATATAAAAATAAAAATATAGATGAATCAACAACTGGAAGGTACATCAGTACCACAATAGTAAAAAAGAAGAGGAGGGGGAAAAAAAGGGGTGGGGGAGGCCTTGGCTGTGGAGGGTGGGGCCTAAGCAAGGGTACATTTGTTCGGTGGATGAGGCCTATGCTTAGGACCCACAGGGCTGGACAAGGCCCTGGGGGCTGTGCTACTCTGGCCTGGGAGGGCCCCTACTGCCTGCCTCTCCTGATCTCCCCAGCTTCCCTCCTATGCCCCAGGAGCAATTTGGCCAGGGGGAAAGGGGGGGCCTTGGAGGGCAGGGGACTGACCTGGGAGTTCAGCAGGCTCCCTGTGCCCAAGTGGGTGGGGCAATCACCCTCCAGTTCTCTCTGGCTCCTCCCAGAGGACCCTTCCTGGACAGGCGGATTCTTAACCACTGTGCCACCAGGGAAGCCCAAAACAATGTTTTTTAAGATACTGGACAATTTAAGTAAGAAGACAGTAAAGCAACATCTTCAAAGTACTGAGAGAAAAAAGTGGCCAACATAGAATTCTATATCCAGCAAAATTTCCTTTCAAAAATGAAGACAAAATAAAGTCTTCTTCACACTTAAAAAAGTTGAATGAATTCATCATCAGCATACCCACACTATTAGAGACATAAAGGGAGGAAATGTTAAAGCAAGTTCTTCAGGCAGAAAGGAAATGATACCAGGTGGAAATGTAAATCTATGCCAAGAAATGAAGAGCGCTGGAAATGGCAACTACCGGGGTCAATATTTAATTTTTTTTATTACTATTTAAATGTCTTTATAGATAATTGACTTTCTAAATAAAAATAATAAGGCGGTGTGAGGTTTATAATATGTATAAAATGAAGATATGTGACAACAATAGCACAAAGAATGGGAGGGGAGAAAAGGAAGTATATATTGTAAGTTGCTTTTACTCTTAGTGATGTTTTATAATTTCACTTGAAGCTAGAATGCGACAGGTGAAAATGTGTACTATAGACCATCAATCCAGAACTACAAATACAGAACAAAGAGTTACCACTTATAAGACAACAAAAGAGAAAAGATGAAATAATTTTAAATAATGCAATTAATCCAACAAGGGAAAGAAAAGAAACAAAGAACAGATAGAATGAACAGCTAATAAATAGCAAGATTATAAATGCACACCTAATCAAATTAATAATTACATTAAATGGAAATGGTCTAAACTTCCCAATTAAAATACCAAGATTATCAGAATATATAAAAGAAGCAGGACCCAACTATATGCTGTTTAGAAGAAAAACACTTTAAATAAAAAGTCACAAATAGGTTAAAAGGAAAAAAAATACAATCTAACAATAACTAGAAGAAATCTAGGGTGACTGTGTTAATATCAAAGTATATTTCAGAGCTCAGAATGTTATCAGAGATAAAGATGGTCTTTTCATAATGCTTGGCAGTATTTTTTTCCCATTACACCAAACCCTGGAAAGTTTCACTGTAGCATCACTACTTAAGGTCTTACTGGTGTCAGCTATTGTTTGAGCAGTATATATTCTCATTAGTGTAGAGTCATGTAAACTCATTTATTTATTCCCTCTCAGAAGGCAACCTTCTCCCTGAACACTAGCACTTTTATTTTATTCTTAATTAATTAATTTATTTATTTTTGGCTGCATTGGGTCTTCGTTGCTACACGCGGACAACCCCCCCCCACAAGCTGCAGCAAGTGGGGGGACACTCTTCCCTGCAGTGCATGGGCCTCTCACTGCGGTGGCCTCTCCTGTTGCAGAGCACAGGCTCCAGGAGTGCAGGCTTCAGTAGTTGTGGTGCGTGGGCTAAGCAATTGTGGCCTGTGGGCTCCAGAGTGCAGGCTCAGCACTTGTGGCACACTGGCTCAGTTTCTCCGTGGCATGAGAGATCCTTCCAGACCAGGGCTCCAACCTGTGTCCCCTGCATTGGCAGGTGGACTCCCAACCACTGCGCCACCAGGGAAGTCCCGACACTAGCACTTTTAGAACCCTCAAATCACTGCTATTTACATTTACCATGGCTTCTGCTCTGAACCCAATCATCAACCCAAGAGCTAAATTGCTAAATTGTTAATCCCTTGAGAAAGAAAGAAGGATAAATAATACCTCTAGCTCTAATATATGCTTCTCATAAAATACATTCACTCTTGGGACTACATCAAACTAAAAAGCTTCTGCACATCAAAGGAAACCATCAAGAAAATGAAAAAGCAATCTACCGAATGGGAGAAAAATTTGTAAATGATATATCTGATAAAACGTTGATATCCAACATATATAAAGAACTCATACAACTCAATAGCAAAAAACCAAATAATCCAATTTTAAAATGGGCAGAAGATCTGAATAGACTTCTTTCCAAAAAAGACATGCAGATGGCTAACAGGTACATAAAAAAGTACTCAACATCACGAATCATCAAGGAAGTGTAAATCAAAGCCACAATGAGATATCACTTCACACCTGTTAGAATAAATATTATTAAAAAGACAAGATAAGAAGTATTGGCCAGGATGTGGAGAAAAGGGAACACTTGTGCAGTGCTTGTGGGAACATAAATTGGTGCAGCCATTATGGAAAACGGTATGGAGGTTCCTCAAAAAACTAAAAATAGAACTGTATGATCCAGCAATTCTACTTTTGGGTAATGTATTAGAAGAAAATGAAAACACTAACTTCAAAAGATATGTACACCCCCATGTTCATTGTAGCAGTATTTACAATAGCCAAGGTATGAAAACAACCTAAGTGTCTATTAATGGATGAACGGATAAAGAAAATGTGAAATATAAATGTAATGCAATATTATTCAGCCATAAAAAGGAAAGAAATTTTTCCATATGTGTCAACATAGATGAGGGCATTATGCTAAGTGAAATAAGTTGGACAGAGAAAGACAAATATTATATGATCTTACTTATAAGCGGAATCTAAACAAAACAAACCAGAAAAAAAAAAAAAACACCCACCAAGTTCATAGGCACAGAGAACAGATTGGTGGTTGCCAAAAGCAGGAGGGTTGTGGGTGGAATGGGAAAAATAGATGAAGGGAGTCAAAACATACAAACTCCCAGGTAGAAAATAAATAAGTCATGGGGACATAATGTGCGTCATGGTGACCACAGTTAATAATACTCTATTGCATATTTGAAAGTTGCTAAGAGAAAGTCTTAAAAGTTCTCATCATGAGAAACATAAATTCTGTAACTATGATGACAGATGTTGACTAGACTTATTGTGGTGATCGTATGCAGTATATAAAATATCAAATCATTATTCTGTACACCTGAAACTAATATGATGTTGTATGTCAATTATACCTCAATTTAAAAAAATAATATAATTGAAAAATGCTGCCTATCATTTAATCAACAATAAACATACTTTGGATGTGAGAAGTGATGCAGTATATAAGGGTGAAAGGAGGCAGACAAGAACTAGACAATTGTGATTTTGTCTTAATTAACATAGATAATAAATGTCAAAATTCAAGTTCTCACGTTGCCTTAAATCTTATTAGATAAGAATTCAATTAAAGAATGAACCCTGTCCCTAAGTTTAATGAAGAAATGCTGCTGGATTTTGCTACCTTTCATTTCCAGGGACTATGAATGTGAGAGAAAGTGAATGTATTCCTTGTCTTTTCAAAGTCGATTAGATTGCTGGAGAAGTGCCTGCATACTAATGGAGGGGGGAACATTCTTTGATCCTGTCAACTGAGGTGAAAGCTTTCTCCCCAATGGGAAGATATTAGGAAAACCTTAATCTATTTTTAACAAAATAATTTAAAATTTTGCTACTCAGAGTATATCTGAATCTCATTACACTGAAAAGTAGATTCAAATTTTTCCTCTGACTTTACTACTGTCAGCAATAGCCGTAAACACATAGGTAGTCATTTCTAAGGTGTCTGAAATAAAATCATTTTCATTTCAAAAGTGAGAAAGCTGAGGTACAGAAAGGTAAAATGACTTGTCCAAAATCACACAGGGAGTGAGAGGTAGAGCAAAGATAAATTAAATCCTCGGTAGAGATTGACAGAGAAGATTTAACACATATACTTCAGCTATAGATGGAATTATTGAACCATGTGCTAGTTAATCTTCACTAAAAATCCAAAATCGATAAAAATTGATATTTTATTCTGAACCCTTTGAAACATTTGCCATTTCCCAGGATTTGTCTGAAGTAAGAGTCTCCAACTTTAAAAGGCCAAATATTTTTTCTCCAAATACTTGAGAAAAAAAAAATGAACAACAGAAGGAAAGTGTTCTTCTCAGATATTTACGTTAATTATAATTTAAAATTTAAGGATGCAAGTGATAAAAATATAGCCCATAGAAAACGATTTCAATTTAGTTCATTGAGCATACAAAAAAAAAACACAAAAAAAACTAGAAATACTCTATAGTGTTAGTAACTATATTTAAATGGTGGGATTGTTAGTAATTTCCCAAAGTTCTCTAATAAAATTATACATTTAAAATAGGTTTTAAATATTTAAACCCTTAAAGGACACTATAAGCTTTTTGGAAACTCTTTTTACTCTACCTAAAATATTTTTTAAAATCAGATATTAATTGAAAAGAAAGAGAATCTTGGCCAAGAAGAGTCAGAAAACAGCTGGGAAGAATTATAAAGAATCTTGGGGCACTCCCTCTGTCCCTTTAGCTCTTCAGGAAAAAACACAAATTCTTCAACCTGGTTGCCCTTTACATATACCTTTTTCTTTCCTTAAAATACCTTTCTCTCTACTTTTATCACCACCTTGAAATGTCTTTCTCATCCTTAAGGCCTACCTCATATGTCACCTGAACCTGTGTGAAGTCTTTTCTGCTCCCTCAAGGCAACATCACTCACATCCACTTTGAGGAAGCTTCTGGGTCCAAGATCCAGCCAAGGTCCCAGGAGACAGTGTACTATGGAAAACAGAGTATGTGCAAGACAGAGTGAATCCGTGGGTCTGAAATCCAGCAAGAACAGAGAAGTCAAGAGAAAATAATCTCTGGAAGCCAAATATGGGTAGCTGACTCTAGCTCTGAGTAAACTGCCTTCTTCTTAGTGTCTTGTGAAGACTAAATAAGAAAATGCCATATGTAATGAGAGGACTCAAAGAAAGAGATTCCTTTCTTCCTCTTGCCTTGGGGAGAATCAGACCACTGGGCTTGGTCTGTAGGTCTCTAAGTGGAATGACCTGAGAACAGCAGGTAAGTAACGCACAGAGGGAGCCACGAGTAGAATCCTCAGAGAGGAAAATCCCCCAAGTGTCAGGAAATGCCTTGCTTCCAGCTCCCCAGTTCCTCACTCCTACCTAATTCCTCCAGCTGGAGGCTCAGCTTGATCCTCTTCACACACACACACACACACACACACACACACACACACACACACACAGTTTCCATCC
Source organism: Phocoena phocoena (assembly GCF_963924675.1). Classification (NCBI taxonomy): domain Eukaryota; kingdom Metazoa; phylum Chordata; class Mammalia; order Artiodactyla; family Phocoenidae; genus Phocoena; species Phocoena phocoena. The sequence continues at coordinate 12,274,396 of NC_089236.1, read as the reverse complement.
CGTGACTGTTACTCAGACTCTTCAATGGGTTCTGACCTGTCATTGCCCTCAAATCCAAGGCCTCTGAGTCTTGTTGCCTGGGTTTTTCCCTGGGTCCCTGACACTATGTGTCTGACATCTGAGTCTCTGGATCTTGCTTTGCTTCCCTAAGTGCAGAATAGCTGCCTCCCCTTCCTTAGCAGGTCTCCCTGGACTCACCTGGACCTAGACTAGCTTACTGTTTATGGATGCTTAGCCAGGCCCCTCCTGACTTATTTTCTCCAGAGTCTTGGTTTGTTCCTTGAGAAAGAAAAAGACTTAATGTCTTGGAGGTTTCTATAAACTTCGAGATAAATACATAAAGGAAAAAAAATGCAGAAGCTTCCAAAAATATCTTTGAAGACGTGAAAATCCATAATCCTTCACTGACCAAGTTCTGTCACCATGACCAAAATATCTCGCCACTGTTCTTGACTCTCCATCTGCTTTGCCATCATCTTTTCTTGAAGACAGTGTTGCAATAGCTTACCAACTGGTCTTCCCACCTCCAGTTTGACCTTCTTCTCATCCAAGGAGCTAATAATTCAAATGCTTAAGGAGAAGAAATGAGAAATACAAATGGGTGACCAGGGCTGATATAAATACATATGCAAACTCAGTGCAGATGGCGGGTTGATGCAAAGGCTAAAGCACTTGTGCCGTATATAAGGGGCACCCACTCTCCGCTGTAGTTTATGATTTTCTTTTAGAATACATCCTCGTCTTTCTAGAATATCCTATTTTTTTTCAAAATAAGAAGACCCAGAATTTAGAATATTATATAAAGAAATCTGAATGTTGGCTGCCCCCTATCTCTTCCTGATCTAATAAATGTCTCCGTAAGCCTGAGCTGTTTGAAGTTGAGTTTTTGTCATGAACAAACCAAGAGCCCTGACTAATATAATTCTTCTTTTTCAATATCTGTATATATTGTGAAATGATCATCACCATATGTCTAGTTGACATCCATCATCATACATAGTTACATTTTTTTTCTTATAATGAAGACTTAAGATATATTCTCTTAGCAACTTTCAAATGTACCATACAGAATTAACTGTATGGTTTTTATTATAATTATTATTATAGTCACCATGCTGTATGTTACATCCTCATGACTTATTATTTTATAACTGGAAGTTTGTACCTTTTTTTTTTTTTTGCTGTACGCGGGCCTCTCACTGCTGTGGCCTCTCCCGCTGCGGAGCACAGGCTCTGGACGCGCAGGCTCTGGACGCGCAGGCTCAGCGGCCTTGGCTCACGGGCCCAGCCGCTCCGCGGCATGTGGGATCTTCCCGGACCGGGGCACGAACCCGTGTCCCCTGCATCGGCAGGAGGACTCTCAACCACTGCGCCACCAGGGAAGCCCGGAAGTTTGTACCTTTTGACCCCCTTCACCACACCCCGCCCCCAGCCTCTGGCAACCACCACTAACTAGTATAGTTCTTTAATGACCTGTTAACATGGCTGTCTCCCAAACTCAAGGGTGAGTTCTCAGGTCAGGGACTGTGGCAGAGACACCTTTGTACCGCTCGTGCTACACAGGGGTTGGCAGCAAACTGGAACTGAATTATTTACAAACGAATGAATGGAGGAATAAATATATATCCTTTGCAGACCTAAGAGCAGAGAATGGAGAGAATGAAAATTTCAAAATAATAGGCAGTAGGAGATTTAGCTCTTGAAATTGTTGAAGTTCATGGAAACAGATATTTGTGTTTCTTATTCAGGCTCTTAGTTCTTTCAAAGAAGGAGGGCTTGTACCTGACTCCTTAAGGAGCTGCCACCCTGTTGACCCCTCCCGAAAATGGGCAGTCAGCTCACACAAAATATAGATGCATTCAAGCAGAATGAACGCAAAACTCATATTTCCTTAGGGTACAAGTTGACTCAGAGTAAACAGGCAGAAAATGACTGAGTCTTCCCAGATACATGGGACAGATCAAAGCAGCTTCAGGAAAAAAACCAAAACAAGAAAGCTTTTAGGTTACTATTTTGAATGATGCTTGGGTGAAAAGATGCAGTGATCCACCCATGCCATTGTCAGAGGCCACTTCGATGCCTAAACTTGTTCTTCCTTTTTGTTAGCGTTCACTCATTCATTGCCCACAAGTAAATGCCTGCTAGATCAGATGACCCTGTACAGGACTGACCTTGAACAGTTAATGCCAGACATGCACAAAGTCTTCCTCTGTATGTGTGAGAGATAAATATCTTCTCCTTTTCTTCCCTAAGCCCCAGTTTCTTGCACCTGACACGCTAGAACAAATTGATGATCACCTTTGGAAATGTGCTGGCATATAGCTTGTGGGAGGGCAGTTAACAATTATCTGTTTGAAACCTCTAACTTTATCTTTTTAAATTTATTTTACTGAAGTACAGTTGATTTACAAAGTTGTGTTAACTTCCTCTGTACAGCAAAGTGATTCAGATAGGTAGATAGATACATTCTTTTTCATATTCTTTTCCACTTGGTTTATCCCAGGATACTGAATATAGTTCCCTGTGCTATACAGTAGGACCTTGTTGTTTATCCATTCTATATAAAATAGTTTGCATCTGCTGATCCCAAACTCCCAAATCATCCCCCCCTCAAGACCCCCTCCCACTAGGCAACCACAAGTCTGTAAAACCTCTAACTTTAAAATGATGAAACCAAGGTCCAGAGAGGGTAGTATCCACCTAAGGCCCACTGCTAGTTAATGCATGTGCCTGACCCAGCCTGGCAATTCTTGATATATTCACAAGACTGAAACTCTAATTATTCAGTTTTTCTGACCTTGAGGTAGAAAAATGCCATTCCTCCAAAGGGCATTCTATATGTTAGCCAAATTGGGGCAGTTAATTTGCAAGTGAGCAACTTTGGTTTTCAGATCTCATTATGGAGGGAAATGTCTGAACCTTATAACCAACTGGCCTAAAGCCATCAAGTCACGAGCACTCTTTCCTATATTCAATCCACTGGGAGGTCAGACATCCCCCTGCCCTGCCATGAGCTCAGAAGCACTCACAGCTGAGGCATTTCCTGGGGTTGGGAAACAGAAGATTTCTTCCCAAGCTGAGGTTATTGTTCAGCACGCTGAGTAACGAGGACGGCTCCAGGGAGGCTTGGGAGAACTTTATGAAGGCTTTTGTTTGCATGAAACCCAGAATCAGAAAAGACACTGGAAAAGACAGGGCTTCAAAGGCACTCTTTATTGCTGCTTTCAGTACAGGCTAGCTTCCTCTACAAACTTGGAGCGTTTTATTTTCAAGGATGTTATGAACACTGGTGTTGTAAGATGGCAGCCTTAAGAGAAATGCTATTGTCTGCCAAATCCTCAAGCTAGTATTGCAGAAAAATAAGATTCCTGTTCATCTACCCTGACTGTCACCGAATTCTCATCCATCCATCTGCCACAGCCATAATACCTTTGGGGATGTCAGGGCAGCTTTTGCAATAGGTGGGTACCTAAATCATCTCAATCTAATGAGTGTCTGTCTCCATTGCAAAAATGTCTACAAAGACATATTCCTCCTTCAGTAGGCTGGCCATTCACCACCTAGAAGAAAGGCTGCCAGCCACTAAACACCAGAGCCAAGCCATCTCTGCACAATAATATGAAGAAACAGGGATCTTTTTCTCCATGTCACATTTCTGTGGTCCTCCTTAACTTCTATGGCCCCCTTATTATGACCCGTGTGGTGACATGTCTTCTCAAACCTCAGGGATCCAAAGACTCAACCATGATCCCTCCCACGTTCACACCCACTACTGTACAAACGTGTCTTCCCACGTTCCTTCCCTTTCCGTGGGGAAATAACCAGTTAATATGATAAACAAAGTTGGTGTCTCCTAAACTTTTGTCATTTGTCAGCCATCCTCACATTTTTTGCTTTGTCTTTAAACCACCTGCACTGTTCTTTACCTAGTAATTTCATTTTAAATGACTTACTTTTTAACTGTAAATAACTGTTTTAATTTCATTTTAATCAATAATATCTGTGAAATTGAAAGTTTGCTGTGTTATTTAGTTTAACGTACATGAGGAGAAATAGATATGTAGAACTGTTAAAAAATATTCACCCATGTGCTACTAATATCATCTATGTAGCAATGGTGCTGCATTTCTCAAACTTTGGAAAACAGTGAATTAAATCAAATTAAAATATTGGCTGATACTGGCCTAATGAGCCTCCCCTTCTGGATAAGAATTGCATTTTAATGGAGACTTTTAATAATTTTAAGCCAACCAAAAGAGGGAAGGAAACATGGTATAGTGGAAAGCATACAGGCTTTTTTTTTTTTAAGCTGGAGAGAGCTAAATTGTTTTTAATTTCTAGAGATTATACTGTTGGTTAACACTTTTGCTGCTCTTCCCTACGAAGCCCATCCTCCTGGGCCTTCTGTAGTCCACGTTTGCCTTCTTCCAGGGCATGGATGTCAGCCCTGGAACATCTTGACTCCTCAGGTTAAGGAACAAAGGTTTGTACCCGGGATCTTCAGTATTTTTCTGAGATTCCACCAGACACAGTGGTGCTGCATCCCCCCCTGGCTGTGCCCCTTTCTGTGGAAGGATTATACTACACCCTCTCCATCAACATCAGAGTTGACCATATGACTTACTTTGGCCAATAAGATGAGAGAGGAAGGAACATGTATCACTTCTGAGCAGAAGCTTAAGAGCTATCTCATGAATCTGTCATTGAGTCCAACAGCAATTTAAAAATTTTTTTTTAATTTGTATATGATTTTAAAGGTTACTTTCCTTTTACAGTTATTACAAAATATTGGCTGTATTCCCTGTGTTGTACGGTACATCCTTGAGCCTATCTTACACCTGGCAGTTTGTGCCTTCCACACTCCCACCCCTATATTGCCCCACCACCACCACTGTAACCACTGGTTTATTCTCTGTTTCTGTGAGTCTGCTTCTTTTTTGTTATATTCACTAGTTTGTTGTATTTCTTAGACTCCACATATAAGTGATCTCATAGAGATCTTTCTCTGACTTGTTTCATTATCATAATGCCCTCCAAGTCCATCCACGTTGCTGCAAGTGGCAAAATTTTGTTCTTTTTTATGGCTGAGTAGTATTCCATTGTATATATACCACATCTTCTTTATTTGTTCATCTGTTGATGGACACAGGTTGCTTCCATATCTTGGCTACTGTAAATAACTCTGCTATGAACATTGAGGGGCATGTATCTTTTCTAATTAGTGTTTTTTTGTTTTGGAGAGGTTTTTTTAATATATATACCTAGGAATGGAATTGCTGGGTCATATGGTAGTTCTGATTTTCGTTTTGTGGAATAGTTCCTTTGTCCTTCCTTACTTTCATGACCTTTAAGGTTACAGGTAAGTCATTTTGCAGCTGTCCTTCAGTATGAGTTTGTTTGAGGTTTCCTCGTATTTTAACTTTGATTACTTGATTAAGAAGCTTTCTGTCCGGTTTCTCCACTGTGAAGTTACATTTCACCCTTAGTAATTAATAAGTATTTCATAGGGAGTTGCTTTGAGACTATAATAAAATCCCCTTCTGCATCCCACATTCACCCACTATCTTTAGCATCATCAATAATTTTTGCCTGAATCAATTATTACTATGATGGTTGACAAATGGCATTTCTCTAATTCCATTATTCATTTTACACTTATGTGTTGGCATTCTACTATAAAGAAAAGCTTTATCTTCTTTCAGTTATCTGTTTATTTATATCAGTGTGCATCCATGTATTCCCTTATTATTCAATGAATTGTAATCCATGGCTGTCTTTACTTATTTTGATGCTCAAGTTTTCCCATATTTGACCAGGAAAAGCCTCTTCAAGATGGCTTCTGTGTGTTATTGACATAGCCCCATCATTCTTTGAGCTCTTCCTCACTTTCTGGTACAAAAAGGTGTTGCAAGCTCATCTTGTTCTTTTCCCTGCCCACCCCTAGAGTCAGCCAGTTCGTTAAGGAGCATCTCATTTGAGTAGTTCAGTGGAGAGTGCTCTTTAGAAGTCAAGAACTGAGCGTCAGATGTGTTCATTGCTGCATGACATCACTTCCACTAGGTTCTTTCTTTCTATATAGTTGTACTGTTTAATTCTAGCTACTGCTCTGAACAGTATTCCAGTTACTATACAATGTAGCTTTACACAGGGAAATATGTGGCTTTTGCTTTGCATTTTTTTCAGCATGGGTGTTGGACAGATCTAGGAAATATATGTACATTAATGTACAAACACACACATATATACCTACATACACATATACACATTTGTGTGTACATGTGAAGTATGTATACATGTATAGGTACAAACATAGGCACACGCACACATTGTGAATGCACATAGATATAGCCAATTCCCCTCCAACACCACAGGGTTCATTCTAGCTTTCCCCCTTTCCACATTTGTACCTTCTTCCCCAACAGTGAGAAACCCGGCTCCGGGTTTCCTCGATGTATTTACTATTTGCTTAATCCCCCTTATGTAGTCAATCTCCTGATCCCGCCAGGCTGCCTCTTCACAACTTCTTTGTGCAGGCCCAGTCCCTACAAAGCCCCCAACCCCCTAAAATACTCATCTGTGTGGGCTCCATCCTCTGTCCACCTGCCTTCCCACCCTCCTTGGAAGGAAGAAAAGAATGGAGGGAAGGAAAGAGGGAGAGAGGAGGAAAGAAAGGAAAGAGAGAGGTCAGGACAGAACTCTTATCTGCACTCTGCTCCATCCTTTCCCCATCCACGGCTCTTCCCCATCTCTTTAAATAGCACCCCCACCATCCAGATGCTCAGACAAATGGAAGTCCTCCTTGATTCTTCTCTTCTTCACCACATCTTCCTAAATGTAACTTGAGTCAGCCTACTTCTCACCATCTCCTTTTCTCCCACCACCATCTCTCATCTGGGTTGCTGCAGAATTTTCCAAAGTGCTTTATCCTCTTCAACTCTTATCCCCGTGAAAGTGTTCAGGTTTGGCCTTAGCTTCAAGCATTAGAAATTTAAAATTACTAAGGATTCCAAAAATGGATTAAATGTGCCAACAAAAAGGAAGTTTAGTATCCTTGTTGTGCCAGAAATAAATTGCTTTTTCAGTGGGATATGCTCTCCAATAAGATGCTTTGTCTCATGTCTGAATGTCAGACTTAAACTCTCTATCTTCTCTTTCCAAGATCATGTTTCCTTCTGTTTAAGTAGTTTCATGCAATTGGGATAAGAACCTAAAAGTAATGGATCAAAACAATAATATAATTCCCCACATGCAACTGAAAAAAATCTGTTCATGGAGCAAAATTAAGTATGTGTTTTGGTTTTAGAAAACACATTAAATATTGCAGAAATGCAACCGTTGTTTCTTATGCTTAGACCCTCTTATTCATATGTATTTGTTCCACTAGGTTCTTATTTATTCAGTTAAAGCTGTACAATTGCATGAAGGGAAGGAAGAAAGGATCTATTGTCCAAATAACAAAAGATCTAGCAATCTCTTATTCTTCCTCCTTTGAAGCTCCTTTTAGCTCAAAGAGCGGTTTGGAAGTGAGTGCTGCTATTTGGAATGGAATGTATGGTCAACTTCCACGGATAGAGCATGCACTTCTAATTTCCTTTCTCAGTTACAAGCATCCTATTTTTAGTAAAATTCCAGAATGCCTTCCTTCCTCCTTTGAATGGTGTTGCAACGTTTGCGCTATTAGTCTTGTCATCTTATAAGACAACCCTCCCCAAGCAGTATTTATGTCTGGCAGCCTGATGATTGGAATCAGCATTTAATTGTGCATATTAACTACTGCAATCACACACAGATTCTGCTAACCTGGAATGCTTCTGGGGTGCTTACTATTTCAGGATCCTAGAATAAGAAGAATGCACAGATGTCCCGTTTTATTATCTCATTTTCAAGATAACCTTTTAAGTACTTTAAAATTTTACTAGAAGTACAGCTTGTGAAATAAGCTCAATTTTGCTCTTATACCACCTGAGATGAAAAAAGAAAAGAAAAAACAGATTTGGAGCTCTTGGAACATAAGCCGAATGCTGTGTATAACGAGAACATAGTTTCTTTCTTATCACACATGTCCCTTCCCTTTACCTCAAGATTTCAAAAGTTATTCAAGGGCATGATGGAGCCTTTCCTGAGAGAACATTTTAATTTTGTTGAAATACCAGATCTTCTTCTGTGGCTGTGGTGATGGCTTTCTTACCTCATGCAACTTCTCTGAACAGTCATAGATTTACTAAAGCTTTCAGCAGGCTTTAAATTGAGTTACTACAATTCTCTGGTGTTTTCTTCTCCACAACATGATCGAGCTGAATCCTGTGATTGTTACGTGTGCTCTCAGGGTGAGCAGACAGAAATTCGAGCAGCCATTACCTGTTGCTGGGGTGGATCCAGCTAGAATCAGAAAAACCTTCCTGTAGATACTAAGGATCAGAATTCCATGGTCCTAGGAATAAACTGTGCGATCTTGAGTCAAGAGGTAGACAAATAAGCATGGATGGAGGAGACAGGACCACCTCCTTTTCCCCTTCTTATTTTGGGTGGGTATGAACATGCCACGGTAAGTAACATCAGCTTTGAACCTGGACCATCCAATCCATTCTCCATTACTGCAGCCTGGATGAGGTTTCTGAACAGATGCTATCATGTCGATCCCCCGTTTACAATGATTCACTGACTCTCCAGTGTCCTCAGGATAAAGTCCAAATTCCTTAACACAGTTTAGAAATATTTTACCATTTGACATCTGCCGATATCGCCAACCTCAACCCTTGCTTCTCCACTCCAGCCGAACAGAACAACTTTGGGTTCTCAAACCCAGCCAGGTAGGCTTGCTACCCACATCATTCCTGCCACCTGGATATGCCTTCTCCAGTCCCAAGTCCCTTGCCTGACTGACCCCTATTCATCCTTCACATCTCAACTCTTCCCGACTTCCCAAGCCTGAGTTTGGGGATTCTCCTCTGTGTTCCTCTAAATCCCTGCATTTATCCAATCACGTTGGATTGTAATTAAACCTGTTCATTCTGCCATATTTTTGATGCATATGTATCTTGTCCTGCCTGTGTATCCTAGCACCCAGCACAATATTAGCACATGAGAGGCCCTTGGTCAATGTTTACTGAATGAACAAAAAACTGGTTCCCAAACCCAAGAGCATGCCCGCCAGTGGACCCTAAAGTTGTAGGCACAATGCCCTGTTCCTCACTTCCCATTCAGAAGAGTCTGATCCCCCCATCAGGACACTGAATAAATGTTGAATAAATGCTTTGCAGACCAACATTTCAAAGTTGGTCTGCAAAACTGAGGAGATTTTCACTTGAAGCCATTAACCCTCCCTTCTCCCCTTCACGTCTTCAAAGTCTCCCTGACTTTAAAGGACTCATAAAGCCCCCTCCACTCTAGGGAGACATCCCTGACTAATGATGCCATATTGCTTGCTCTCTTTCTCTTCTTCCAATCTTCACAGGTCCTCATTCTGCATCTTACTACTTAGCTCTTTATAGTATAATATCCTCTTGTTCTCATACTGTTTTATTTTTACCCCATTCCCCAATTAAACTGTTTCCCTCAGCACAGAAATTAGTTCTTACACTTCTTATTAAGTGTCTCATAGAATCTAGAATAATGCTCACTAAAGTGGCTGTGTCTATCTATGTCTCTTACCACATACTTTCTGTTTACATCTTAAAATCTAGTTTCCCCTACTAGAGATGTTTGATCCTCTGTTGCCTAATCCATGTCTTACGGCTTTTTCACCCCTTGTATAGGTAATGTGTGTGTTACCCACACAAAGAAATGTTTGTTGTAGTTGATGACAACAAGGATCATGGTTTCTCTTCAATAAATATTTGTTGATTATTTGGTTGATTTTCCATGGCAAATGCATTTCCAATCTGAGAAGAAAAAACCCATCTTTGTGCCCTAATTAGTAGGGCTCCAGGAACCCAAAAATATCAGGTCCCATTTATCTTTTGCATTTGAGCTTGAGCATCTCCATGCACATGCCCAGGGACCCCAGGGATGGAACCCTCCCTGATAAGTTGCAGACTTCTACTGTGGAACATTTGCCTGTAAAGAATTATTATGTAATGAAGAGCACACATTTTGCTTAATTTAAGTCTACCTAGCAGAAGGCAAGTAGCATTTCATTACCCCAGCTGCTGATGCATTCTTTGTAAGGATTGTATTTATTTTGAGATTTACAGCTGTAATGAAGACATTAGGAAATGAAGTCCTAGAATTCTGCTACAGTTCAAAGATATCAGGATTAAATTTATGGTCAATAATATTCACACATCAACAGCCTAAGATAACAAACACTATCATCACTCTTTTGTTGCGTTATCTTGGGATCTAAAATTCCTCGTCCTACATTGAGTAATGAAGATTTATAATCTTCCTCTTCCCTTACAGAAGACCGCACCTTCTCTAGATATATAAGCCCTTTTGTGGAGGAGACAGGCAGATGCAGAATGTGCTTACCCCATAGAATATTATAGCAATGGCAACTCTATTGATAAGAGAATTTATCCAGAAATCCTTGGATCCCTGATTAGTATTAATATCAGTATATTATAATAGCAATATCTGTTCTGAAAATAATGTTGGAATGTATCTGTAGCACTGATATTACTTTTACTTCTTTGATAAGTACCCTGCAATCTTTAAGGACCTAAAAACCTAGGTTCCTAGTCTTGCCTAAAATGGAGAACAAAGGGTAACATGATTCCTTTCTACTCCCGCCCAACCCCATTAATCATGTGATACCAGTGAGAACAACAGTAAGCTCTCCAATATTGCAGTGTTGGAGAGGACCAGGAAGGACCGTTCACATTGTACCCCAGGTGTACAACATAGTATACTATGTGATGTGAATTGATGCCCTCAGGTTGTGCAACATGACGGATGGGAATGTCTCTTTTCTCCAGGGAGGCATGCCTCAATTTACTTACATGCATTTGGAACCAGACCCTGAAAATGTATGCAGGACTAAGGACTCTGAATTCCCTCTTTTTTTTCAGGTTAGCAGTTGCATTTCTCACGTATTCTAGTTAGGGACCCCAGGGAATGTACCCTCCCTGACACATTCCTCCTTTTGGCAGAGGAGCAACATTTCTATTAAAGACTTAAAGCAAGATTAATAGATAATAGAAAGAAATATAGATCTGACCTCAAAAAATGATCAGTACTGGTCAGTGCGGTGATGCACAGAGATGTGGGGCTGCTTGCCTAAAATTATAGATGCTGAGGGGAAAGTGTCCCAACTTTCCTAAACACTAGTTTATTTCCTCTCTACATGTGTACTTAAGAAGATCAAATATCTTTATTACTTATTTCTCCAATAAAAATTTATCAACGAAATTCAGTATGTCCCTAACTGGGTCATCATCTTCCCTCCCAGATTTCCTTTGTTTGCTGTTGTTAGTGCATCAATACTACACTAGACACCCCAGCATCTCCAACTCTTTTTTCTCCTCATTCCATGCAGTTGCAAATCATATTCATTCAACCTCTAATAGTATTTCTTGCGCCGTCCTTCCTTTTGTCTTTGTTGCTGCGCGCAGGCTTTCTCTAGTTGCAGTGAGCAGGGATTACTCTTCGTTGCAGCACGCGGGCTTCTCATTGTGGTGGCTTCTCCTGTTGCAGAGCACAGGCTCTAGGCACGCGGGCTTCAGTAGTTGTGGCTCGCGGGCTCTAGAGCCCAGGCTTAGTACTTGTGGCACACAGGCTTAGTTGCTCCATGGCATGTGGGATCTTCCAGGGTCAGGGCTTGAACCTATGTCCCCTACATTGGCAGGCGGATTCTAAACCACTGCGCCACCAGGGAAGCCCCGTCCTCTCCTTTTTATTTTCATTTTCCTTCTTCTAGTTCATGACTTCAGTACCTCTCACCCAAAGGATTCCAGAAGTCCCAGCACCATCTCTCAATATTTCTTTCAAATTATGTACAGCATTGCTAGAGTAAACTTCAGAAGATGGCAACTGTCCCTAGCTCATAGGCTGTAATGACTGTCCACTGCCTTCCCCTCAAGCCCTTCACCTTCCTTCTCTTCACTCACCTTAAGCTCCAAGCTTACAGAACCTTTCACGGACACGCCATGCTTGGCTCACCTCCATGCCTTTGTTCAAGCTGTTTCCTCTGCCTGGAGTGCCCTTCTCCATAACTCTGAACGCCTACTCTCTACCCATCTTTTTTTCTTTTTTCTTTCAGTTTAAATGACCCCAAATTTCCTTGATCTTCTAGCTAGATAGAGCCTCCCCTCTGCTGAAGCCCCATAGCATTTTCTCTCTCTGTGCTTCTCTTGTGGCACTTTTAACTTTCCCCATCCTAATTATTTTTATTTGTCAGTTCTCTTATCTCTTCTCCTTGACTCTGAATTCCCTGAAAGCATGGACCACGGATTAGTTTTCCTTCTGTCCCTACACTTGCTTGTGAACTAGGTGCTCAGCCAATATCAGATAAATGAGTGAATGAATGAATGAAACGTGGCAAAGGCAACCTTTTATTGAGTTTCACCATATATTATGTTATTTAATACTCCTTTAGTGCAACATACTATGTATATTATACAGCTTCATTGTTCAGTGTGGCAACCATTAGCCACATGTGGTTATTGAGTGCTTGAAATGTGGTGTAAGTCCGTGCAGCGACTTGTACTTGGCTAGCTTGCAGACCCCAAATTGCAATTATCTGCTGATCCTGCATAAACCCATTTTTGCTAGAGAAATATCTTGTAGTCTGTTTGTTTCAGGTCAACATGCCTATGGCTGCCTTCATACTACAATGGCAGAATTGTATAGAAAGAGATAGCTGAAATAGAGACCATATGGTCCACAAAGCTTGAAACAGTTACTATCTGGCCCTTAGCAGAAAAAGTTGGCCAATCCCTGGTTTGCACTTAAGAAAGTGATAGAGACAATGTAAATAATCCAGATTAAACTTTTTAAATGTGTCATATGTTTGGTCATTGCATTGTGAATAGTATAAAAAACTGAAGAACTATTCTTCCAGTACTCAAAGTCATTGACAAGTGAGTTCCAACATACATCTTTCTTGTTTTACGTAATCTTATTCATTGACTTAAATGAAAATATCTACCAACATTCAGGTAAGAGCTCTATCCATTTCTCAATTGCAACTATAGATCGGCCATGGATGTAAGAGTTTGGCAAAAATCAACAGAAGTATTCTATAAGAATCATTTAGCTATATGGGATATAGAGTGAAGAGTATTATATATTCTATTATTATATATTCATAAATTGTGTGCTACATATTCTTTACATTTGTACAATTTATAATAAATATATGTGTATATATATATATTTGTGAAACATTTAGCATATCACTGGCTAAATTCCTTTCCTCACCTCATCATGTTCTTACCTCCCCTAGGAAATGAGAAACTCCCAGTTGATTCAGTGAGATGTTGACCATTTCTTCTGTAGCAATATCATCCTGGTATTCTACAATGTACAATGACAGCAACTCAGAGATCTAGGGACAGGATGAGTCTAAAATAAAGATTGGGTCAGGGCTCCTCTGAGAGTTTTTTCCTGAAGACTGGGCTTTAAAACAGCCTATTATTCATACTTTAAACAGAATTTCTGAACTGTACCCTTGGCTTCTCATCAGAGTTTTTGGCTTAGATTATTTTCTCTTGGAATCCCTTTTTTCTTTCCACATTCTCCTTTCTCTAAATTAGCCTGGAATCCTGCCTTTCAGGACTCCTAAAACATAGAACTCTCGTGATAGTCCTTGTTACAAGAAAAATTAACAAGCCGCAAACAGAATCCTTTGCTCCCAGGGACAGCACACCAAGACTTTGTTGCAGTTTCAGCCTCTTTCGAGATTATGACCTTTATAGTCAATCGGAAATTTTGATTAGCACTAGCAAGGTAGTCTGCAAGGTAAGACCACTTACATTTCCTCCCCTCCAAGATGTCCAGGCTTAAAATAATTCTCTTTTCTTTGCTAACTTCCTTGCCCCACCCTCCTTCTGCCTCTGAAAGCCTCTCACTCTGTACAACTCCTGGGAGTATCTCTCTACTTGCTAGATGGGATGCTCCCTGATTCATGAATCACTGTATAAACCCAATTAGATCTTCAAAGTTATTTTACTCTCTGTTGAAATTTTGTGTTCTAACATCTCGCAGGTGACTTAAAGCTTAGACATCTCCTCCTAAACCTGCCTGGTGGAATGCTTCTTCCTTCTTTCCTTAACCTCAATCAAAGTTACATAAACTGAGACTGCAGGAGCCATCACTCAAATTAAACCTAGCCTCTGGGCAAACAGTAGGTAAAAGACAACTAAAAGGATTACAGGCACTTCTTGCTCTCAGCCAAGTTTTTCTAGCCAGGCAGTGAAAGCAGGACCTGTTCAAGGCCATTCAATGCAGAAGGTGGGTGTTAATGCTTTCATCATTTCTTCTTCTGAAGCTGAGGTCCTTGAGGTCACTCACAGAAAATACTATTTTTTTCCTTATGGCACAGCTAATCCATCATCAGAAACTAAGTGATACTACATTACCATGAAGGCAAATGCATCAAAGCTTTGAATGCGTAGAACACTGTATTCTCTCATTATTTTCTAAATGAGGGAAATGTAAGCTGTTTATTTAAAAACTGCTCACTTCCCCTGAGCAAATGTGTTTTAGGCACCAATCAATGCTTTTATGTAATCATTTCAAAATTGGAGAGCCAGTTTAGATTACAACTATAATAAAAATTAATAGCGTGGCTTTTTTGCAACATTAGGTGTCTGAAAAAAAGCATCCCTCGACTTTACCATGAGACTGTGTTACCAACTGATTTTAAAACTACCCTGACCATCTCCTGGTTAGCTCAGGCTGTCATTGACTAACAGGTCACAGCCCACCTTTCATCAGCTGACTATGCCCTTACCAAAACAATGTGAAGTCAAATCTGCTTATATTTTCTCAAACCAAGGAAATACAGGGAGTGTAATGTTTTAAATTAAGCAGGGTTGTTATTCTCTTAAGGATAGAAGAGCTTAAAAATGGTTGTACCAATTTAAAGAGCCCTTATTTGTGTATTTCACAATTAAAGTAGCGCTAAATATTTTATTACATTCTTTTGGAAGTTTGGAAGTTAAGCAGTTACTATGTTTTCCTTCTCATGATGACTTGCAAAAATAGCAAAAACTGTTTTTCAAATACATCATCCAAAGAGATAAGATTTCTAATATGGAAGGAAAAGATAGACTGATTATGTTTAGTTAATGAATCGTTGCCTTGAAATGCTCCCCTAAGCTTATGAAATTTCTCCTTAAAACCGTTTAATTTATTAGAATGGAGCTCCATTTACTAAATGGCTAATGGTCACATCATTCAATGCGTTGTATACAATAGCTAATGCTTGACAATGGGTTATGATTATGACTTTTATTATCTCATAGTAAGCATTTCGAATAATTTATTAATATTAATAACACTGATTAAATAAGAAGATGGGCTTGTATATCAAGGCTTTGCTATATAGGATGGAAATTTCTAATTCCAGAAAACAAAGACATACGTACATATACCTCCATATATGCATGTATATCTCTGTATATTTATAGATATGCATTCATATGTATAATCTGCAGTGACTTTGTTTTGCTCAAGTATAATTCACTTTTCTTGAATTAGACAAATAAAGCCAAAACAACAGCAGCAACAAAGACAATCATAGCCTCCTCCAATTGTTTAGAGTCTTGAGTTTCATGCTACCTGACATTTTCATCTTCTGGCAGCCCAATTTTCAGTTCCTCCCTCCTGTTTGGCCAGAAATGAAACCTTGACAACATGCCACATTCCCCTGAAATCTGATTATAAATCACATCTGTGTGTTTTCTCAGCAGCAGGCAGGAGCTTCATATTGGGTTGCAGAAATCTATACAGCTGGAGCTAAACTGTGATTTTATTCAAACACTGCATGAGAATTGGAGAATTATAGGCATAGCTAATAAATAGATCTCTATAAGAACAGATAAAAGACAAAAGGGGGGAAAAAAGACAAAAGGGGGTCAAACAGAACAAAGAAACATAGGCAGAGGGATACAGTGTGGTCTCTGTGGCAAGTGTTGTACAGGAGACTGCTTCCTATCAAAATTCCTATCAGGGTGCCATCCTTGAGTTAAAGTTAACAAACATTGACTGTGCTTACTATGTTCTGGCAATGATCTAGCTCTGGTGATACCAAGACAAATGAGACATGGTCCCAGTCCTGAGGGAGCTTAGAATCTAGGAGATTTATACACAGTGTGGTGAGCTAGTGATGTACAGAATGCAACTAGGAAAGAGCGGTGGGACATGTGGCCAGAAATGCAATGGGATAGAGAATACATCTTGAAGGAGATGAAGCCTGAGCTGTGTCTAAAATCTCTCACACTGATGCATAATGGGAAGACCGCTGGACTTAGAACCAGAAGAAGATGGTTTGAGTCCCAATTCTAACGTAATTGCACATTAGCTGTGGGATCTCTGGCAGGAATCACAGTAACTAACGGGTATCACCTCTTACTGTGTGCAGGCAGCCACTATGCTATAGACGTCAGGTGTATCATCTACATTGCGGGCGAGACCCAATTATTTTCATTACTGTTTACAGATAAGAAAACTGCATCCCAGAGGCATTAAGTTATTTGCTTGTGGTTAAGGAATGAGTGAAGTGAGTGGGTTTGAGCCACTGCTGTCAACTACCATTGCAGACTTAACTCTAAACTTGCCAAGACTTGGGTTAGATTTCTGTTAAACGGGGCTAATAATGCCTGTCCTATTTAAGCTCACAAAATCTTGTGAGGATCAAATGAAATAGTTGAAAGTGATTTGAAAAGTGTATATACAATAAAAATGCAAGATAGTAATTCTTTTTCCAGCCAGTGTAGCATTGAATTCTCAGGCACTGTCACCCCATTAACATATGCAGTGGTTAGTCTCTCCAGCCCAGAGCTACAAAAGCTCTGCGTGAGAGGTCAGCATGTTTAACAGTCAGAGAATGTACCAATTGCTGATGCCTCCAACCACTGCACACATATCTGTGGACACAAACCATTCTTGCCTAGATCCTCCACTCTCACTATTGCAAATACTGTAACACCTGGGGCTCATAGTAGTTACCGGGCACACCACGAGGTGTTGCTCAAGGAGAAGGCTTGCTGGAGGATTCCATCTGAGGCCTATCTATCCACCCACCCCCTTAGACCCAAGCGCAGGGCTGCTCCAGGAGAAGGAGCCATGAGAGCTCCTGGATCCTGAGCTTGAGCTTTTCACAGTTTGTGGAGTTCCTTTCTCATTAAGCATCCTGGGTTGAAGTAGGGGGGCAGTCGAGTATAATGTACCATGATATGGCCATATCTGGGATGCTTGGCTTCTTGAGTTAACGAGAGAGAGGAAGGGAAGGAGGAGAGAAAAGCTTTGAGGGCCTCCCCCCATAAGCAAAGGCCTCACCCATGGTCTTCTTCTGCTACGTGGTTGTGGGATGAACATTTCAGAGCACAGGAATGATATCTAGCGTTTAAATGCTGACTTTCTGTACATTCTCAGAGTTATACTGCCACATAGACATCATTAAGTGGTCAAAAGAGAGTGGGGGGCTTCCCTGGTGGTGCAGTGGTTGAGAGTTCGGCTGCCAACGCAGGGGACACGGGTTCGTGCCCCGGTCTGGGAAGATCCCACGTGCCGCGGAACGGCTGGGCCCGTGAGCCATGGCCGCTGAGCCTGCGCGTCCGGAGCCTGTGCTCCACAATGGGAGAGGCCACAACAGTGAGAGGCCCACGTACCGCAAAAAAAAAGACAGAGAGTGGGAGGGTGGCAGTTGGCTCCGTCTTCAAGTTCAGTGTTTGTTCCAGAGGCAGGATGGAGAATCAAATAGAATATTACTTTTTTAAAATCCCACCTTAAATGTATATAAATCTTGGCTCACTGCTTATTTCTAGCAGATATGTAATTGTGAGGTCTAGAGTTGACAGCAACTCTTAGAACAAAGAAGTTGAATGCATTTATCAAATCTTGTAGAGTCTAGTCTGCAAACAACAGACTAAACTCTTATATTTCTGAGTTAGGTGCTGTAGGGCAGTGCCTTTCAAGCTTTAATGTGCATGTGAATCACCTGGGTGTCTTATTAAAATTCAGGTTTAGATTCAGTAAATCTGCTGTGGGGTCCAAGGTTGTGCATCTCTAACAAGCTCCCCAGATGATGCTGATGTTGCTGACCCATGGACCACACTTGGAGCAGCAAAACAGTAGGGGATGCAAAAACCAATAAAATAATATTTCTGCTCTTAAGGAGCTGGTATTTTCCTACAAGATAGACTATTCTTATATTAATGCTTAAAAATACCAATGTGAAACTTCTCAGATTATATTTTTTAAATTATGGAAAAATATATATAACATAAAGTTTACCATCTTAACCATATTTAAGTGTACAGTTCAGTAGTGTTAAGTATATTTATATTGTTGCACAACCAATCTCTAGAACCTTTTCATCTTGCAGAACTGAAACTCTATATCTGTTAAACAACAACTCCCCCATTTCCCCTTACCAAGCCCCTGGCAACTCCTATTCTACTTTCTGTTTCTATGAATGTGACGACTCTAGATACTTCACAGAAGTGGAATCATACAGTATTTGTCTTCATGTGATGGGCTTATTTCATAACCTTGGCATAATATCCTCAAGGTTAATCCATGTTGTATCATGTGTCAGAGTTTCCTTTCTTTTTAAGGCTGAGTAATATTCCATCGTATGTATGTACTACATTTTCTTTATCCATTCATTCAGTATTTGTCAATGGACAGATAATTTTAAGAACCTTTGAATAATTTTCAAAACACAATGCCCGAAGGATTCTCCTATATATAATACTTATATTTACCTTGGGGTCTCAATTCCTCTCAAAAAGCCAGTGCCAAAGGGTTATAAATTTTTAGCATTCTATACTGTCAGACGTTAGTAATCAGAACTTTAGTTTCTCCTGAATGTGATAATAGAATCACTAAAAGCCTAATAACATCTCAGACATTTTTAAGTATTCCAGAAATCCCTCTTGTGTCAATATTTAATATATAGTCAGTCACTATCTTGGTGATTTGCATTAATAGCATTTAACAGCTTACCCACAGGGGACCCAAGGAAGACAGCTGTTGCTTGCCTGGGTGACCCCTCCTCTGTCTGGGTACCAGGGCAACAGCTATAATATCAATTGCATCTAAGCAGTTAGGAATCTTGCTTAATATAACCTGAAGGATTCTTTAAGTTCAGAACACTGAAATAATTGGATAAGACTATGAAAAACTTATACAAAATTTACTAACATAATTTAAACATAGCTGTACAAATCAAATTATAAATAACATAGAAATTAAAATGTAGGTCAGCTTGGGTAAACATTAATTAATCCTTTTTCCCTAGGACAGCATTTCCGATCCGTGTTCCTTGAAACATTAGTGTCCTTTTAAACACTGACAGGTTTGTGTAAAGAACATTTTCTGTAGTCAAGTACATTTGGGAAATACTGTTTATTCCTACCTCTTAGGCTTCTGGGTGAGTCTGGGGCCTCCCCAAAACAGACATCAAGACAGGAGTAGATGTGCAAGAAATTTATTGGGGGAACACACCACCTATGAGATAAAAAGGGGAGGAACTGGAGGAGGAAGGGAGAGCCTCCAGATCACAATGCTGGTCCGACCCCTGTGAAGGAGAGAAGGGAGAAAGGAGGGCTGCATATGAAGAGACCCTGACTATGGTACGGTGCTAAGAAAGTGTTCAGAAGGATGTTTAGGAGACCTCTCTCGTGAATCCTCTAAGGCAGATGGAGGAATATGTAAAGACAGCAGAGCCCTGGATGTGCCTCTCAAAACAGCCACTGTGTTCCCCATTCTCATCTAAGACATGCCTTTTGTTTCAAGACCCTAATGACAGTTTTCCTGTATCATCTGGTTTCTTATACTGAAATGAATGTAAGAATTATGAAGAGAGTGAACTTTGTACAATACATGGATACCATATACTCTTACCTCCAATTGCGATTTTTTCCTTTTAAACTCATTTTATCCAAATGTACTTTGAAAAGCTTTATACTTCCCAGCAATATCACTTTAGATTTGATTAACTTGAGGGCTAGTGATTGCCTATAAAAGGTACAATCCATTCATTCATTCAACAAAATATTATTGAATCTCTAGGATGAAGCCAGATGCTAGGAGGACAGGGATGAAATGTGTGCTCTAGGAGGGGAGACAAGACAAGTAGAAGCCAGTTATCATGAGAGACATTTACCCTGAGGCTGATGGGGTTGTGAGGCCAAAGGCTAGATCTAACGAATCACCTCGGAGGTTGCCAAGCAGTAAAGGGAAGTGGGAAATGTTTAGAGAGAGAGATCAGCGTGTGGGAGGGAGTAAAGGAAGGGGGAACAAGGCGATCAGGGAACTAGAAGGGACTCGGCAGGGTTAACTAAAGCAGAAGTTGTTAGATCGGAGTGGGCAGGGTCTGGCTCATTCAAGAGCCTGCATGCCCCCTATCTTATCCCGGTGGTGATGCGGAATTGAAGAATTAGATGCAGGAAAGAGATGCCATCAACTTCATTTCAGAAAACCCTGGAAACAGGGAAAAGGAAACTGAAGAGCCATCAGGAGGTTGCTACAGTGAGGGGTGCATGTGAGAAATGACGGGAACTAAGCCAAGGCAGTGACAGCCGGAGCACGAGGACAGAGATGGATTCAGGCATCGGGAAAATAACCACTATTACGTTTTATTTCTGTGAGACATTCTACTTTGATGTATCATCTCAACGTTATGCATCTTTCCCAGCCCTTCTCTAGCCCTAAATGTCAGAACTGCCACATCAAATTGTCCACTCCGAACAGATACGTCAATCTTCCCACTTCCCTGGCTCTTGCTTTCAGTGCTCGCCGGGGAGGAAAAGAGAGGAAAAATAAGGCTGAAATGAGATGCTATGCCATTATTTTAAAGGCCTAAATCCACATCACCCCTTTCTGTGAAGCAGAACACACACCACCAGAAGGCCAGTGTGCCTCCAGGGCCTACTGATCCAGGGCTACTAATCTGGAGATTAACAAAATTTCTATTCAATCCCCAGTAAGCACCACTCTCCCTCAAGGCCAAGTCTATTCTTGATTTGCCTACCAATCTTTAAAAGAAAGTTGAAACAGTGTGTTTTTGCTTCAGTTTTCCTCATCTTGTGTACTATGTAAGTGCTGCTGAAAGGAGCCATATATGAATATGTAGTGAGTTGAACTGTAGGATCGTGAATGATTTGAGTTTGAGCTGCATTTAGCGTGGATATCTCCCAAGGGATGAATATGAGAGATTAGCTTAATTATTCTGAGGTCCCATCCTCTGGTAAAAGTTTCTTTTTCTACCTCTCTGAGCATCTTCTAGGGCTAAAATATATGCTTGATGAGTGACTAAATCAAAACTGGACATTGACATAATGGTATCCCTTTACAAAGTAAGCATCATTTCCCTGACTTAGAATTAAATGTAAATTACCCCTCAGAGCTACCCGACCAATTCAGTCCTCAACCCACTGTCTTTACTGCCTAGGGTCCAATAGGGAAACTAGAATAGACCGTGCTTGTTTACATCCCTTCACTAATCTGTTTAGGCTTGGAGTTCATCCCTTGCCAATTTGTGGAGACCTACATGAGGAGTAAAAAGACAGGAAGGAAAGAGTCTCAGAGTAGCTATTTTACCACACATGAAAGTCTCTGGATTCCTCAGAACACTTCATCCTAATAGCATGCCAGATTTATAAAACCAACACAGAACCGTTCTTGAAATAAAGATGACATTTGTAATACTCTCAAGTAAAATCCCAGGCAGGTGTGTCAGCCATGGTAATCAGTAAATAAGCCTAACACGTGGTCAGAAGGCAAGTTGTTTATTCTTTAGGAAGTTTAGACTATATTACAAGCTACCAATGTCTAAGAGAACCTCAATACATTTACATTCTAAAAAATATGTCATCTATATCATAGCAACACTAGTTTGACCCAACCTGCAGAAACCTATAAAAATCAAGACCAATTCTGTTGATCTGGAGATTAAGTTCTGAAAGCGCTTCGGTTCTGAAACTTATCGTAGAGGAAGGACTGCGGGTGGTTCCACGAGAGACACGTGCATGTACCTGAAATAAGACCCAAAGCAAGCTCAGCACAAGCCAAGGACTTTGGTTTCATAAAATCTCGTGTGGGCCACAGAAAACTTTCTAGTAGTTTTAACAGAAAGGAAGGAGCTGGCTGACTAGATGTACTACAATGCTGACAAGTTATAAATCTAGGCCCCTCCAAACTGATTTTCTTGATTTGCCATGAAACCTTACTCTTCCATCCTCGCACCAGATATGCAATTTGTTGTATTTTTAATTCTGAAGTTACTATCACTCGTTAAAGCTTTAAATAGTGAGCCCAGGTAAGAGAATCTCAGGAGCTTACTTGGAAGCCTTGTACTTCTCCCTAATTGCTTGCTGAGGTCGGTGGGGAATACCCAGGCACACTTTATGCAGCTCACTCAGGCAAGGCACAATTTCACGTAATGAATAGCCTGTAAACGTAGCAAGGGTTTCTGGCTAATCAAAACAAAAGACAAAAGAAGAAAATTGCATCATACAGCTTTATAAGATATCAGAAATCTGAAGATAAAACGGTGAAATAAAGGAGATTAATCACTTAGTGAGTATCCATGTTCATCTCAAAAGAAACTGTAATCCTTCCTCAGAGACTTTAGAAATAAGATATTAGGAAAAACAGAATTCTAAATTTGCTCACATTGTACAATTATAATGCTCACTTTGGGGACAGTTTATTCTCTCATGAGCAGGATTTTTTACTGGCCTCTAAAGGGTCTCTACTTACCTGTACACTCTATTTAAATAGAATATGAATGAGTCTTAGCCAAATTCAGAATAAAAAGTAAGAATTCTAGAAAAATAAAAGTAGATACCCCACTCTTGTAGCACAAAATGAGCCTTCAGAACCAAATCTTAGGGGCCCATCTCTAGTCTTGCCAACCATCACAAGCCAAGAAGCAATGCTAACTGCCCTGTTCCTTTGAAAGCCTGATACAACCTCTGACCATCCTAACTGGACCCAGGTTATTTTACACAGAGGGGAAAAGTCAACATCTTTTGCCTTGAAGTGGTCAGTGCTTATACTACAACAGCCCTCCTTGCATAAAGGTGGGTGTTGAGGTTTCCAGACCTGCTTCCGTTCAATGAGCTTGCCACCACCATCCCCTTGACTTCCTGCAACCTCTGCTCCCCAGTGAGCTAAGCCGCTGAGTCCAAGCCATGAAGACTGACCTGCAGTACTCAGCGGCACATTGTAGTCTGCTGGCAAGGCAACCAGTTTCTTATTAAACTAACTCTCCTTCACAAGAGGCCAGCCCATTCTAAGCCTTCAGGGTTACTGAGCAGACTTTAGATAGGCCTTGAGGTTCATCTAGAAAGAAGCAACGAGCACTTACCCAGAAGTACCTGTTCACAGTATAGTTTGCCAGGCAGTAAGCAGCTGCAGCGATCAGTGAAGGAAGGTATTTCAAGAACGGGTCAGCTTCAAGGAGACTCAGTTCTGCTACATACTAAGCACAAGAGAGAAAATCTCATTAGAATTAGGAATTTGACTAAGGTTACAAGCAAACCTAGAAATGTCAAGGGGACAAACTGTGTCATCTTTGTTCAGTGTGCATCTAGTGATGAGCGCAGAAATAGATGCTCAAAATTATTCACTGGGTTAATAATTGCTATGCCTGTCCATAACCAGAGTAACATTTACGTTGTAATAAATTTCAAGTAAATTTCAAAATGGATAGGCAAGTATTTGGCCTAACCATACAGTATACATGATGGGTTACTTATACTATAGTAGTGCAGGTTTATGCTGGTCAAGTAGCATTGCTCTGGCCACTGGAGCGGACTAAAGCCTTCAGCCAAAGGCAAAAATATGTCCATGTTAAAGCTCTTAATTTATCAGGCAAATACATGCAGTTCATAGGCTAGAACAGTACCCGTGGGAACTTATCAAATTAAAAGAAACATATTGGGAAACTTATAGAGACACCCTTATTACTCTTTGCATGGCATATAAATACCAGATATATTAGATCATTATGGACGGAAACCAAGTTTTCCAAACCAGTACTTTAGTGCCTTCAACTAAAGTTTAGAACTCCAAATGACCAAATAGTGCTTCATTACTTAACAAGTTAGGATTAGATTGGAGCCAAATAGAGCCATATTTATCTTGTTCCCATTCTGTAAACCTAAGAGGTATTGCTTGTATGTGGTCTGTATATAACAAGAGAACAGTTTCCAAGCTTAAATTTTTTCTAAGACCTGGGTGATTAGACAACCCGTGTCTGCCAAACACGATTAATAGCAATGTCTCGTAAGCAGAAGTCATGTTCTTAGAATTAGTTCTCTTCCAGTTGCCAAAAAGCTTTTCTGGGCCCAAGGCAAAGAACTGAAAAGGAAGGAAGAACTGAAGGAGGCTGCTTTTTTTATCCATTTGGCACTGAAGTTCTTGGAAGTCATGTGGCCTACCTTGGCCAGGTTCTCAGTCCTGACACACACCCCTTGCCTCCTTAAGTACTGAAGGAGAAACTGGTTGGTGGTTGGCACTGTCAGGTCAAAAGCCAGGACCTTCAGGAGCAGGTGTTCCATTCTCAGCAGTTGTTGTTTTGTGTAGGTATCATCAGTTATAAAGACAAACTCATCTACTCCAGGTGGATATATTTCTTCATATTTCCTACAGAAGGGAAAGAGTTTGGGGAAGTAAAGCTTTGACCCTGTGCTCTCCCTCTTGTGCTGTCACAACCATGCCTGTCACATGGCCCTTGCAGACTTAAACATCACTTACAAATCACGAAATCGTACAGGTGTGAAAAGAGGAGGAGCTTGTTTCCAGAGCAAGAACATGAGTATGACAAGGATATGTCGTACTTACTGCTACGAGATAGTAAAGAAACAATTTCCAACTGGGAGTTTTAGGTTTTGGCTTCTGATATGCTGAAAGATTCTGAATGACAGACATGTGGGTGAATTCCTCTTAATTCTATAGATTTCAAATCATCTTTTGTTTTTGTTTTTGTTTTTGCGGTACGTGGGCCTCTCACTGTTGTAGCCTCTCCCGTTGCAGAGCACAGGCTCTGGACGCGCAGGCTCAGTGGCCATGGCTCACGGGCCCAGCCGCTCCGCGGCATGTGGGATCTTCCCGGACTGGGGCACGAACCCGTGTCCCCTGCATCGGCAGGCAGACTCTCAACCACTGCACCACCAGGGAAGCCCCAAATCATCTTTTGGAAAAGAATGTTATATTGAACACAATGGTAGGAGAAAACTCCTTTGGTCTTGAGTTTTTTGAAAGATCATGTTCAGTTTTCTCTATTGAATTAGCAAAAGATGCTATGTATCCAAGAGATAGATAATGATACAATTTCACAGTTATCGATTCTTTGGTTTTGTTTCTCCTTTCTGTAGGGAAATGTTTGCAATATTTTAGGCATTAATAAGTATTATGTCTGAGACCAGAAGAATAGAAAGGAAACTACCATTCACTAGCAGGTCACTTATTTAAAAGAATATTAGCCACAACGTAGCCCTTTTCTACACAATTAGATATTGTTATGAATGATTGATAGTAACAGGAACCAGCTAAAATAGCTTATTCACTATAACCAAATAAACTGTGTTATTATGAGTCACTTGCTAGATCATGAAGAGAAGGCTTTTATGTAACCAAAATCTCTTACAATAGGACATTTACTCATACTAGAATACAGCCAAAAGACTACACCACAAAATAGTTAAATTGGATCCTGAATTTGAGCTGATGGCTGCCTTAGTCATGATATTGAACTTCTTGTTAAGAGGATCTTAAACATCCAAATGGAAGAGTGAACATATGGTAAGACTCAGATTCTCAGTAAACACTGTAAAAATGATGACATTCTATCAAAGGAGGCATGAATAAGTTTTACTTATCAAGCACTGCATTTCTCCAATAAATGGGAACGGAAATCAAGTGTTTTGACAGGCTGAAGTTTCACATTATTTGAGCTGAAGAACACTTACGAAGCCAGGAGAAGAGCTGCTGTTCCTACAAGCTGCAGTTTCCCTCTCAGAACAGACATGCAGGAAAGAAACCTGTCCAGGAAGTTGACGGCCAGGTAGAGAGTCTCTGCCCGAAGCTTATATTCTTCTCCCACCTCAACCAGCCAGTCCACCAGAATTGTTCGCATGCCTTCTGTGATGTCTGGTTGTTTCCTCATGTAGTGCACTTTGGGCATGTGTCTTATCTGTTTGGGGAAAGAGTTTTGATATTCAAATAGTTGCTATGTTAGAAAGATTACACCACAGAACAGTTGCTATTTTTAAAAATCTCATGAGCAAAGGTTAGCAGGAAACTCAGTCAAGAGCCAGATAAATCTTTACCACGATATGGAAGAAAGTGAGAAATTCTGGTTCTGTAATGCAATTAGTTAACAGATGACTTAAAGGAGGGGAAAAATGGCAATAATCATTATCCCCAAGAGTGAAATACTTAACATACAAACCCTTTTTTTTTGGCGGTACGCGGGCCTCTCACTGCTGTGGCCTCTCCCGTTGCGGAGCACAGGCTCCGAATGCGCAGGCTCAGCAGCCATGGCTCACGGGCCTAGCCGCTCCGCGGCATGTGGGATCTTCCCAGACCGGGGCACGAACCCACGTCCCCTGCATCAGCAGGCGGACTCTCAACCACTGCGCCACCAGGGAAGCCCCATACAAACCCTTTGAGTCAAAGAGAAATAGTCCAAATAACTGCTACTCACCTCACAACTATTATTTTTCATAAACGTTCTCATGTTTAGATGTCACAAGAATGCCATTCACTCATGGTTATGGCCAAGAGTGTATAACTATCTTAATATGAAGTGCTTGGGGTGCTGGAAATTGAAGGAGAAGTTGGGAAAACTCACTTCAGCTTCTCTAAGGTACTGATGAATTTCTTCAGCATATTCAGTCACATTTATCACATCTGTACCAAAATCTGATGCATCTTCAGACTGGGAGTAGAGAGATGAATCTACCAGCATAGGGGAAACTGCAGGGGGTTCAACAGTATCAGGTAAGAACATTTAATTTAAAAACTAGTTCCATCCACTAAACCCCTACAGGCAGTTGTGAAAACAGTTACTACTCAGGGTGTTCTCTTGCTAGTTATATGCTACTAAATGCTGCAGACGATTACAAAGACAGGGTACCATCAGCCACAGATGAGTCCCATTACCTGTGTTAAAATCCAGCAGGAAGTGAAGGTCTGACTTGAGTGTTCTGGTGTCTACTTCATAGGCATCCTCAAATGCCATCCCCTCTCGCCCTGTGCAGCTGTCTCTGTCCCCTTGCTCAGGCTCGTCCACGTACATGTCAAATCCTTGCTTGGCTGGCCCCTGAACCCCGCTGGCAGACAGCGCTTTCTTTCCAGCTGGAGGGAAGACATTTTCTGACCCAGAGAAACACCTGAGTGCTGTGATCCCCTAGAAAAAGGGTTAAGTTTCTTGTTAGAGGCCACCCCGTAGCCCTCATAGGTGCTAAGAACCCATGTGACTCAAACCAGCAGGCTGGAAAGATGCAAGGAATCTTAAATTGAAATATCTATGTCTGCAATTGAATTTCAGAAAATGAAGCTTCCCAAGGATGACTTTGCCCTTATCTTCGTCTACATTTGACATTTGGGAAAGGAGCTACCTAAAATTTGTCATCTTCCTCATGTATTTATCAAAGGGAACTCAAGATTATAGAAAAAAAGAAAAACTATAGCTCTCCTCCAAAGTGAACTAGGTACCACATGTGGATGGAAAATTGTAAATCAGTTTTTGTGCTTGTAGCATGACAGGCTTTTATACCAACCCAGCAAGGTTCTTGACACATAGTTACTGAGTTCCTATTGTCCTCCTTAAATAGTTAACTTTTAGTCAACAGGCTCCTGTAAAGGTCCCATTTAAACCTAGTTACTTAGAAACATGATGGTTTTAGAAATGCATACTATGCATAAATTCTCCTATAAGATGTAGAACCTTATTATATGACATAATGAGAATAATAAATGAGGTTCTGGACATTTTTAAAATACAGCCAATAGTATTTTCTCAGCAAATTAGAAGTGGGGTAGAAGAAAAAGAAGGGTCAAGGATGACAAAGGTTTTGGGGTTGAATAACAGGAAGGATGGGTATTCCATTTACTGAGATGAGGAAGACTCCGGAAAGAGCAGTCTGAGGCCAGGGTTGGTGTTTGGTTTCGCCTAAGTTTGAGATGCCTACTGCATGATCCAAGTGGAGACATCAAGTAGGCAGCTCACCATGTGAGCCTGCAACATAGCTGAGAGGTCCAGACTGGAGATAGAAGAAGGAGTCATCAACAGATAGATGGTATTTAATGCCAGGAGACTTGAAGAGATTGCTAAGGGAGTGCATGCAGATTGAGATCAAATACTAAGCCCTGGCACACTCTAGCTTTTAGATATTGGATGAGGAAGAACCAAGATATTGAGGAGGTGTGGCCAGTGAGCTAGGTGGGAAACCAGGAGAGAGCCGTGTTTTCCAGGCTGAGAGAGAAGAAACTATTTCAAGGAATAAAGAGTGATCAATAGTGTCAAATGCCGCCAATCAGTCCAGTAAGGGAAGGATTAAGAATTGAGTCAAAGACAACAAGAGAAGAATTTGAGACAGAGTATTCATTCAATAAACACTTGCATGCTACCCTGGCCAGGCACTATTCTAAACACTGGGAATACAGCACAAAACCTGATGTGCAAAATCCTCATCCTGATGGAGTTTACAGTAGGCAAACTCTCAAGAAACACTGCCATGAATGGGACAGTTGCTGCCAAGAGCTTTGTAGCTGAAAGGTTTTTAAGACTGAAAAAAAAAAAATCACAATATATTTGCATGCTTCTGGGTTTGACCCAGTAGAGAAAAGAAAACTGAGAAAGAAGAGCTGATGGAATGATACCCTTGAAGAGGCAAGAGGGCATCAGGTGTGCTGCACACATGGGGGTTCACCTTACATGAGAGCAGGGACACATGGGTCATGAAGCAGGAGGGGGATGGCAGAGTATATGATACATGGGAGCATGTGGAAATTCTCTTCTGGGTGCATCTATATTTCTAGGAAAATAGGATATAAAGTTATTAGCTGAGAGGAAGGATGGAGATAGAGGCTTTGGAGGATAGAGAGAAGGGAAAGTGTAAAATAGACGGTTTCTATAAGAAGGTTGTAGAGGAATAGAACCGGGAAATGTAGAGGTAGTGCCTGGCAACATAGAGGTTAGCTAATGGTTTTGAATTTAAAGTGAGCATAGGAGTAACTACCAATTCATGAGAGGTTTTAGACTTCAAGTTTAAAGAAGTAAATATCGCTAAGCAAATTAAGTTTGTTAAAACCACCTTTACTCAGTTTTTTCCAAAGCTTGTAACAGATTGGGTAATTTTCTCCCATAACTAGATGCCACCAAAACACAGATGCCTTGAACAGTCAGTAGATGAGTCAGTAGATGAGGCTTCTGACCTGGCCTCCATCATGGCTTTTTTTGGGGGGTGGGGGGTTCTTAAACCTCTCAAATTTTCTCACCTATAAAATGGAAAGAATACCTTCCCACCTATTCCACTGTACTATTGCCAACTTCATTCCACTATAGATGTGCAGTACAGGCTTAAGGCACAGTTATGAGAAGCTTGTCTAATAACATACTTGAGGAATATTTTTTTTAATTTCAAAATTCATTCTTAAGGATCAAACTCCTCATTTGCATTTTAAGTGTCTGAATTTGTTTACAGTCTGTTAAGGGAGGTACCTATGATCAGTTAGGCACAAGCAACTGATATCAGATGGCCCATGATCCGTTTGCCTAACTGTCCTTTGTCCCGAGGAGAAGCCGACTTTTGAAGCATGCATTTGGAAGTAATCTAGTAGAGCCGATCCAATCCTGATTCTAACACCATCAGCAATGAGCTTAACAAAGTTTATCCAGGATGCTTCAGGCACAGCCTAGATCAATCTGAATACCAGTCCAATCTGGAAGATCCCCAGTTCCATAGTTTATTTTGGGGCATTCACATTTCCTTTTAGCCCAGAACTTAACTGACTTTACACATACTTGACCTAAACAGTATGTGTTATTTCCTTGATATTGGCAAAATAACAAAGAAAATTATTCATGTTTCTAGCTGGAAAAGGGACCTGACAATGTGATCTTTAAAAAAAAAAAATGTCCCTATAGTCCAGATTCCATGGTTGAATACTCAAGAAGAGTTTGGAGGTAAAATTTCAAGAGAAACCCACCTCCCACCAAGACATGAGAGCCCTTCTCAGCGAGTAGCCTTCCCGGCTCTTCTCAGGCATTACCTGGCCACAGGTCCTCCTGTACTGCCCATTCTCAGTTAGCACCCCTAGTACTGTTCTTTGTGGCGGATCCTGGCCAAGCTGGGCTCTGGTTATCATCTGACAGGCATCAGGACCTCGGGACACCGGAGCCAGCACTACTCCACTCTTGGAGCTGCTGAGATGCATAGCCTCAGTCTCCACAGGCTACTGCTAGCAAGGAAGGAGAAACAGACAAGCTGGTTAGTCAACCTCTTCCACCAGGGCTCCAAGGATGCAGTGAATCTCCAGAAAAGAGAGCACTGTGACAGATATCTTCCCTGCAATTATTAGGGCTGAAAGGGCCTAAGCCACCGTGCGAGCGATCAAAGCTGCTTTGAACCAAAACTGTGATTTGAATCTCTCCAGGCTTTCTTCCAAGATCTGGTTGACAGCTGGTAGGAGAGAGAGAGACGTCTGACAAACCTCCAAGCCGAGACGCTAAGCCCCACGATAATTGGGAGTCCAAATCTACAAGCCCGTGTCTTTCCGGGCTATTATGCTTATTCGTCACCCCACCACCCCCCTGCCTGCAAACAAATGACCCAGGATACATCACTGTGGGAAAGTACGTCCCTTTCCCACAGTGATAAGCAGGGTGCTCTTCCGCGGCCCTCCTCCCACAAGTCAGAAGTCCCCAAAACCTGCTTGGAACCCACAGCGGGCCTCGCTCTTCTCCGTCTTATATCTTTATACATCTGTCTCAAACAATTAGCAAGTGCACACTTAGACTGGGAATGAGGAGCCGCCGAAGGGGGCGGGGCGGAAGGAGACCGAGATGTTAATAGATTCCAGTCAGGGAGCCAGAGTCCCAGCTTTGGTGGCCCAGCGCTCAGAGCTATTTACTTTCAACACCCCCTCCCCGCGTCTGTTAAATCGGCCAATCAGCGGAGCTCCTGGGCCTCGCGGGGCCGTTTCCATGCCAACCACAGGGGGCGTGCGCGCTCTGAGGCCGCATCGCTATGGCGTCCCCTCACCTGGCATGTTCCGGGCGGACGCAGGCGAGCCCTGGGCGTTCAGAGCCGGGTGGGGCTAACCGGCGACGGGCCCCGGCTCGTCCTACCCAGACCTGCTCGGGTGTGCTTGGGCGTTCCTGGGCGGGCGGTCGCCGTGGGTACCTGCGCCTCTTGTGGCAGACGTCTGGGAGGGAGGAAGGAGGCCCACCCCGCGATGGCCGGGGTTTGGAAGGGACTGTTTCCTTGAACCCGTTCTCCCAACAGCCGCTAACTCCTCCCGCTAACGTCTTTTCCGCGGCCCGCTCCTGAGAACCTTGGCTCGGGAGAGCGACGCAGGGCCCTCGGGGCTGCGCAGGCCGCGGCGCCTTGACAGCGCCCGCCTGAGAGCGCGGCTCGCTCCCCTTCCCCGGCTCACACACCTACACCTCCTCCCAGAGAGAGGCCAAGTAGCAGCGAGTTGGCACCAGGTTTGCTCCGGGGCCTCTTAATTCGTGGTGGCGGCGTGTCCTCGGTCATTTTGGGTCCTTGCGCAACAGAGGCCGCGCCTGGCTGGCCCGGGTTTGGTGCACGTAACCCGGCAGGGCGGGAGAGGAGATCTGGAGTTTTAGGGTCACACGTGGTGCTCGCAGTCCCCACGAGAGGTTTTCCCCGACGGGTTCGGCAGCCACAGCGAGAAGCTGGTCCAGGAACGCGGAGATAGTGGCCCAGGAAGAGGAAGGAACGCGGGTGGCAGCAATGGGGCCTGGGACATTGAAGGGGACAGTGGTGAGGCTCGGAACTAGGGGCTGGTGGGGGGGGCCTGGCCACGTGGGGAGGGAGTCCTTGGGTAGGGGTCCATGGCAAGGTGAGGAGTTAGCAGGGGGCCTAATTTGGGGTAGAGGTGAGGGTAGGGAGAAGGGGCCCTGCGCACTCAGGAAGGGAAGAGAAGTCTTTGGAAACTAGGGAGGCCTGGCACCTGCAGAGGTAACTGGCAAGCCAGGTAGAAGAATATTTTTTGAAAATATTCGTGTGTGTGTGCGCGCGTGCACACACACATATGTTACTGCTTTTGTCTCTTTTTATTTTTTTAAACACCCATCCCAAAGTTTCTAAAGCAGACCACTAAAACCATTCAAATGGCCATTTTAAGAACTGGTTAGTTATCACCTTATTTTGAATGGAGATGATTGTTAATCTTACCAAAATTTTTTTCTTAAGCATTTATTAATGTGTTCACCCAGTGAGCTGGGTATGCATTAATTTAATGGGAAAATTGAAGTATTCTACAGAAAGTGAGGATGAAAGTGTTTGTTTGAGTCAGATGTTAAGAGGCAGTTGGGAAGCGTCTTGGAAATCAGTGCTGGATGCAGAAGGAGAGCAGAAATGGATTTTGTTTAATATGAAACTAACTTCTATATGTTTATCACCAACTTTCATTGGGAGGCAGCGATCCGATCCCTTTGCACCCTGCAATTCCTATGCCTCTGAATATGAAGGCAACACAGGAGCTCTGGTAACATCTTGATTGTGACAACAGATGTAGGCAAGCACCAAATGCTGGGCTTTGCAAAAAGGTACTGCTCTCTGGTGGAGGAAAAGAGCCTTTCTGCTCCCTTCCCGCCTAGTGCTGCTTTTGGAAGTCTTCTTGGGACCCCTCCTCCACCTGATGACACTGTTGTGATTTCTGGGGACGCTGAAGGCCTCAGGGGTGGGGATCCACTTTGGACTCAGGAACAGGTTTTGCCAAGATCCGGAGATGCTTTGGCAGGACTAGAGTTCGTGCACTCACCGTGACCTGACCCTCTGTACATCCCTTTTGATGTGATTTCCTTGACAAAAGTGACCGAGGGTCTTCCCTGGTGGCGCAGTGGTTGAGAGTCCGCCTGCCAATGCAGGGGACACGGGTTCATGCCCCGGTCTGGGAAGATCCCACATGCCGCGGAGCGGCTAGGCCCGTGAGCCATGGCTGCTGAGCCTGCGCGTCCAGAGCCTGTGCTCCGCGATGGGAAAGGCCACAACAGTGAGAGGCCCACGTACCACAAAAAAAAAAAAAAAGTGACCGAGAACCTCATACTCTGCCTTTCTTCCAAAACAAAGGAGCCAGTGCAATGTTTGTTCCTAGAGCCTGTCTTGATCCTCTTTTCTGAGATTGAAGCTCAAGCAAGGAAAGGGTAGCACTGGCCTCCTGGAGAGGCAGCTCTTTGAAGCTGGGTGTCCTGACTCGAATCTGGTCAGGACCAGAAGAGGAGGCTACTAAGGTGTCTGGAGCCTCTCAGCTGTCTTTAGTCTGAAAAATACCTTTTAAAAAGAAAATAACTCTTAACCAGATGGGACCCTTGGATTATTTCATACCCATTTTCCCCTACCCTCTCTCATGTGAATAGCTGCAGCCTAATCCGGCCTTAATGAATATGAAATATTATTATTATCATTACATGTTACCATCTTTCTTCTTTCTCCAACCACTTTGTTAAACTTGGCAAAGGGAAGTGATATGTGGCTTATGAGTTTATTGCTGTGCTGCCTTAGAATTCAGTATTAAATCATTGAAGTCCTCAGCTCAGATCTTAAATTGGAGAGTAATTCAAGTGAACTTTTATGTATTTTTTATATGTGCATACATATAAATTCAGATATTTATATAGCTTGTGCAATACTTACGGATTTCCAGAGTTTTTTTAAAAAATTGTCGCTAAATATTTGAACAAGTAATGATTGATGGCATAAAGACAAACTCAACTAATAAATAGGTGCATATGCCTCGGAGCAACTAAGTGCTGGAAGACTTGGCCTTATAATTAGGAAAAATAGGAGCAGAGAGAGTAGAAAGGACTTTCTCACAAATTATGCAGTTTTAGTGAGATTCATAATTATATCAATAATTTTGCTATTAGTGTAACAAAATCAGGATTAGGACTCAAAGTTGAGTAGATTTTCAATGTCTGAATAATTAAACTATTTGTTAATATATTGAGAAGTGAACAATACATTTTATTACAAATACATCTTTAATGTCTAAAATATTTGGTATAACTTATATGCTAACATAATAATTTCTTAGATTAAAAATTTACTTGGTCAGCACTTCCTGCCTGATATTCAGTGCTCGGCTAGTTTTGATGCTAGGATTGATTTCCATGATAAGGATGACAGCTGAATTCTTTACTAGGGATTTTTAAATCCCCAAGTCCTGTTAAAGCTGATTCCTCCCCCCTCCAAACTTCAATTCAAAGACAGTCTTTTCTGTTTGCCGGCAATTACCTGGCAGTTCAGAAGCTGTTATTACTTCTCTTCCATTTGCTCGTTGTAGCTAGTAATTAACCTTCTGTTCACACATTTCAGTTTTCATTCATTTGTATGAAATCAAGTTGATTTTCAGCATAGGGATGAAAAAGTAGAAGAGCTATTTTTTTTTAAGGACCTCTGTCCCTTTTAGGGACTTATTTTGCCTGTTCATGGACATGCCTCTGCCGTTCTCAATATACATTTAAATTTAGAACATAACTATGTGGTAAGATGAGGGACAGATGCTGGGGATGGCGGGCGATTTGTGACATTTTAGCCCACTTGACCAAAGGATCCAGTGAGTCCAGTTTGAGAAGCAGCCAAAAAATGTACCTCCTTAGGAAGCTTATATCCTTGGGTGGTGCAAAGTGGATCCCTTAATACGTAGCAGGTGAAGCTAGTTTTCACTGAAGTTTGTAAAGTCACTTTCTCTGAATGAAAATAGTTTGAATACATACATGATAGTGACCAAAGTCTACTATTCATTCACTCATTTTACAAATATTTTTTTGAGCATCCATCTTATACCAGGCAGTAGCTGGATATGGGACAATTAAAAAGTATCCCTGCTCTCAAGGAGCTTTTTGTTCAGACAAGGAGAAGGTAAATAGATTGTTATATAAGGTGCCGCATAATTAGTGTTTATTTCATCATGGGGTACACAGATGTATGAACAGAGAGCAGTAAGAACTTAGCGAAAAGGAAGAATGCATGTTGCTGTGGAGATTTGGAAGCAGTATCCAGATCTGCTAATAAAGATGATTAGAATAAACAGTTTTTTTGCAGGACAGATGGTATAGTCTACATTTATTCTAGAAAGGGGAAACCCAAAGGACAAGAATTGTCAGCAGTGTTTATTCCCAGTCTCCCAAGGGAAAGCAATAAACTGTGGTGTCTCAAAATACCCCTCCAGACTGTCAGTCCTGGTTCTGGGGCAGACTCCACAGCAACGATCTCATGAAGAAGTCCACTTCCCAGCAACTTGGGTGAGAGGAAGCTGGTTCTGGTGACTTTAGTAACCATGAGTCAGCCCCCAGTAATGTGCTCACCTAGAGGTGCACTATTAAAATTAGATACCTATCGCTGCAGACTTGAGACCTCTGGCTGTAGCCTCCCCAAAACTCTGTACCAAGGGAAAAATAAGTTTCAGTGGGACGATGGAGCCATTGTGGTTTAAATAATTTGAAAAGTTTTGAGTTGCCAGATCTTTACTGAAAATCAGTTTATTATTAGAGGAAGTCAAGAACCTGGATTTTACCCAACCTTTCCTAGATCTAAAATTCATCTGATGACCCATATGTTGTTATGAGGTCATTGCATCATTAAAGTTAGCTGTCATTTATTGGCTATATCTTTTTAGTTTATAGTACCGCTTATACTAGTTTTTCTGTGAAAATCAATTATTTTACCATCAGTTCTATGACAGTTAATTCTATAAAATAGATTTCCTATGTTTTACATTTGTCTCTAATTCTCTGAATCTCTAATTGAAAACATTATGGAATCTTCACATCACCTGTCTGTGACTTTGTCTGGATGAATACCATATCTGAAAACAGGCTCATGTCCTGTTCACTCCAGTAATCATTTATTAATATTTTCTGCATATTAATATTTTTGTTAATTAAATCCTCCTGCCGGTAAATCACAGAATATTTGTAAAATTTGTTTTGCATTGCCTCAGTTCTTTTATTGCTCATCTGTAAATTAATATCAACAGTGGTCGCAACAAATGAGATTGGTTCCCATTCTGAACTTAGATTTTTTGCAAAACAAAACTTTTCATGCTAAAGACCAAAAAAATCAAAATCTTGTTGCAGGCTTCTTATGCCTTTTTTATTACTATCAGGACTATCTAGCCTAAAGAATTCATATAGCCCTCACTATATGAAAATTCTATCTAGATAAAAAATATCTCAAACACATATAACTTTTCCTATAGCAACGACTCATAAAGTTGACTGCGTATATATGTGTTCTTTTTAAGGCATCTAATATATGAAATGAGGCAGCTTAGTGTTTTTGTCCATATTACCAGAATTAATTTTTATCATTAATGAACCTTTTGCCTAGTCAACAGTCAGTCAAAACCACTGTGTCCATATGAAGTGCATTGTGTTCTATAATGAAGAGTGCAACCATTTTAGTTGTTGTGATAGACATAGGGGTTACATAAGTGAATAATAATCTTGCTCAAAGTTCAGTCTTATAGAGGAAGAAAACAAATACACAAATGATTACCCACAAAGTAGAGTGAGGCTGTTGTCTAAGAAGTCCAGAGAAAGTTCTGGTTAAAGTCCAGGTGAGTTTTCAGTTAATTAAGAAAATCAGGAAAGGTTTCCTGAAGATGGCGCTTTTGTGTTTAGCCTTGAAATTTAGATCCGGTTTTGATAAGTAGGGTTTGGATTGATTGTTTTAGGAAGAAAATATTGCATGAGTAAAGACACTGAGAAAGAAATTGCAAAACAAGTTCTGGGGAATGCTGGTGCTTTGTGGCACCTGAGTTTATAATATAGAATACAGGTTGGTGATAGTAGACAATCAGGAACATTGGGATCATCATGTAGGGTCCTGAGTGCCAGAGTGAGGAGTTTGCTGTGAGACTTTTGAACAGAGGAATGACAACATTAGAACTATATTTATAGGGAAACAACCTGAGAGCAATGAATAGCCCAGGATTTGGGAGTAGGAGATGCATTAGGAAACAATTGCTGGAGGAAATGAACACCTGAACTGGGACCATGCTGTGGGCACAGAAAGAAAAACAGGCTCAATAAAGTCACCATGAGTGTGGAATCCACATGACTTAGCAACTGACTGTATGTTTTTTTTGAAGGAGAAGATGGAGGCAAACATAATTTTGCAATTTCTAGGTCAGGTTGATGGAGCAATAGTAAGGTTGACAGAAGTAGGAATGCCAGATTAACTGGTTTCAGAGGAAAAAGGAAGTAAAGAACAAGTTTAATTTTGTACATCATAGTGATAGAAGTCTTTCCTAATACCTGTCCAGGACCCTCCATCTCCATCCCTATGTATATATGAATTATGATAATACTGAATTGCACCTGTTTTCAGGGGGTGATGATGGAGATGGAGGTAATGGAGATTGTAACACATTTTTCAAGTGTTTGTCTAGTATCCCCATTGTAATTAGCAGTTAACGTGGTTATACCAGGAAAACCCGTGAAGAATAAAAGATCCACAGCTTCCCATTTGCTGTTTCAGGGTACCACTCTTCCATTCAAGAGGCCCTCTTCCAGGACCATAAGTCCCCTGAGGTCAAGGACTGCATCTTATTCAACTTTGTAGGATCTCCTGGCACAGTGTCCAGAACAGAGTAGGCATTCAATGTTTGCAGATTAAATGACTGAATAATAAGATGTAATTTACACTTGTTACATAAATGAGCCAAAGATGGCCTGTGTATGTTGGCCCAATGTTGTTAATTTGTTCACAGCAGCCCAGGACCATTAGCTCAAAAGCCGGCCAGTCCTAAACTCAGATTCTGGCACATCCAATTGTTTTAAATATACCCCCAATAAGCATAGGTTTTAGTCATTTAGAGCCTGCCTGCTTTGCATTTCCTATGAAACTGTACCCAACATCTGTTAGACTTAGATAAACAAACCCTGGGACTTTAAAAGCCCCCAAGTCCCTGCTGCCCTTTGGAGCTCTCTGACCCAGAGACTCACCTGCTGCAGGGTGACACCCCTGGACATGTAACTTCCCTCTCCGTTTCCTCTCTCACACAGGAATGCCCTTGTTCTCTTTTTCTTTTGGGTGGTGACCCCACACCATTGTTTGCTGAAGGTCTCATGGTTGGTGGAACTTCCCATCTACCCCTCCACCTGCCCCCATGCAAACCTCTCAAAGCAGCACCGAAATAAAGCTCATTGTGTGCTACTGCCACCCTGTGGTCATATCTTTTCCCTGCTCTCCCAAATCCCCGAACTCATGCAATATGTATGTGTTCAAGAGAGAAAACACACTAATTTCTTAAATTTGCTTTCTCAAGCCTATGTGTTTGTTTCTTTTTTTCCTTTTTAGTAACTTCAGATTTTGGCACTCATTGAAAACATTCTTAGACTTGGAAAGCTGGAAGGGGATGGAAGTTATTTCATTAAATCTTGTTTTACACAGATGAGGACACTTGGGTTCAGACTTCTCTCTCTTTCAAAATTCAGCTCCTGAAAGTGAAGTTTCAGAAATAAATGAACACACATGACTTCTAATTCCAGGATTTACCTAAGAAATCATGATCATAAATAGCTTCAAAGATAGCAGTAGTCTGAATAACTATTATGCAGCCATGTAAAATAATGTAGATTTTTAAAATAACATACAGAAATGTTCATAATTTTAGGAGATATAAAAGTATAAAAACAGTGTTTAGTATGTTGCATTTTAAAAATTTTTTTATATGCTTAGAAAAAGCAACAATAAATACCAAGTATTTAGTAGTTATCTGTGCATCACAGAATTAGCTGATTATAAGTAAATTCATTTGGCATATCTATAGTTTTTGAATTTCCTATAATAAACAATATTAATTGCTGAATAAGAAAAAAATCATTAACGAAGTAAATTATCCGGGTGAGTTACAGGATCAGACCAATAACACTGTCCAATAGAACTTTCTGCAATGACGGAAATGTTCTATATCCTCACTGTCCAATATAATAATGAGTGGCCAAGTATAGCGATTGACTGTTGAAATGTAGCCAGTTCAACTGAAGCACTGAATTTTTACCTTAGTTTACATAGTTATGTCTAGCTAGCAGCTACCATATTGGTCAATGCAGGATTAGAATATTTGATGGTTGAGAACAGTCACAGAGCACTGAGGCATCATGGACAGTCTAATTCTACTGTATATGCAAATGTGAAAGTATATCTTGTCTAGCTTCCTCCTAAGTTATTCTTATGCCATAATTTGGGATAAAGTACACGAATAAATACTGACACAAAACCATCTATTCAGTGTAGGTTCTATGAGAAGAATTGACTTCACCATGTGATTCATAAAGAAGACCCATTTGTAAATGAACAAGGAAAATTCATCCAGAAATTGCATTTTTCCTTGTTAAAATGAAAAGTTCATCCTTTTCCCCGATCAGGCAATAATCCAGAGATAAAACCAGCACAACTGAAAGATCAAGTTGGATTCTGTTCACCTGGTGAATTAAACCTTCACCATTTCATTTTATAGCTGTAACTATTTACTTGGATTTGCTGAATGCTGGACTTATGTAATAGTTTATATAAATTTCAGCTTAAGTTTTATTTTTGTTACTAAAATTGTATGTTGAATTTTGAGACCAAATTCATACCCTCCTTCCTTGATTTGAGAGCTCACCTCTCAGATTGGTACCAGTGTTTGTGAAATCTTCATCTCTCTACCAGTATTTCACCAGCACCCAAGATACCTCCTTATTTGGGATCTATTGTTTTGTTTCTTGCTTCCTGATGGAAGGAAACACTTTATCTGTAGGAACGATCTTCTGCTTTCCAGAAGATAAGAAGAGTTAATTTATGCAGCAGTGTGCTCACAATTCTGCTTCTTGATATTATGGGAAACAAATCATTTCTCTCTGTAGTTTCCTTAATTGAGTAGGATTATTTTTTAATAGATTCCATAGCGCCTTCCTTTGTATATTAATTTACTTGATAAAGCAAGAACACTATAGTGATTAAAAATTCTAGAGATGTGCTGGGAATAACAGGAACATTATTAAGATGATATAGGTTTTTCAAGTAGAAATTTTCTGGGAGAAATCTTTACAATTTCAATGAATATAGATGATATATAGCTAGAGTTATGAGTTATTTTTGGCTTTCAAACCCAAGAGAGTTCATTTAGAACAAACTACAAATTTTTACTGAAGGTGGCAGAAACAGGTGCTAAAAAGAGAGAAATGGAGAGTTTGTAATTCAGGCTGGAGGGAGACAGGAAGCTAGGGAGTTAGAGAGATCAGTCTAACCAAGTGTTGCTATGCCAGCCCTTTGGGAAAATAACCAGGAAATTTATTTACCCAGTTAATGAAAACAAGTTCAAATAAACAGTGATAACGTAATGTGTACTTTATAAATGGGATTTGGAAATAATACTCTGAGTAATAGCCGAGGTGATGAAAATAGTAGATATTTTCTTTGTTTCTTTTTGTTTACTTTGAATCCACAGTCAGTATTTTATCCCACTAGAACTGAACCATTTTTAAGTTGTCTGCATTTTGTAGGAAGCTGGCTTTGTATCCTTTTACTGAAGAAGTACAGAAAACAACAAATTTCTTGTGTTGCTAAGACAAGAGGAATAAGCAAAATGAAAACTTCTGACCTTCAGATTAAAGGTTCTGTTGATTTCAAGCAGAGACCAAAGCAGTCATGAGGAAGGAACACTGCAAAAGAATTGAATCCCACTGGGAGAAATAAAGGAGAAAAGCTTCTGAAGCTGGAGGAACAGGGCTGGGCATGTTCCCCAGATATGTTGGGGTATAATGTTCCTCTTTCCTTCTAATAAACTGCAATCTGTTGAGGATTGACCATCTGTCAGCTCAACAATAGCAGTGATTTCTATGTGACAAATAAAATGCAAATTCTAACCCATTTGAATAAATTAATAATCTGTAGCAAAGTATTCTAAGGGTGTTTCAGGGTGGAACTGATTTAAACATATCCATTCAAATTCTGATTTAAGTCATTAATCAAAAAGACTTTGTTTAATCATTTTTTCCTATGAGCTGCTCTCTGCATTTTCCACTTTGAAAGTGCACTTTTGGGGAGAGATAGGGATCTGAATTATGTAAAAACAAAATTGCACACCAATTTTTTTTCTGAACATTCTTATGTTCTTTTGGGGGAAAAAAAAAAACCCATACATTGCATGTTACCTTTGGAAAAGGCTTATAATTTAAGAACTGAAATTCTTTATATTTTACATATAATAAATAGGAATTATTTTACTATTATGAAATACTGTTTCTCAGAACAGAAATAGGCATAACTCCCAAATTCTGATTTCCTTAGTAGCTTTCTAGATATGCCTCTAAAATACTCTCAAATCCAGCCCCTACTGCTACCTTTGATTTAACATATTCGTAGAACTTTTAAAAAGTTTGAATGAATATATTCTTTCATATAATACCTTACCATGATAAGTTTGACTTGTAATTTATCAATTGATTATATTTTTGCAGTTGTTAGGATGTTTCACAAAATAATAAGTATTACCAAACATTTTAGTTAATGTTTTTATATCTGATTTCTATAAATTAACCTGATATTTATCCATGCTGGGTGTCTATATAAGTATTTTTTAGAACATATTTAGAATGAAAGTGAAACAATGATTGCTATTTTCTCTCTAACAATCTTGCAGTCTTCTCCTACTGCTAAGCTGTAAATGGGCAGAGTTTGGATTCATGGGAATGCTCTTAGCTGAGAATCCAAACTGTACATAAAACTATAAAGCTTTATTGTCCCTTCCTGTTTCTGTGTTCATCCCATCTATTTTCCAGCAAACATTTATGGGGCACCTACTCTGTGGCAGGAACTTTCTTAGGTATTGAGAATGCAACAGTACACAAGAGAGACATGGGTTCCTGTCCTCAGAATTTATAATCTACTCTCTACTTTTCTAATAGTGGCTGTGAATCGATCTTACCAATTGTTTTAAATTCTGTATTAAACTCTAGATTTAAAACAGTGACATTTTCAAATACCCTCTCTTGCACAAGGGTCCAGGCTCCTCCCTCTGGAGCACAGGTCGCTGGCTATGACTCTCAGTCTCACTGATAGATTCAGTGCTGACAGTTCTATTTAATTCTGTGTTATTGCTCAACCAGTGTCTAATGATTTCAGGACCTTTATGAAAATTATTTATTTATCTTTCAAGTTCTAGATGGCTGACTCTTTACCTTATGGGAACATGTACTCCTCAACAATGAAAATATTGAAAAGGTGATTAAGGTTTAATTAAGCTGCCAAGTCAATGAGATTGATATCTTTAGAGATAATTTCCCTTGCCAGATTTTAGAAATGATATAAAATTCATTTTCAAACATTTATCCACAAAGCTTTTCAGATTTACTTACACTACAGAGATATCATAGAAGCTCTAGGAAAAATAGAGTATTTAGAGACGTCAGAGATTTTTGTTGTTGTTGTTGTTGTTATTTGTTTGCTAAGACAAAGAAAACCACTCCAGAAAAAGGACCAAGTTACAAATGGCAATGCATTATATAAAGTTGCTTTGGAAAGAAAATTAAAAGGGCTGTTTTGATGTTATTTCTCTTGCTTATATTGTTTTCTTGAAATTCCAAAGTCAAACAATGAATAAAAAGGTCAGCTGAGAAAACACATATATTTGGGATAAACTACTGCTCAGAAGTGAAGCTGATAGTATCTCTCTCAGTTTTGTTTTTAACAGTGATCTGACGAATGTGCTTATTATTGCATTTAACAAAAACATGACAGTTACCTACTAAGAATCAAAAATAAGGGATACAAGATGGCTAGGATAGTCTGCTTCTGGCAAGAGGGTAGACAGGTGTTTTTAAATCCTCCTGCAGCAGAACACCTAGATGCCAGATACATTTCACAAAAATTATTTAAAAGGGGCTTCCTTGGTGGCGCAGTGGTTGAGAATCTGCCTGCCAATGTAGGGGACACGAGTTTGAGCCCTGGTCTGGGAAGATCGCACATGCCGCGGAGCAACTAAGCCCGCGCGCCACAACTACTGAGCCCAGAGCAACTAAGCCCGTGCTCCACAACTACTGAAGCCCATGTGCCACAGCTACTGAAGCCCGTGTGCCACAACTACTGAAGCCTGTGCACCTAAAGCCCGTGCTCCACAACAAGAGAACCCACCGCAATGAGAAGCCCGCGCACCGCAACGAAGAGTAACCCTCACTTGCCACAACTAGAGAAAAGCTCGCGTGCAGCAACGGAGACCCAACGCAGCCAAAAATAAATTAATTAATTAATTTTAAAAAATTATTTAAAATATATATCCGAGGAACTTCCCGGTGGTCCAGTGGTTAAGACTCCACGCTTCCAATGCAGGGGGTGCAAGTTCAATCCCTGGTTGGGGAACTAAGATCCCACATGCCACGTGGTGCAGCCAAAAGATAAAAAAAAAAAAAAAGACTGTATCCTGGGTTATAATCCTCAGGTTGGCAAGAATAAAATGTATACCTGAGAACATACAAAATAAGAGAATACCTAGGGATCTTACATAAAGAAGGGACTAATATTTGAAAGCTAATCTAGCTACAAGACCTCAGCTGACCTCAAGATAATCTGAACAGCAGGGAACTAGAGCCTTGTTTCTTTAATCATCATCATCATCATTATTATTATTCCACTGCATTCATTTATTAATAAGCACCCTAACAATCTACATGTGTGTCAGCTTTCATGTTTACAGAGAAGGAGCTTTCCCCCAGGCTGTGTGAGGACTCCCCATAACTCCCTGGTGAGTTCTACAAATACTGAAATGGAGAAGTTGGCTCCTGAGTCTGTCTGTTCCCAGCTTCCCTTTGGCTCAATATGAATGAGTTAGTGGTTCCCCAGAGTAAATCTAAACTAGATATCTTTAAGAGATGTTCTGGTTAATCTACCGCTGGACTAGAAACTAATGGAGAACTCCTAGAATATTAACATGAGAAGTGGCTAGTTTTCCTCCATTTAATAACAATCTGCAAAAAGTAAGTGTCAAAATCTAAAAAGTAGCATACCTTCACCAATCTATTGGTAAGAATGGAATTTGTATGAAACACCACAAATTTGATATTAGATGGAACTTGTACTAAATGACCTTTAAGGGACAGTTGGCTCCTTTTTAGTGGAATTCTTGTCAAGGAAGATATATATTAGCTTCACATGGTTTAAACTAACAGTTCTACTGTGAACTACTCTCAGTGTATGCATATATGCTCATGGATCAAAGCCAATTTCCTTTAACAATATATAAAAAGATACATTTTTAGGGTGCTAAACCTAAAAACCCGAACACCTCAACCAAGTAATGATATTCATTAGTAACTACCAAATTGCACTAGTAGTCTTGTGGC
Source organism: Phocoena phocoena (assembly GCF_963924675.1). Classification (NCBI taxonomy): domain Eukaryota; kingdom Metazoa; phylum Chordata; class Mammalia; order Artiodactyla; family Phocoenidae; genus Phocoena; species Phocoena phocoena. The sequence goes on along the minus strand of NC_089236.1, from coordinate 12,229,695 downwards.
TATCATGTTAGAATAAACATAATATCTGTATTATCCTAAAATAAAATTCTTCTCAGAATTTCATTACATACATCAACTTTTGTCGTATATCAACTAGCTGATATTTTTGTTCTTTATCAAAAAATGCTAAGAAAATTATTACCAGACTTTATATGGTTCTTAAGTCATAATTCCTGATTTCTTTACATATTTAATATGAAATGGTCCAGGAGGTATGTCCACTGTCAAAGTCTGTAGTTCCTTTCAGTGACATAGCACGTACTGCAAAGTTAACTATTACCGCACAAAAACATCTCAAGTATAGTAAAAAGAACCTTGGGTTTTAATGATTGTTCTGGAATAAGAAGGAAGGCCTTAGACCTGAGCAAAGCAGAGTTAGAATCCAGGCCCCGGAAGACACTAGTGCACTCAAAAGACTTCCCCCTCATTAAAATGGTGAACTAGAAAAAAAAAATTTTTTTTTTTTTTGCCCCTGGAAAAAGGGAGAAAACCAGGAAACTTTGTATTCTGACTCCTGCTCCGGGTAACAAAGTAATATAAAACCCAGGAATTCTCACCTGAGAATTTTTAACTTTGGCCCTTTCACTTGGATTTGTGTTTCAAATCATACTACCTACAGCACCCAGGAAGCACCAAACATTTAAATGTTGGCAGACTCTTGGAGCACCTGGCAGAAGCAAATACAGGCCTTCTCTGGAGATATATACCCTCAGCTCAGAACTTAGGATTCCCCAAGTTAGCCAAATGTGAGCTCCCAATGTTACCAGCCCTCCCAAGTCGGCCCCCAGCAAGGGTCCTCCTGCCCAGTGTTGTTGGAGCCAATAGAACGAGAGTGAGTTAGGTTCAGAAGCAAAGGAAGGCTTTAGTCTTCGATCAAAGAATGGAGAGGTGTGAGCTCTGGCTCTAGAGGACATGGTCTCCAGACACGCCGTGAGCAGGGCTGCTTTATAGGGATCTCGGGGAGGGGGTGGGGTTCCTGGGGGGCTGGGGGCAGCTGTGCAGCTCAGGCTCCAGATCACAGTGCTGGGGGGGCACAGCGTCTCTGCCCACGGCCCCACCGCCATCTTGGATTGAGAGGCGTAGCTGCGCTTCTACCCACAGAGCTGAGGTGCCCGCGCAGTCTTTGGCACCAGGGCCTCGGGTCTGATGCGCCAGGTTCAAGGCGCAGCACCTATGCGAAAGTGAAACTAGACTAAGCACAAAGGAAAGAAAGGTTAGACTTTATTTTATTACCCACATTCTATTTTTATTCCCCAGGAATTGTTAATGGGCTGTGCTGGTGACACCAACATAAAATGGCAAAAAAAAAAAAAAAAAAAAAGAGGAAATAAGCCACCATGAGCAAAAAGTCATGGCTGAATAAGATACCAAAGGATTTCAGATATTGACATTATCACATGGGTAATATAAAATAAGTGCTTACAGAGGCCAGCTGTCAGTTTCAATGTGGTTCCTCTAAAGGTACCAAAAATACGAGTAAAGAACAGCAGAGTATCATAAATGACCAGGAAGTTTGGAAAAGAACCAAATATAACTTCCAAAAATTAAAAATATCGTCATTGATGAAAGCAACCTACGTGTCCATGGATAGATAAATGGATAAATAAGATGTGTACACACACGTGTGTGTGTGTGTGTGTGTGTGTGTGTGTGTGTAATGGAGTGTTATTCAGCCATAAAAAAGAAGGAAGTCTTGCCATTTTTAACAACATGGAACTTGAGGGCATTATGCTAAGTGAAATTAGGCAGAGAAAGACAAATATTGTATAATCTTACTTATATGTGGAATCTTAAAAAAAAAAATGAACTCAGATACAGAGAATAGATTGGTGGTTGCCAGAATGGGGGAGGGGGGTAAGTGAAGTGGGTAAAGGGGGTCAAAAGGTACAAACTTCCAGTTATAAAATAAATAAGTCATGGGGGTGTAATATACAGCATGGGGACTATAGTTAATAATACAGTATTGCATATTTGAAAGTTGCTAAGAAAGTAGATCTTAAAATTTCTCATCACAAGAAAAAATACTATCTACAGCAAAATAGTCACAGCTGAAGAGACACTGAAGCCAAAGATAGAACTAAAGAAATTACACATGATATAGCACAAAGAGAGAAAATGAAAGAGAGATCAGAATCATAGACAATACAATTTTAAAAATTGAAGGTAGGGCTTCCCTGGTGGTGCAGTGGTTAAGAATCGTCCTGCCACTGCAGGGGACATGAGTTCGAGCCCTGGTCTGGGAAGATACCACATACCCCGGAGCAACTAAGCCCGTGGGCCACAACTACTGAGCCTGCGCTCTAGAGCCTGCGAGCCACAACTACTGAGCCCATGTGCCACAACTACTGAAGCCTGCGTGCCTAGAGCCCGTGCTCCGCAACAAGAGAAGCCACTACAATGAGAAGCCCACACACCTCAGCAAAGAGTAGCCCCCGCTTGCTACAACCAAAGAAAGTCTGTGCACGCAGCAACAAAGACCCAATGCAGCCAAAAATAAATAATTTTTTTAAAAAAATTGAAGATAACTTGGAGTTCCTGAAAGAGAATAAACAGAATAGGGCAGAGATGATATTCTAATATATGAGTTAGGGCACTAAATTGTTCACTTTCAAATGGTTAATTTTGCTACATTAATTTCATCTCAATAAATTATTTTAATATGTACTTCTTAACATATATATAATTTCTTATATGTATAAGAAATTTAATATATATGATATATATCTTAACATATATATGTATGTGTATATATGTCAGATTCAGAAAGCACGCTATATCCCAAGAAGGGATAGTAAAAAGTAAGTAAGTACTTACTATAAAAAGTACTTTTTATAGTAAGTAAAAAGAAATGTACAATTGGAGAAAAAAACAGATTATCTCTGAAACATTGACTATCAGCTGACCTCTTAAAGTAACAATGGAAGTCAGAATAGGGTGAAAAGTATAATATCCTCAAGATGCTGAGAGACAATAACATCAAAGTAGAGTACTTTACCTAGCTAAAATGTGACTCAAGAATGTGAACAAAAGAAAGACATTTTCCTTACTTCAGAAAGAAGTAAAATTATTCCACAAGGAAGAACTGAGATAAAAGAAGGAATAGTAAAACAAAGAACTTTGCAAATATGGATAGATATATATAAATATTATAACATCATAATTTAGGGGATAAAATTTGGCAGGGTTATCAAAGCATTTAATCCCCTTCATAAATTTCTCCTCCATCATATTACTTTCTCCTGTCATGGGAATCATCCTATACGTGAGCAGTCCTTGGCTTCATCCTTCAAAGATTTTAACATGTGGCCTCCCTCTTTCTCCCCCCGCTTTTTTTTTTTTGTCTCTTTCAGTACTGTAGGCTGCAAATTCATAAATTTAAGACTTTTATTCATGTTTTCAGCAAACATTGATTACTTGCTTTGCGCCAGGGGTTGTGCCAGACACAAGATACAAAACGGCTTGCTATCTGGACCGATATATGAATAAGTACAGGAAGCACGATGTTAGAGATGCTGTGATTGAAATATTCTAGACACTTAGGAGAACAAAGGAGGGAGTGATTGATTCTGAAACCCAAGGAGACTGGAGAAGACTTCATAGAAAAAGTATTTCCAAGCCAGCAGGGGAATCAAGGGCATGCTGGGGGAAGGATGCATGTGTGTGCAGAGAGGATCCGTGTGAAATCATATAACATGTTAGAGGAACTGCAAAAAAGTTTCACATGGCCTTAGCATGAAAAAAGTGGGGCTGGGGCCACTGCTAAAGACAGAGCTTGAGAGAAAGGCACAGGTCAGCTCAGGAAGCACTTGGTCAGGCATGCTAAAAGTTTAGGCTTTAGTACATGGACCGCAGGAAATTACAGAAGTGTTTTTAAGCTGGGCAGTTACATGGTTAGATTTGCCTTTTAGATATATCTTGTGCCATCTATGTGGCAGGTTAATCATAAGATGGGATTTCCAATTGAAGATGAAGATACAATTGAACACCAGTCTGTAGAGCAGTACAAGAAAACATCTAAAAAATTAGGGATAATATCAGAAAATATGGCCATCCAACATGAAAAACATAGAGAATGAACAAAATGCTAAAGAGATCAGCCAACCTCAAAATATTTTAAATATGTATCATCAGCCAAATGAGCTTACTAGAGATGTAATGTACATGTATTGTGGAGACCAGACAGCCCTTTAGCTACCTAAGATAACAGCAGATCGATGAAAAGGAGCCAGTATCTGGATAAATGTGTCTCCAGTGTTGCAAAGAGCATTCATTGTTGGTCAGCCCCTCATTCCCTTTATTCCACCTCTGCGTTCAGCCTCGTATTTACTCCTCTGAGCAGATTTCAGGACAGAGTGCCCTTAACAAATGGCAGGTTCCAAATTATCCTGCCAGTTATTGCTCCCATTGTAAGTTAATACCTTAATTTTTAGGTTTATGAGTCTCCCTTCTGTCTTCAATAAATCAACCTCCTAGAATTCCATCAACTTCAAACCCACTGATTGTATTTATTTTTCTCAGCCTAACAAAGATGAGGACTATGGATTCATCCAAGATAATTCTCACCTGCCAGCAATATTTCTCCTTGGCAATATTTCTATTGCAATAATAGGTATGATTATCTAATGTCCCAAGAAACATCCATCCTCCTCTGAGATCCTCCAGGCTATGTCCAACTCTGCAGCATAAAGAAAAGCATGAAGAGGTAGATCTCTGAATTTCTGTTCCTAAAGTACTGTGCTCAAATTTTGATTGGTTGAACAGCTAGGTGCCTTTTACCCAAGGAACCCTTGGTGAGATTTTATAACACACTGGGAGATTTTTACAGATATATATTTTGGATCTGTGGGCTTTGGATCTGAGGGCTTTAAAACCATAGAATGCTAAAATACATTAGCATTCCACAGACTTTAATAAAATGTTTATGAGGCAGTTTTAGAATTAACTTTAAACATTTTAATATTACTTTTAAATTTCCTCAAATTTGTCATATAACAAAAAACAGATTTTAAAATAATTGGAAGCCTTTCAAATACCAATCTCTCAAAAGAAGTTGCAACCTTTATGTGTAATTACATTTCTATAGCTAAATCCACATTTCTTTTTAGTTATGTTACAAGATATTTATAGTATCAATTATCAGCTTCGGACTGTACTTGAATCATGTCACTTTTTAAATTTGTTAATGAGCATGATTTTGTGTAAAAACCAATGCTTAAAACAAATAATTGTCATACTAGTAATTATTCTAGTAATAATTTCATCCTGAAATAATCACTAACTTGATATCACATTTTTTACTTCTTTTCCCATTTCACAGCTATAGTATTAATTAGCAAATAGCAGCTGCATAGTTGATCAGTACCTCGTTGTCCTTTAATTCCTTCTCCAGCCCACATACCATTTTCAATACTCACTCCCCTACCTACATGTCCTTTTGTCCCATTCTGTTACATCCACCCTCATATTTCCAAACTGGGTCAAGTGCTACTGATTTTAGAACAGTTGGCATATTGCAAAGGTGAGAACAAAATTTCTTCTGGGATATCTAAACATGTTGTGGTTTAAGTAGAAGTGAAAGGATATTTTTCCTGCTCCAACCACATCTTGTAATCTTAGTGATTTCTTACCCCTGATACCTTGACTCCCCCATAGGACAGGGCTTAGTTGTAGACAAGCAGAAGATGATAATAAGAGCAAGTGGTGTGCAATTCCATTCAACTTCAAGCCTCCTTCTCTGTGCAGCTTGTCCTGTCATTCTGGGCAGTGAGATGCTAGCTTATCTTATTAAGATCAAGCACAGGCCCACACCCACCCCAAGTCGCTTAAGTGAAACTAGCCAGGCAGAGAAAGACAAATACCGTATGACCTCACTTATATGTGGAATCTTAAAAAAACAAAGTCAAACTCACAGAAGCAGACAGTAGGATGGTGGTTACTAGTTGCTGAGGAGTTGGGGAGATGGGGAAATGCTGGTCAAAGGTACAAGCCTTCAGTTACAAAGTGAATGAGCTCTGGGGATTGAATGCACAGCATGTGACAATAATTAATGATACTGTGTTTTGAACTTTGCTAAGAGAATATACCTTAAGCATTCTCACCAAAAAGAAAAAAAGAAAGAGAGAAAGGAAAAAATGTAGCTATATGAGGAAATAGATGTGTAAATTAACCTGATTGTGGTAATCATTTCACAAAGTATATGTATGTCAAATAATCATGTTGTACATTTTAAATATGTATAATTTATTGTCAATTATACCTCAGTAAAGTTGAAAAAACTAAAGAGCAATGCAGCTCTTCTGATTGGGGTGAGATTTTCAGAGATCTACAGAGCAGAAATGGCATTAACTACTAACATGGGTATCATCCTTCTAGAGTTTACAAAATATTGGGCTGGCCAATACGTCTTATGTTATGGAAGACCCGAACGAACTTTTTTGGCCAACCCAATATCTTCTTTATTTCATCTTTTTCTCCACTTGAGAGGTTTGCAGAAGTTAAACAACTGACCTGAGGTTGTGGTAGGTCAAATTGTGATGCACCAAAGTTGTCCACACCCTAATCCCTGGAACCTGTGAATAGTCAAAGGGACCTTACATGGTAAAAGGGGCTTCATGGATGTGATTAAGGTAAAGATCTTGAGATGGAGAGATTATCCTGGATTATCTGGGTGGGCCTGATGGAATCACAGGGGCCCTTACAAGAGAGATCAGAAGATGATGAGGGTTGTAAAAGACTGGAGTGACTGGGAGGAAATGGTTATGAACCAAGGAATGTGGGGAGCCTCTAAAAGCTGGAGAGGCAAGGAATGGATTTTCCCCTGGAGGGTCCAGAAGGAACCAGCCCTGTGGACACCTTGATTTGAGCCCTGTAAGCCTCATTTGGGGCTTTTGAGCTCCAGAACTGTGAGAGGATAAATGTGTGCTATTTCAAGCCACACAATTTGTGGTAATTTGTTGTTATAGTAGCAACAAGATAACGAATATACTTAGGAAATCTTCCTGTCTGGTGTTTTCAGTGCCAGGGTAGGATTGGTATGCCTGCTACTCAGCACTTTATGGAGCTTGTACTGTTGTCGTCTTGCTGAAAAATCTCAAAGTTTTTACATCATCAGGTAGATCTTATATCAAGTCCCAGTCTTTTCCTGAAGAGAATGCAAGACATCTTTGCAAACTAAATGGTTTAGAAATTTTCTTTCCAAATTCATAGCCACAAAGGGAAATTTCTCAGTTTTTAGTTACTGAATAGGCAGTCTCTTTGGGCTTGGACAAATTTTTAATTACTCCTTGACAAATTAGCATTCCTGTATTAATGATGATTGAATTTCATAAAAATTATTTTTTAAAAAACCTCAAGTGGGATGGACTCGATAGATCCTGAAATTATCCTGTTTCTCTAAAATCTTATTTCCAGGAGGGATTATCTTGTTTTACACAGTTTGACCAAAAGTATAAACAACCAAAATATAGTCTATGTTGTAGTTTCTTACTAATGGTCCCATTTTTGCCTCTAATACATCCTAATGTGATAATGATAGATTTGCCTTTTGCTAAAATCCCTTCAGCCAATTTCCAATTTATACAGCTGAGACCAGAAGAAAATTGAACTTTCTTCTGCATGGAAGATTGTAAAGCTAATATCTCTAATGCTTTATGAGTCACATAAGCCAAAGTTAAAAATATTAAATTAAATATTAAATTTGAATATATTCAAATTTCAGAATTCCAGTGATTACTTGGGTTTCCTGATAGAGTTTCAGAAAGTGAAAAGAGCAGCCAATTCTATTTTAGGGGGCAGACAACTTTGTGTTACAGTTTAAAGAAGGTGATTTTTTTTCACAAGACTTTACCCATGGACATTGTTCAGGATGGATGTGGGAAGTTGTCTCAGGAGTCAGAGAAACCTCCTAAGAAAGAGAAATAGGGCTGTTTGGACTGAGGGTGGAGGAGGTTCCATTGTGTCTGGCCTTGGTGGCCATCCTCAAACAACTTCCAGAAAATTAAAGATTTTGGAGAGCCTGGGGTCAAAAAGAACTCAAATGAAAATCAAATATAAACTCCAAGAATAGAAAGGAAAGGAAGAGAACCTCATACTTACCCTCATATGTTTGTCACTATACCCATAGGTCCTAGAACAGTGCCTGACTGATGGTAGACACTCAGTAGTGTTTGTGGAACGCATGCATGAGTGCATGGGGTGCATGAATACGAAAGGGGTTGCTTCCTTGAATAGTTTTCTAATAACTAATGACATGTCCAAATGGCACCAAGCTTATTTACTCCTTGTGGAGTCACAATCACTCTAAAAACATTTTTGAGTTGTCAGGATATATTATCAAGTCACGAATACTTTCATTATCAAAAGATTTTCCTCTCAAAGCAATGCCTTCTCCAGCTGAGCATATAATAATTTGTTGTTCTTTAGTAATGAAGAGTCACATTGTGGCTTGGTATATTTCATAATAGCCAGTTATTTTTCAGACTGCATTGCAGACTCAATGGTCTAGGAGGGGAAAGAGGAGAGTATCTGGATCCAGCAGTTTCCTTGCAGTAGAGATGTGTCACCACAACGGGGATATAGTTATTTCCAACCAATATATGTCATGTAGTGTTCTTTATCATAAATGAGTTGAGATTTTTAATTAGCATTTGGTATAGATGAAGAATATGGTAAATATATAACTTCCTTCTAAATTTTAAGTATCAATATTTCTATAAAAGTCTCAATCTGTTGAAAAAAAAGAGAATGCTATTTCAAGAACCGCCCCAGCCAGACTTCACAGATGTAACAAATGTGTGCTGGGATCTGGGGATAGTAATGAAGCAGAGGATGTGTGTTGCACTCTCATCTGTTCTGTCAGCCCTCACTGTTGACGGTGAACAAACAGGGCAGCAAAGTTGAGCCCCTATAGGAAGGAGAGCTAAGCCAGAGGGAGAGAATAGAGCATGATATACAATCTGCCAATCACAAGCAGAGGAAAAGTTAGGGACATAATTGGATGGTGCAAGTGTTAGGCAAGGTAGCATTTCAGGCACTTAGATGAAGCCAGATTAAAAGAGAGGGAGCCTGATGGTCAGGCTGTTGTCGGCTCAAGCATGATTCTGGCTCATGCATGGTCAGATGGGTATGTAGAGTTCAAAACAGAGGCAAAGAAATTGACAACAAATATCAGAAAGGACATTTTAGGTGTGGAAATGGCAAGCTGATCCATAGAAAGACACACTCAAGGTTAATCTTGGTTTGTGATTTTTTTTTATTGTGGTAAAACAGGCATAACATAAAATTTACCATTCGAACTATTTTAAGTGTATAATTCAGTGGTATTAAGATCATTCACAATGATTTGACACCCAAAACAAAGGCAAAAAAGACAAAAATAAGCCAGTGGGACTACATCAAACTAAAAAGCTTTGGCACAGCAAAGGAAGCCATCAACAAAATCAAAAGGCAACCTGCAAAATGGGAGAAAATATATGCAGATCATATATCTGATAAAGGGTTACTATCCAAAATACGTTAAAAAAAAAAAACTCTCATACAACTCCGTAGCAAAACAAATGTGATTTTAAAATGGGCAGAAGATCTGAATAGACACTTTTCCAAAGAAGACTCATAAATGGCCAATAGGTAGATGAAAAGGTGTTCGACATCACTAATCTTCGGGTAAATACAAATCAAAACCACATGAAAGATATAACCTCACACGTGTTAGAGTAGCTAGTACCAAAAAGTTAAGAAATGACAAGTGTTGGCGAGGATGTGGAGCAAAAGGAAGGCTTGGCGGGAATATAAAGTTGTGCAGCCACTACGGAAAACACCTTTTTCATAACTATTGTTAGCACAACGTTGCATATAAGATTTGGAATGATTAAGAGAATTGCTCAAGATCCTGGTATAGCTAATGAGTTCTAGAGGGGAGCTCTATTCTGTTTCTCCAGAAGCCCAGTGAAACGTTCTTTCTGGACCACAGCAGCCTGTCTGGAACTGAGTTTGTGCTGCATCAGAAACACAGGAAGTCAAATAGTCGTTCTTAGTCAAGCTTCTTCGTATAGAAGAGTAATTCATTTTAGTTTGTTCCTTGAACAATGTTATGCTGAGAGTAAGGACAGTAAAATATGATTTTGTATTATCTTCCAGATTTATACAGAGTTAAAGTTTCCCCGATTTAAATTCCATATGTGTAGTCCAGTGTTCTGGACGATAGACCAGCGTTCTTCATCAAGAAAAATATCTCTAAGCTGTTATTTGGTGCACAGCGTGGACCTGGAACCATGCCACAGGGCTCTGTGCATAGTCAAATACTTGAAATAAAGTAGAAGCTACAAGCAATGGGATGGAAGAATGGAATTGTTGACTCTCTGATACTAGGCACCTTCTTGAATACAATAGGCATAAAAATGCAGTAGGTACAATGAGAGTAGCAGAAGATGAAATGTTTCTGCTTATGAAATACCTTCTTGAATCACACACCATCAACCACAAGTTCTCACCTGGAACACAGAATGCTTTGCCTGCTAGAAGCTCAGAGTCTGAACAAAGCCTGACATTTGGAGCAAAGTGAGGCATCTATGATAAACTATAAAAGAAAAAAGAACATGAATTTAAAGTAGATCGGCTCAAGAGAATGGTAGAGCTGCTGAATCTTGAACTTTCATACGAGTTGTCTAGTAAGAGAGAATCCACATGCACCTTCAGAAAAAAAAGAGGTACTTCTTTAGAGAAAATTCATGAATTGACATATGAGCACAGAAAGCTATTTTATATACTCTGATAAGTCTCCCTTTCAAACATCACACTTTCATGCAAGTTATGAACAGCACAATTGCTATTAAAAAGAAAAATAAAAAAGAGAACATTTTCCTCTGAAGATACAACCCTCAGGAAGGGTGTCTGACCACCAGCAAAAAAGGTGATTTGGGGCAGCAGAATGAGCCTGGCTTTAAGTGTATCTTTCCTGCCTTCCTAATAATGCCTCCATTCAGTTTAGCTTAGAGTCTTCATTTCCCTTGGAGAGTGAGGCTTTGAGATTTGACACAAATACCCCAAGAGAAGTCACACTTGAGATGACACCAGTCTTTTATACTAGGATGACTATCCGAGTGGCCAGGTGGACCAGGGAAAGCTAGAGTCCGACATCAGAGGAAAGGGCCTCAAGGCAGGCTGAGGTCAGACTTCGCTAATTTACCACTTTGCTTGGGGCTGGCACTGGGAGTCTTGGATGTAAACAAGCCCACAGTGCTCCCTGCAGGGGAAGAGCAGGGATTTGGGGTTTTGGTTTTTTGCTGGGTTTTTTTGTTTGTTTTTGTTAGGCTTTGTTACCTTCAAGTACATTTTGGTAGAAACAGGAATTGTCTAAATCCACCAAAATAATGGGAGTTTTGCTTTGCCAGCTTGATTGGAATTTGCAAAGCTTGTAGTCAGCAGAATCAGTACAATCCCAGGAATGACACTCTTCCATCAAACGACAAACAAAAGTCATATAAAGTTAAAATCGTCTTAGAGAAAAATATAACCCTTTTCCCTTCCCCTTAATAGACAAATTTTGCATCTTTATGACTATGAATTTTAATTGTGTGCATGCTTAGTTTTAAATGGTTATAATTGTATGTATTATAAACATCATTTAATTTTTTTATCAATCATTATTTTGTAAGTTTCAAAGGCTCCCTAGGTCTGTTAAGTTGCTGGATAATGATTTACTTAATCATAGTTTTGTACCTTGACACCTTGACCAGCATTTAATCTAAATGACATACATGAATGGTTTGTTTCCGTTTGAATTAATTCTTTAAGATAACAGAAATAGTGACTAGTGGCAGATGCGCAAAATTTGGAGGAAGAAATGTTCGAATTCAGATCTTGACTTACCTGCGTTTAGGCAATGTGCTCTGTGAATATTAATTATCCTTTCAAAAGCTCAGACGTCTCTTCTTTGTAACGGGGCTAGTAAAACTTAAATGGTAAAACACAAATACAGCATCTGACATGTGGTTGCATTGTGGTAATAGCATAATCAGAAGTGGCTATTGTGCTGCAGCAAACATTATTAACTATCGAAATTATTAAGTAGGATGCCTTTCCTGGTCCTCAACTTCCAAAACCAAATCCAGGAATCCAGTAAAAACAATGCCTGACCAGGCGTCCCCTTCTCTCTTCTCCTTAAAGAAGACCTTTTTTTTCTCTTTTTTTTTTTTTGGATTTCTGGAATAGAAGCCAAGGTACCTCCCAGAACAAGAGCAGGAAAGAAGAAAAAAAGTTCAATGTAAGGCAGAGCTGGAGGGACAGTTTTAGAGCACTGACATAGAAGAGGTCCTGGAGCACAGGAAAATTGGAGGATGGAGGAAGGGGCTTTTTTTTTTTTTAATTTATTTATTTTTGGCTGCACTGGGTCTTTGTTGCTCCATGTGGGCTTTCTCTAGTTGCAGCGAGCGGAAACTACTCTTCTTTGCAGTGCGCGGGCTTCTCATTGCAGTGGCTTCTCTTGTTGCGGAGCACGGGCTCTAGGCGGCGGGCTTCAGTAGTTGTGGCACATGGGCTCGGTAGCTGTGGTGCATGGGGTTAGTTTCTCCGTGGCATGTGGGATCTTCCCGGACCAGGACTCAAACCCATGTCCCCTGCATTGGCAGGTGGATTCTTAACCACTGCGCCACCAGGGAAGTCCCAGAAGGGGCTTTTAAACGGTGCTATCCCGTGTTATAAATCATATCCATCTAATGTTCTTCAATGAATAAAAGCAAAGAACGTAATCACTTTTTAAAGTTTCCTTGCTGTTGATTCACTTTGTTATAAAGCAGAAACGAACACACCATTGTAAAGCAATTATACTCCAAAAAAGATATTAAAGAAAAAAAAACTTCCTTGCTGCTAAATTCTGCCTCTGGAATGTCTTTGTTCTGAAAATAAGCAATGTGGATCCCTAGATATATAGGAATTAAGTCATCATCATCCACCTCATCATTATCATCAGTATTTATTTGTAGACTTGAGATTACAGGATGAAGGGGTAAAATCACTTTCACGACTAATAACATTTTTCTGTTTAGAAAGACTGCTCTGGTTTACATTGGTTTGGCTCCCCTTCAAAAGAATCAGTCTTCTTATGTGCCAGGGCCTGAAGCTGTTTGAGGTACATTGGTCATCAAGCATCGGTCTCTGCAAACCTGAGTATGTGTCAGGGCTTTCCGGTGATGAGACTCACAGAATCTTTGGGGAGAAGGGAGGCAACAAGAGAAGGCTATAGTTTTTCACAAGCAGCAAAGGCAAAACAAGCCCTTGACAGCTGTTCTCTCCCCAGCCCCCTTCCTGGCCCTCTGGTAGTCATATCGTAGAGGCCAATCCTTTATGTTCACTGTCTGAGCAACTCCTCAATATGTGTACACAACTACATCACAAATCGCAAAAAAATCAAATCTAGATCAAAAAAATCAAATCAAACTGATGAGAACAGCAGCTTCAGCCTCGAAGAGATACAATTCTTAGAAACTCCTCAGAGGAGTTCTGCTTTCACACAGAGTTCAAACAAACAGGAGATCTGTTATCTTCTTGACCTGAATACCTAATGAAAAGCTAAAAGCAAACGACATCTGTATTAGCTCAAGGTTGCAATTAAATGGAAAGCAAAATTTAGAACAACAGCAAAACCCTGATACAGATCAGTTCACAAGAGTCATGTAACATTATCAGCTCTATAAATAAATAATGCCCCTGGCCGGAGTAAATAAATAGGAAACATCTATCTTTGCATTATAAATGGCAATAGAAATGAGGATATTCACACTTACAAAAGGAGTGGCCACTCTAGTACCTCATTCTAATTAAAGAATAAAATAAAATATAAGAAATATAGAAATAATAATGTTTTGGTCAATCTATACTGATAAAAGTCATGGAGACATACTATACCTTCTGACCACAGCAATAATTCACAACACAGCCACTAGAGCCAAGGCAATGTGTTGAATAAGTTTTGTGTGACATTGGAATCTCTTTAGTAAGATACGATAAATGTTTCTGGAAATGTGAAATGTCAAGGATGTCATGAAGTGAGTGGCTTTAAAAAACATATTATTTGACATATTTAAGTCATTTTAAAGGGAGGCTTGAAGTTCTGTTGAATAGGTTAAATTTGACAGAAAGTTCTAATCAGAAGCATTAGAGGAAAAGAATTTTGGAAGCCTAAGATAGAGGGATAGTGAATAGAAGATAGTGAATCCTGAAGCATAGTCACCCTTACCCGGACACACCACCACCACCACCACTACCACGTACTGCGAACATACATGCAGGTTTTTAAATATGTCATTGACAACCATGAATGGGAGAGAAATGTTTTAGTGCCTGGGAGACCCACTGGGTGGCCTGAACTTGGAAAGTCTGTGATGAGCGGCTGGCTTCAGCAAGCTTGTTTGCAAATAAAGCTTGGCTCTTTTTAGAACTAGGGTGAAATCATCCCAGCCCATGCAATCAGCACCAGCAGCCCTCTGCTCTCTCTGTTCCCATTGGCCTCCTCCTGAGTCACTCCTCTTCCTGCCAAGAAAGACCCTCTTATGGGCAGGAAGGGAAGTGGGGAAAGGGGCATATAACAGAGGAGTGGACCTTGCTTTATCATCTTGAAAGAGGGCTGCTAAATAAGCCCCTAAAATTGTCTTGTTTCATGTTGTTGAAATGCTTGCACTCTAACAAGACATCAGCCTTGATTCCTTATGTTGGCAGATGAAAAGAGAACAGGATATGTACCCATATCTCTAGCATACGGTATCAGCTTTTTAAGAAATTAAGTCATCTAAGTACTTTTTAAAAAAATTATGGGTTTTATTTCATGCAAATAAGCACCCCTTCTTCCTCCTTCTGTGCTATACCACAAACTTCCCAGGGTAATTTATTCTCTAGATCCCTCTTAGAAGACAGGGACTGAGAACATTCATTACAAAGAAGGCTTAATTGAAGAGCTTTTCCTTTAGTTAGTCCTGTAGGTATAAAACTGCTTCTATGTTAGTAAGGACTATCTACCCAAATACCACAAAATAAATTTTTTAAACAGAATCCTTCCTTCTACAATCTTGGGCTCCTATCCTGCTTAAAGCAAAGGTGGAAACTTGATACAAGAAACACTGTACCTCTAGGAACATGAGCTAAATGCACTACAAACACTCTGCCTCACTACCCTGGTTTGAGTGTCCTCTCATCCTTCCATTTATTTCCTGTTCTGGGAAGCACAGGAGTTAAAAGTTTTGGACCACGATGGTTGAGGGATTAAAAATGGATATGCTTGCTAGTGGCAGTTCTTAATCTGCTGCAAAAACAAAAAAACAAAGGAAAAGTTTCATGCTAGATATTAAAATGCAAGCTTTACAGTGACTTGAACTCCTTTCAAGGAAATACTCAAGGGAACAGAGAAATCAGCCCACAATCGATTAGGAATAGATGGAAAGTGCTCACTGACAATTGACAAATAGAGGGAGAAACGATTGCCTGAGATACATCATGACTTTAAGAGATTTGAAGAGAACAAGACACTGGGGCTGTGTCTCCAAGGGAATTGTGCTAAATAGCAGTGGTTCTCAAAGTGTGGTCCCAGACCAGTAGCATCAGTATCACCTGGAACTTCTTAGAAACATTCATTCTAGGGCTCTGCTTTACCTACCTAGGTAGATGATTCTAATACTTGCTAAAGTTTGAGAAACACTGGAGTTACGTTTTGGGAGGGCTTTCATTTCCATATTGTATCACCCATAGTGTGAGTGTGTGTGCGTGTGTATGTGTGTGTGTGTGTGTGTGTGTGTTTAAACTTTAGAAGAGGATATTAACCTTTAAATTTTTGCTTGTTTTAATCCAGGGATGCCAGTGGAGGGAGTAATAAACTAAAAAGTGGGATCAATAAATAACAGGGCTTCCCTGGTGGCGCAGTGGTTGAGAGTCCGCCTGCTGATGCAGGGGACACGGGTTCGTGCCCCGGTCCGGGAAGATCCCACATGCCGCGGAGCGGCTGGGCCCGTGAGCCATGGCTGCTGAGCCTGCGCGTCTGGAGCCTGTGCTCTGCAACGGGAAAGGCCACGGCAGTGAGAGGCCCACGTACCGCAAAAAAAATTAAAAAATAAATAAAAATAACAATAAGTAACCTTAAAATGATAGAAAAAAGGTCAATAGGAAAATATGCAAACTGCTTTTTTTATATTCATTTTCTTAACAGTCAATTGTGAGTCCCTTGAAATTCTATTGATTTAAAAATCATATTTATTTTCATTTGGAAAGAACCTTAGGAACATCTGTTACCTTCTCATTTTACAGCTGAGGAACCTGATGGGGTAAGGAGTTTCTGACACACTTGTTAAACAGAAATTCACAATCCAGGTTCTGAGGAAGAGAGACGGCAGGTAAAAGTTTAAATTGAGTAGACATTCTTGATTTGGAAGAAAAATAAAATATTTACCCTCATTCTATGAAATTAAGTGGTTCATTTAACTGTCTTCCCCATCTCCTGGCTGCTGCCAGAGGCTGGTGGCTAAGACTGAGATCTTCAGAGGAGCACATGCTGTCTCGGGAGGCCATCGATCAGCAGAGCAGACCGTGGCCCCAGTTGCAGCGCTACCTTTGCCAAGGGAATGGAAGAGCCTTTTCACTCCCTGCTTCTTCCCTCCTCCATGACAGGCAGAGCACCAGCAACAGCCCTCACCTCCCTTCTGTAAATGCACGCTTCAAATCTGGAAGGAAATTTCAAGGAACTTGCCCAGAGAGGATTGCTCTTTAGTGAGTAAAGGAATAAACTTTATTATAATTATTAACCATTATTATTTTATTTATGCACGATATCCCTCCTTCTTTCGTAAGGTATTTAAGGGGGGACTTTGTTTTTAAGGGCTGGGTATCTGTCCTGTCCGCTACCAGACCTCAACATCTTCACAAACCAAGGGGATGTAGAGTCAGACCTGGACCCATACCTCAGTCCTTCCTGCAGTGATGAGTTCACTGCCTTGCACAGAATAAGGGATCCATGAATATTTGGTGAATTACTGAGTGAATGTGAGAGAGGAATGAGGTAACTTGGCAATGGAAAGCGTACAGAAATTTTCCCATTTGTCAGATGAGAGGGATAGTTCCTAAGAGTTGAATCCTTTGTTTTTTACCTTTAGGAGTAAAGATAATAAGAGTACATAAAGTCATGTTAGGATCATCCTGAAGTAAAGCATGACAAACCAGATCCTTATGTGTCTCTGCATCTGGGTGAAGAGATCTTCCACATTTTCAGGGAGGAAGGTACCTTGGGTTTGGAAATGTTCCAAGCCAGAGTCCAGGCAATCTTCACAACTGGGATGAGTTATGGTTCCAATTGAAAATGAAAACTCAGAGCTAACAAAAAAAGCAATGGTGAGATCACAATAACATTTGGAGACAAATTATGTTATATGCCATCATATAACATATAAGGCATCTGCTAATAGTATGAAAGCTCAATACCTATTATCCTGAGGAGTATAAAACTCAAGTGTCAGATAAACTCTCCATTGCAGTACTCCTAATAATTGTGTTATTTTTCCTATTACAACTTCTATGATAGCTTTCAAGTGACTAAATGAATTAATATAATTTTTTTTTTCATTCTGCCTGGGCCTCTTGCTATTTAAAGTCTTAATAAATAGTGAAGTCGACAAGATGTTGATCATTGGGAGAAAAAAAGATGGGAGGCAAATGACTTTGGAAGCAAATCAATAGCTGATTTAATTTAGAAAAAATTACAGCTATTTAAATTTAAAAATCTGCAATTTATTTATATTTTATTACATCTTTATTGGAGTATAATTGCTTTACAATGGTGTGTTAGTTTCTGCTTTATAACAAAGTGAATCAGTTATACATATACATATGTTCCCATATCTCTTCCCTCTTGCGTCTCCCTCCCTCCCACCCTCCCTATCCCACCCCTCTAGGTGGTCACAAAGCACCGAGCTGATCTCCCTGTGCTATGCGGCTGCTTCCCACTAGCTATCTATTTTACATTTGGTGGTGTATATATGTCCATGCCACTCTCTCACTGTGTCACAGCTTACCCTTCCCCCTCCCCATATCCTCAAGTCCATTCTCTAGTAGGTCTGTGTCTTTATTCCTGTCTTACCCTTAGGTTCTTCATGACAGTTTTTTTTTTTCTTAAATTCCATATATATGGATTAGCATACGGTATTTGTCTTTCTCTTTCTGACTTACTTCACTCTGTATGACAGACTCTAGGTCCATCCACCTCATTACAAACAGCTCGATTTCGTTTCTTTTTATGGCTGAGTAATATTCCATTGTATATATGTGCCACATCTTCTTTATCCATTCATCCGATGATGGACACTTAGGTTGTTTCCATCTCCTGGCTATTGTAAATAGAGCTGCAATGAACATTTTGGTACATGACTCTTTTTGAATTATGGTTTTCTCAGGGTATATGCCCAGGAGTGGGATTGCTGGGTCATATGGTAGTTCTATTTGCAGTTTTTTAAGGACCCTCCATACTGTTCTCCATAGTGGCTGTACCAATTCACATTCCCACCAGCAGTGCAAGAGAATTCCCTTTTCTCCACACCCTCTCCAGCATTTACTGTTTCTAGATTTTTTGTTGGTGGCCATTCTGACTGGTGTGAGATGATATGTCATTGTAGTTTTGATTTGCATTTCTCTAATGATTAATGATGTTGAGCATTCTTTCATGTGTTTGTTGGCAGTCTGTATATCTTCTTTGGAGAAATGTCTATTTAGTTCTTCTGCCCATTTTTGGATTGGGTTGTTTGCTTTTTTGTTATTGAGCTGCATGAGCTTCTTGTAAGTTTTGGAGATTAATCCTTTGTCAGTTGCTTCATTTGCAAACATTTTCTCCCATTCTGAGGGTTGTCTTTTCGTCTTGTTCATGGTTTCCTTTGCTGTACAAAAGTTTTAAAGTTTCATTAGGTCCCATTTGTTTATTTTTGTTTTTATTTCCATTTCTCTAGGAGGTGGGTCAAAAAGGATCTTGCTGTGATTTATGTCATAGAGTGTCTGCCTACGTTTTCCTCTAAGAGTTGGATAGTGTCTGGCCTTACATTTAGGTCTTTAATCCATTTTGAGCTTATTTTGTGTATGGTGTTAGGGAGTGATCTAATCTCATACTTCTACATGTACCTGTCCAGTTTTCCCAACACCACTTATTGAAGAGGCTGTCCTTTCTCCACTGTACTGCAATTTATTTTTTTAATCATTATACTTGTGCTCAAAACACTTACAGTGCAATATATCAAGATTTTATATGTTAGCTTCAGTAATAACTGATTAGAAAATGTAAAACAAATATCTTTAATATATTAATAGCTTGCACTTCTCTAAATATTACATGTGACACATAGTAACCAACTGATTATCTTGACAAGATGTTGCGGCCATGGCTTACGGACCCAGCTGCTCCGCGGCATGTGGGATCTTCCCGGACCGGGGCACGAACCCGCGTCCCCTGCATCAGCAGGCGGACTCTCAACCACTGTGCCACCAGGGAAGCCCCCTGACAAGATGTTTTAAGTTCTAACACTTTGGTTTGCAAATCTATTAGGAAAGCCATATAAATGACATTAGAAATAACTTCCTGTGGGCAAATTTTTTAAAGTAAGGACAAATAAAAATATCTTGGCTGAGAATCATGGAGATTGTGGGGAAGTAATTTTCTTGAAACTGAGTCCTCCTAAAACTGAGTTTATGAGTAACCTCTTAATCCAAAACTGTATTCTCTTTCTTGTCCTGCCCTTGTTCCCCTCAGGACTGAAGTATCAAAGGATGGGGGCAGGGGGGATTGAAACCAAGCAGGACCCTCTGGGGCTTTCCCAGTACAAAAGCTTCTCCATGTCCCCGGTTTCCTGTTTGTAGAAAAAAGGCTTTAGTTTCCTAGGCCTTCCCCTAGTTCCAAAGAGCAGACTCACACCGTTAATGACTAGAAAAATAAAGTCACAAGACGTCCTAGTTTGTCCTAAAGGGATATAGATAACAATCTGATGCATACTTTGAGTTGTTCTGGAGAAACTAAGACCCCCATCCAGGTGGAGGATGGTGACTATATGCTGATCACAAGCCTGTAGACCCCAGACTGGTTGGAACCAGAAGGTTGATGATCGAGATTCCGGAAACATGACCCTGTTACCAACCAATCAGAAGAGGGTCCATGAGCTGGTCACACATCCTACAGCCCTCTCCCCTTTCACTGTCTTTAAAAACCCTTGCCTGAAAGCCATAGGGGAGCTTGGGTCTTTTGAACATGAGTTGCCTGTTCTCCTTGCTTGACACCCTGCAAATAAGCCCTTACTTTGCTGCAAACACGCACTGTCAGAGTTTGGCTTTCTGCACCGTGGGCACACGAGCCCTTGCTTGGTAGCATTCTGTTTCAGGCAGGGATTGATAAACATGATCTGAATGCTGAAATTCTCTCTGTTCCTTTTTCTGACGGCCCTTCTTCCTCTTTGATTTCCAGATTGGTTTTTGTTTATTTGGAAGCTCATATAAGCCCAGTGAGGGCAGGGGATATGTCTGTGTTGTTTATTCCTGTATCCTCAGCAGTCCCTGATGCATGTCAGTACTATGCAAGTTGGAGAAAGAAAGGGATAAAAGAAAGAATACTTTCTGTTGACGTGTTTAAAATATCCTTGACTGGTCATTTCCTTGAAAGAAAAGCAATAAGCCTTAAAGTTTTACAGCCACAGTCATTGACTAGTGGTCAGGGTTTATGAATAGTAATATATGTATAACATATTGAATCTTTTTCTTGTTTATGATGTTTAAACCTGAACCATGTTGCAGCAAGACTGGGGAATGCACTAACAAATTATGCACTGGAAATTTGCAGAGACATGTGATTATTCATCCTTATTCAGAGAACGTATTTTTGTTAATCTTAAAATAATTTTTATATTTGTGTCTATTGTGTTTGGACCAAAAATTCTTTAGTATATATTTAATTGGAATAGACCGCTACACCTGATGACTGTACCATCACACTGTGAGTGAGAAGATGTCACCAGGGAACCAGAAGCTTCTCCTTTGCCTGCTTAGCTAACAAGGTTGAGCAAACACTGACACCTAACTCCCCCTTTGCTCTCAGATCCCATGATCTAAGAGGAACTCACATTACACTATTTTAAAACAACAAAAAAAGTGCATGTAAGTTTTCAGCCTTTTATAAATAATATATTTTCAGAACTCAGCTGCATTCGAAATTTCAGCTGGAAACTGAGTTGCATATCATAAATGGAGTCAGTACTTTACATGTAACAGATACTCAGATATTTGACTGATGCTTTAAACTTGCTGATCCAGAATTCCTATGCAGGCAGGAAGTTGGATTGAGAAGAGAAATATAAAATTATCTTTGAAATAATGAAGAAGTATAGAGACTTCCAGGGTGGTGCATAAGACAAGGGTGTTAGTGGTGGTGGTAGTCCTGATGGCTGTGATAGTAGTGTGATAAATTTGTTGAAGGGATAGGATGAGCTTCCATGGTACTTGTGGCATTTGAAATAGATCTAAGAAGCAAAGGATTGTGGAATGCAGAGTCTGTTCCAGAACAGCTGAAAGTGTGGTGTGGCTGGAGCACAGATGTAAAAAGAGGGAAGGAAGAGGGCTGAGGCTGAGTTGGAAAGTCAGACCACATTTTATGGAAGGTCTTGGGTGTCTTTGTCAAGAGTTTAGATTTATTCTCCAGGCAATATTAAAGGTTTTAAGCAGGAGAGTGAAATGAACAAATTGCGTTTTAGAAAACTCTGGTCATAGGTAGAGAAAGAATTAAGTTAGAGAGACTGGAGAGAGGAGGCTATTGCAAAAATCCTGGTAAGAAATGACAACAGTCTGAACTAGGGCAGCAGTTGTGGGAGGTTTAAAGACATCTCAAAGGTAGAATTCACAGGATTTGGCTGTTGGTTCTGTGCAAGGAGTAAGGAAATCAGAGGATGAGACCTTACCCCCAACACAGTGGGCACTCAAAAGCAAGGTGATGTGTCTTTAGTGCACTCAGTCATTCCACAAATATTCATCAACCACCTATTCTATTGCAGGCATTGTACTAGATTCTGGTGCTGCAGAGATAAAAAGTAGGTAGATATTAACAGGCAATTCTCAGGAGAAGAAACACGTGAAGAGATGCTTGGCTTTCTTAGTGATCAATGAGATGTCCATTAAAACAACAACAAAAACATTTGGGGGGAGAGTCTGGCAGATTGATAAAAATAGAAAAGAATAATAATACCACAGTAACATATCCCAGTTTTATAGACTAGTGCACACATGTACACACACACACACGCACACACACTCACACACTAACGTGTAGGAAATATGAAAAGTGTATACACTATACTTGTTTATAGTGGTTCTTCTCAGATAATGAGGTTATGGTCTGGTGGCTTTTATTTAATTCCTTGTGCTTTTTCTGTACTGTATAATTTTATTTATTCTTTTAGATTTCGTTAAATTTTTTTTAATTAAAAAAAATTATTATTATTATTTTTTGCCTGGGTTGGATCATCGTAGCTGCACGCGGGCTTTCTCTAGTTGTGGTGAGCGGGGGCCACTCTTCGTCATGGTGAGCGGGCTTCTCATCGCAGTGGCTTCTCTTGTTGCGGAGCACGGGCTCTAGGCGTGGGCTTCAGTAGTGGTGACACGAGGGCTCAGTAGCTGTGGCTCACGGGCTCTAGAGTGCAGGCTCAGTAATTGTGGCGCTCTGGCTTAGTTGCTCTGTGGCATGTGGGATCTTCCCGGACCAGGGCTCAAACCCATGTCCCCTGCATTGGCAGGAGGATTCTTAACCACTGTGCCACCAGGGAAGTCCCTGTACTGTATAATTTAAAATTTTTTTAACTATGTATTACTCCTATAGGCTAAAAATAACTAATAATGCTATTATTTCTACTTTGGAAAAAATGATAAAGAGCATTGATAGATAGTAGAGGGCATGGGAGAGGGAAGGGCAAGTGGAAAGGAGTTGGAAGCTTGGATTATGGAGCGAGTCACTATCAGTTCATCATCACAAAACATCAAGTGCAAAGACAGCCCGGAAGAGTTTAGCACTAAGCCTAAAGGTAATAGGGAACTAGGTACAGCTTCCAGTCAGGAGAGAGACCTGGACCATGCACAGGCCCACTTAGGGTCAGCATGGAAAATGCACTGAAGGGGATTGGTTAGTGGCTGGGAGATCACGTAGGAGGCCAAGAGGTGATGAGACCTCCCACGACATGAGGACCCTGGTCAAGTTAAGTGTGAAGCCTTTCTGTGCCTCAGCTTTTGTCTGTAAAATGCAAATGGTAATAGCCACTGCCTCAAAGGGGGATTCATCATGAAACAACTAATGAAGGTCAGTTTTCAGGACCCCTCACTTGCACCAGTCCAAGTATTTACTTTGTAAGTACTAATTTTGGTATTTGTAATTTTCCTTCTTTTTTTAAAATTTTATTTTCTTGTGGTAAGAGCACTTAACATGAGATCTATCCTCTTAACAAAATTTTAAGTGTACAATACAGTACTGTTAACCATAGGCACAATGTTCTACAGCAGATCTTTAGAATTTACTCATCTTGCGTAATTGAAACTTTATACCTGTTGATTAGCACCTCCCCATTTCCCCCTCCTGCCAGCCCCTTGTAACCGTCATTCTGCTCTCTGATTCTCTGAGTCTGACTATCTCAGATATCTCATATCAGTGGAATCATGCAGTATTTGTCCTTCTGTGACTGGCTCATTCCACTTAGCATAATAATGTCTTTCTTCAGGGTTCATCCATGTTGTACCATATTGCAGGGTTTCTTGGTGCTTACACTTTTTTGTCCTTTTACTTTACAAGACCCCTAAAACCATACAAGTTTCAGGCCTCAGGAAGCTTGGAGCCATTTCCGACAAGGCTTAGGATTGCTCTCAGGATGAAATAAGCTAACCAGTTTTGGTTGGTACCTGCCATAGGAGTGTCGACTGCTTTTATTATGTGGAGGTGGAACATGGATGATGGATGCATCTAGCCTGATCCCTGGGTATTCTGGCTTGGGCTACAGGGTGCTATCTGCCCATATAGGGACTATTTCATTTTAAAATGAAGGAATACTGGTTCAGTTTTGGATATGTTGAAGTTTAAAGTGCAGATAAAATATTGAGTGAGAGTCCAGAAGTAGGCCATGAAATGGTTAGGTAGAGAGCTCAAGAGAGAGGTTGGGGTTATCAATTTGAAAATTATCCAAATACAAAAGACAGTTAACGTCACAATTACGGATGAGAAGGTCCAGGGAGCATGTGAAAAATGAAAACTGGAAAGGGATCGGAACAAAATGCTGGGGGATACCAATATTTAACAATGAGTCAGATTGTGATGGTGGTTACATGAATCTATATAATTTCATAGTACTGTACACTGCCCTTCCCCCCATAAGAGTGCATGTAAAAACTGGTGAAATCCAAGTAAGGTCTGTAGTTGGGTTCATAGTACTGTACTGGTATAAATTTCATTTTTGATAAAGTACTATGGTTATGTAAGATGTTATTTTGGGGGAAAGCTGGGTGAAGAGTCCACAAACCAGTATTTTTGCATCTTTGTCTTTATTTCAAAATAAAAAAGTTTTTTATTTTTTGAAAATGAGGCTGCAGCAGAATCACTGTGGATAGCCTTGGACATGCCCATTTAGACAGGGCTGATCCAAAGTTGCTGGATAACTTGGAGTAAGATATCGTGTGCTGATATTTCATGCTTCTCTTGAGCAACGATCTAATTTCAGGCTAATTTCAAAAGAATGCAACCAACTGCACAAGCTAAAACAACTGTGACATTCCTGCTACAGTCGGTCTCCAGCCAATAAC
The DNA here is from genome assembly GCF_963924675.1 of Phocoena phocoena. Classification (NCBI taxonomy): domain Eukaryota; kingdom Metazoa; phylum Chordata; class Mammalia; order Artiodactyla; family Phocoenidae; genus Phocoena; species Phocoena phocoena. The sequence continues at coordinate 12,204,873 of NC_089236.1, read as the reverse complement.
AACCCTAAATCTTTACAGGAACAAAGAAAAGAATCAGGCAGAGGCAGGGAAGACTAGAAGGGAAAATTCTAGGAGGGGGTGAAACAAGAGGAAGTAGCCCCTGCATTTCTCTGTGACTCTGGGTATCTAAGAGAGAAAGACCTGTTCGACCCAACACCTGGTTTATTCCCAGACACTAGGAAAAAGAATTCTGTTGCATTCAGACACTTCCATAGAAAAATTAACAAAGGAAAAGTAAAATCAGCTAGTTTTTCTTTTTGGTTGTTGTTGCTTCCAGAAAACATAAAAATCATTAATGATCTTTAGATGTAGCCTATTCTCATAGATCCTTCAGGATATAAGGATCGTTTGAAGTGATTTAGTGCCGTGCTACTCAAAATGTGGTCTGTGGACCAGAGCCACTGGCATTCCCTGGGGGCTTGCCAGAAATGCAGAATCTCAGGCCCCACCCCAGACCTATGGAATCTGAATCTGTTTTTTAAAGCTTTCAGAGGACGTGTATGCACATTGAAGAATGCAGAGCCCTGGTCCAGCCAATCCTGCCCTTCTACCACCTTCATAATCATCAACAGAAAATTAACAAAGAGGTCACTTCGTGCCAGCACATGGGAAAATAACCTCCCATACACAAAAAGAGCAGTGGGAATAAAATTAATTTTTAAATTCCCCAGGAACAAAATCACATTTTCAAAAGAAGTCTTCCTCTTCCACATTATGGTCTGCTTTCCTGCTGCTGATTTCCGGTTAGCAGCTCAGAGGCAGCAGGCCCTGGAGCTTTGTCAGGCACCAGACAACCCCTGTGGGTGAGGAAGGGCTCACCCTATGGCCCCTGCAGCTTCCCCCTGGCCATGGCCATGAGCTTCCTCTTCACTTTGGTGGGGAAGCTGCCCAAAGGGGGCTGGAGCACAGAAAGAGCCCGGAGGGGAGAGAGGAGTCAGGGATTCTACATCCTGGGATGTGTCCTGTCTGACAGCAGTGCCTCCTTCAGACTGTGGTGTTGGAATCCATTTTTTTCCCCCAATAACTGAGTCACTGCTGGACAGGTTGTTTAACAGAGAAGTAGCAAACATATTGTACTCAGGAGCTATGACTCCTGAGATCTGGGTTAGCCAAGCCCCTTCATGGCAGGTCACCTCACTGAGTCTGTTTCCTCTTCCATAAGATGTGGGTAGTATTTGCCACGCGTCTGCTGTGAGGGCTGGAGTGATAATAACAGCCACCTAAAATGAAGGGTCGTAGGGACCGCACAAGGTGATATCTGCCCAAGCATGCTGACACCCGTGGAGCATCACACAGCATAAAATATAGTTATTATTGATATTCATGATATCAAGAATTGATCTTAAAATCAAAGAACAAATATATTGATTGTAAATATATCTATTGTAATCAGTATAGCTTGATTATAAGAATATTGTAATATAATTTAAAAAGTAAATAGTAGCAATAAATACTTAGTAAAGTTTAGAAAGCTTTCAGTTTTGGTTTTCCATCAGAATGAAAGAGGACTTTTGAAGGATGCAAGGATTTAAAAAATAACTATGGTAGTTAATGTTCCCTGAGATTTATGAACTATACTCTTTATGATCTATTAGGTGGAACCATATGAAAGTGCTTGTATCAGCGCTTCGTGTGGTTCTACCTAATATTTGCACTATAGTAAATTTTTAAAACGAAGGACAATTTCCTCTAGTGGTGCTTTTGTTTGAAAACATCAAGGGTTCTGATTCAGGACGTTGTTTTTTTTAGAAAGTTAAGAAGTATCACCCTTAGAAAGACAAATTCTTTTGACCATTTGAGGTTCTGCTTACTTTAATGCATTTTGTTCCCAAATGTTTGAGGTAATGCAGATGGCATGCATTATTCAGAAGACTGGAGTAGAAACATATACTTTGATTTGCTTTCAGCTGCAACCAATTACATTCTATTAATGTTGAAATTGATACAGGTAACATTACTAAGTGAATGTGCAATATTATTACACGGTGAATTTTAGCTCCATGTTAGTATGTCTGTGCCTAAAGCAAGTGTTAGAGAAACACAGCAACTCCCATGACATTTCTGGGCAGAGTAAACTAACTACAGATTTCCAAGTTATTACTGAAGTTTTATAGCCTGCATCACATCTCAAAAGTTTCTTTGTCTATGGAGGTATTAAATAAAGGACTACAGGGATAATAGGAAAGGGTCTCTTTGGGTTTCAGTAGTGACTATTCCAACACAACAAAATAAATATAGATGTAAATTTCAGAACTTAAGGGCCGGGGAGGAGGTCGGGGGGTGGGGTGGGGGATTCTTACCACTTCACATAAAAAACTCTTTTATTTGACAAGTTGATTCACTTGCCTATATGGCACAACTCACTTCTTCAAAGATTTTCACAGATCTATAAAATGGAGAGAGTAATACCCATAGGGTGATGCTGAGAGTGAAATGATGCAATATGTATACAAAGTGCCTAGCACAATGCTCGGTACCTGGGAGACACTAAACAGTTGTTCGTTCTCTTGTGTGCAGTCCTTCTCCAGTGTCTCCCATCTCAGTAAATAGCACTTAGAGGCACAATCAGTTGCTTAACCCCCAAATCTGAAAAATATGCTTAATCCCTTCCTCTCCACCTCTCCTCCCCACTCCCCAACTCCAGGGAACTTATTAAGGTAGCTACAAGACTAATCATTCTGGGGCTGCTGGTTTAGTTTTACATGTTCCTTTAATAGCAATAAAGGAATCTTCTCCAAAGATCAAAAATGTTAATTCCAGTTTAATATATATATATTAAATATATAATATATGTAATATTATAATATGTATTATATATTGTAACATTTTAAAATTTGTTTTTTCTAATATTTATTTATTTATTTATTTTTGGCTGCATTGGGTCTCAGTTGCGGCACGCGGGACCTTTGTTGTGGCGTGCGGGATCTTTCATTGCGGTGTGCGGGCTTCTCTCTCTAGCTGTGGCTCAGCCTCTCTAGTTGTGGCTCACATGCTCAGTAGTTGTGGCACACGGGCTTAGTTGCCCTGCAGCATGTGGGATCTTAGTTCCCCGACCAGGGATCGAACCCGAGTCCCCTGCATTAGAAGGCAGATTCTTAACCACTGGACCACCAGGGAAGTCCCATTATAATATTTTATATATATATATAATATTCAAATCACCCAAGTAACTACAAAGTAGCTATTCTGCATCCACATATTCAGCATCTACTATGTTCAAAGTATTTTTAAAATTTAACAGCGTGTTAAATAGTGCTTTCAGTATGTCAGGCACATTTAATTTAATGGAACAATTTTTTCCTAAGCACTTTACACATACTAACCCATGAAGCAGTTATTATCATTACCTCGTTTTACCAGTGAAGAAATGGTGATACAGATGGGTAAAGTAAATTTGCCTAAGATCACAGAGCCGACATGACAGACTCAGAACTTGAACTCAGGCAGCTGGTTTTAGGGTCTCTGCTCTTAACCACTCCAAACTGCTGCCTCTTTGTAGGGTACAGAGTGTTGCATACATTATCTTATTTAATGGCTAGCACAGTCCTCCAAAGTAGTTATTGTTATCCCAATTATATAAAGGTGAGAACTGAAGCTTTGAGGGTAAATTGCCCAAGTTTATGTAGGTAGTAGGTAATAGTGGTAAGGATTCTAACGTGAGCCCATTTGAGAGTTCATGATTCAAGTATATGTTTATTTTTGGAGCTAAATCGAAGAAACCACCAAATTTCTAGTCTTGGGAAAATTTTCTTTAGTAGGATGTTTCAGATTCTTCCAAAGGATGTCACCTCTTGGGAACTAGGTAACCAACAGGACGCTGTGTTATAGTAGGAAATGCTGACGTTTTAAAGTAAGAGATTCCAGTTTAAATTATAGGTCTAGGGCTTCCCTGGTGGCGCAGTGGTTGAGAGTCCACCTGCCGATGCAGGGGACGCGGGTTCGTGCCCCGGTCCGGGAAGCTCCCACATGCCACAGAGCGGCTGGACCCGTGAGCCATGGCCGCTGAGCCTGTGCCCTGCAACGGGAGAGGCCACAACAGTGAGAGGCCCGCGTACCGCAAAAAAAAAAAAAAGAAAAAGAAAAAGAAAAAAATTATAGCTCTACCACTTACTAGCCATGAGATTTTGATCATGTTACTGAATGTAAATAAACCTCATTCCGTATGGTTTTTGGAGGAATTCAAAGATATTATATGGAAACTACTCATACTGGACATACAGTAATAGTTATTCAACAAAATGTTAATTTCAACAAAATAATTCTGAAAATCTTTGGGAATCTTGGCTTTGTCAGATACTTGCTGTGTGGTTTAGAATACATTACATAAACCTTCTGAGCTTTCATTTCTTCATCTGACAATTGCCTCCTCGTTGATTCATTGTTGGGGAGGTGGGGTTGAAATAAAATGGCCAGCAGAGGACCTTCCACAGAGTTGGGCTTCACAAAAATGCTATTTATTACTATCGCCCCAAATTTATTTTTTCAAAAAATTTAATACAAACCGTTTCTATCTAAAAGAATTAAACAAATTCCAAAAGTCCTTACTTAACTTACTCTGATGGAGTAATTTAGAGACTCTGAGAGTAGGCTTAATATATACACAGTTTTCTGTGGGCTGTTTTAAACTTGATTTTGTTAGCATTTTAATTTCTGTCACTTCAGAACTGCATAAGAAGCAACCCACTGTTACAATCAAGCCTTGCGACTAAATAAAGTTCAGTGATGCTTAGTTATGCTGTGTTCTGACACCACGGGACTTGTCTATATGTAAATTAAAATAAATAAATTTTTTGGATGGCAGAACTGGCTCTTTTAAAAGAAATAGGCATTCTCAAGATCTAGTTCTGTCCTGAGTGTGATTTTTTAATAGCCAATAACTTTTTTTGTTGGTAATAACAATACTTAAGTGTTCCAGACAAACTGGGACTCTAGATAAAAATAAATTCAAATTTATTAGATTTCTCATCTTCATATATTAGTTATGGCACCAAGTATTTGCAGCTCTATTAGGAAAATAATATTGCTTAAAGTTTGTATTACTTTAGGAAAAGAGACTTTATTTTTAAAGCAACATCATCAGTTAGCAATCCAAACGTGCAAAAAAGACTAAGAAACACAGACTGTTCAGGAAATAAATATGACCGAACAACAAAGAAAGAATTTCTGGAGAGAACTGTTTGAAAATTTTAACTGTAAAATGTAACCCTTGGTGTATTTTTGCAAAGTTTCATAAAATAGCAGACTTTTCTTTTTTTTTCCATGAATAGCATCTCTGCTTCTGAACTCTCTATGAACTGATGCATTCAGATCTGTGTCAAGTATTGTGTCATCTGCTGTAACATCAGTTTTGGGGACCATCAGGCTGGGATGCGTCAGCCCCAAGTACTGAGAGTGCTGAGAATGGAATTTCTGGACCTAGATCTTTCTATCCAAACTGCCTGAATATGCCAGAAAAGAATTAGCTGTTCTGGAAGGGGAATCCCCCCAAGACAATCGAGGATGTCCAACAATGAATTCCTGGTGTTCAGTGGTTTTTACCAGCAATTCATCACATATTTTTCTTCTTAGCTTCCCCATAGGTGATATACTCAAGAAGGAGAAGGGAGCCACGTCTAACTAGCCAACCAGCACTAAAGATATCCTCTTCCCTTGATGCTTGTAATCCCTAATTACACAGAACTTGGAAAACTTTTACAAGTATACATGGGATACGTAAATATAATCACCATTTTAATAATGCAGAAAATGAAACTGCTTTGCTGTTTTATCAAGGGGTTCTTTCACATTCCACTTACAGGTTTCTCCTACAAAAAGTCAAGCAGTGTTGAAACAGAAGTTCAGACTTCAGGTGTATTCTTGCTAGTCTTTGACTGAAGGGCATTGCCATTTACTTTGAGTCTCCATCTCCACCTCTTGTAGAAAATCTGATGCTCTCATCCAAATATCCAGACATTCCCAAGGGGGTTACAGTCTTAAGGACACCCTGTTTCTGAGCCTTTGCTTTCCCTAATTTAGTTCAGTTCAGCGTCATTCACATATTTGTCTTCTTCTGGACCATGTAAGCAAGACATACTGAGGCTCTTTCCAAAATTTCTAGCCAAAATTAAACAAAAACAAAACACAATGGATTTTTGGGCAAACTGCACTAAAGGATTCAGGAAATTTAGGCTTCGTACATCACAATAGCAAAAACAGCTTCAAATGCAAAAGGAGGCAACTTTTTTCTTCTGAGTTTTTTGTCAATCTACCAGGTTGCCTGTCTTCTCCTCTCTTCTCAGTGTGCACTGCTTCTCATTCCTCACTCCACTTGTTGCCAATCTTTGCTCATTTCTAATACAGTAACAGTATTACAAAATGCTGTGAGTATTCTTTCATTTATTCGTCTCATTTGCCTGTGTCCTCTGGGACTCACCTTGACTATAAGTGGCTTATGTTTCCTGAAGCCAGGCAGAATAAGAACTTTGGTGTCTGGTGTTAAACTCCACCTAATATGCATACAAGTGTATAGGAAATAAGGTAGTTTACTGAGCAACTCATTAGCCTCTTTATAATAAAAAAGTATCAGTTTGACCAGAACTAAGCCAAATCAGGTTAGTAAGAAATATTAAAGGAATTGTTTTCCCTAGTTTAATTAATAGATTTTTTAAAAGGATATTTATGTATTTGCTAAAGAACAGACTGTATACTTTATATGGAAATATGGAATTTACAAAGACTACATATGTATCTCTAACTCTATGGGTAAGAAATTACTTTTATCTACTTATTATTCAATTTTTAAAATGATGCATTTGTCCATCACCCACTATTTGGTCTGCAAGAGGAAAATTATACTGTACTAAGAACATCACAGTTATTGATCTTTCATCAAATGCATGCTTTTCATAGATGAACAGTTTAACAAAGGAAAATATAATATCATAGACCTAGCCTCATGTAGAACTTTTAGAATATTATCACATTAGTCCTCGACATAATGCACTTACCAGGAGTTTTATTTTATACTGAGTCATCCTATTGATTTCAACATGAGCTTGGACCAATTAGGTTATATCACCAGTGATAAGCTAGATCAGTTCATGAGAGGGATGCACTAATAACTAACTCACTTCATGTCTAAAGTAATTTGGACACTTTTCCTTTTAATGATATTCATAATTATGTGATACACTCTTTGGGTTTTCTAACCCCCTTGACAATATCATATAATAGATGAAGAGAAAAATACAATATATTTTCAGCATGTGGATAAAACAAGCTGGACAACCTGGATGAAATTGAATCTATTGTAATTTATAAAACTTTCAGCACATTCATCTAACCAAAATGCTGGCTTCTACTTAAGTCTTTTACATTATCACCCAGGAATTGTAATTATGGTGGCTATGACATGCCTAAATACTTAAATAGGCATATATCATTCCTAAAATTCACTAACAAGTATCGATAGATTTTCCTTCTGAGAACACTTGTGTTATCAAAATAATTCTAGGTAATATTATTGTTTTTATTAGTGGCACTGTGACAGAGTTAAAATAGTATTCACATTTCCTTTTTTTTTTTTTTTTTTTTAGAATTTATACCTAAGTGATTTTCCTAAAATTCTATTTAACTTTCCCCCTTTCCAACACTACCTTCCCCGATCCCTATTCTCCCTCTTTTCCTTCCCTGCCTCTCTTTCCCTCCAGGTCTTCCTTCCTTCCTTCCTTCCTTCCCTCTGAAACAAATTCTTGATTGAAAGAAAATAACTTCACTCTTAATGAAGATAAAATTACATTTTAAAAACTTATTCAGGGCTTCCCTGGTGGCACAGTTGTTGAGAGTCCGCCTGCTGATACAGGGGACACGGGTTCGTGTCCCAGTCCGGGAGGATCCCACATGCCGCGGAGCAGCTAGGCCCGTGAGCCATGGCCGCTGAGCCTGTGTGTCCGGAGCCTGTGCTCCACAACGGGAGAGGCCATGACAGTGAGAGGCCCGCGTAACGCAAAAAGAAAAAAAAATATATATATATATATTTATTTATTGGGCACCAACTATAAATAAGTTATTTCAGTTACTTTAGATAACTACCCTCTGAGGTAGGTCCTATTATCAAACCTCCATATTACAGATGAGAAAACAGGCTCAGAGTGATTAAGTAATAGCAACTGTGACATGAAGGTTGCTTCCAGCCCAGGCACTCAGATTCCAGAATTAGTGGTCCTAGGCACTCAGCTACAAGTATATGATATGTATCAACATCTTTAAAGTGGGGCAGCACACCACTCGAGGCACACAAAGACTTTACAAGGATAAAGGAGTCTCCAGATAATCAATTTCCAGATTTTAATTTCTTATGTGTTATTTCCTAACATCTCTTTTCCTACTTTCATATCAAACTTTCATATTAGAACTCAACAAAACAAAACAAACTCCTCCCACTTTGCATAAAAAAACGCACAGCTCTCACCTCCCCAAATCTTATTCCGACGCATTGCCCAGGGTGTAAAAATCGCAAGAATGCCAAATAAAAGGACAAGTCAAAATACTATTTGAGGAGAAATCGCCTTTAAACCATCCTAAACCAACCTTAGGGCTTCCCATCTTTCCCTGTCTTAGACATCCATATTTCAGGTAAAGGCCTTAGAAAAGGAGGAGTATTTGGCGGGGGCGGGGGGGGGATGTTATTAAATCAGATATAGTGTAGAGTGTGTGAAAAAAATGGTAGTGTCATTTAAAGACCTCACCTGCCTCTTCCAATTCTTCACTATTGTTAGAGAATGAATGACTTTTTTTTTTTAACATTTATTTATTTATTTTGGTTGTGCTGGGTCTTAGTTGTGACAGGTGGGCTCCTTAGTTGCGGCATGCAAACTCTTAGTTGCGGCATGAGAACGCTCGGCTGCAGCGTGCATGTGGGATCTAGTTCCCTGACCAGGAATCCAACCCAGGCCCCCTGCATCGGGAACACGGAGTCTTAACCACTGCACCACCAGGGAAATCCCCCAAGAATGCATGACTTTTGAGAAGAATCTGGTGAGAACAAAAGACAGGGGAAATCAATTGGAAGTTATGTATTAGCAGCTGGTCTACAACCAATTGTTGCTAACTTTGGATGCCCAGGTGAAAATGACCAAATCAAATCATGCAAACATGCTAATTGGGCCAAGGTATACACTGGTGCAAAGACAGTGGAAAGTCCCGTCTATGAAATGGTACGTGCAGATGGTTTAAGGTAAGTAAACCTGGAATTTATGGCTGTCCATGGAATGGCCCACTGGGCAATGTCAGTGTCAGCCATATAATTATCTAAGTATAAACTGGAGATAGTTCATAACGGAAATAGTTCCCTTTATGTGATACCTGGCATACCTTACTTGGTGATCTCAAAGGGTAGATCTGGGCCCTGGGGTGTGTTCCTAGGTGATATGGGAAAACCCGGGGGACTGGGTTGGTGGTTTCGGAAATCTCCATTATTTGCTTGTGTCTCATAGTCACTTGTATTCTTTTAAATTATTATAATAGTAAAGTTTAATACTAGATAAAAGCTCTGATTCTCATCAGTCTGTTTTGACTCTCTGACCCTTTTTATTTTTATCTCAGCAAGATATAATAAAATAAAAACAATTATTTTCTGCTAATCTCAAGTACCTCTTCAGCCTTAGGAGCAGGGGAAGATCCAGTTATGTGATGCTTGCTGTTTTTATAATTTGGGTGGACTTCTGTAAGAAAAAACAAAATTAGGAACAAAAGTGAGTATTTATTAAGAATATGAAAAATAAATCACCAAAATTACAAATTTTACACCAAAATTACAAATTTGAAAAAGCTGACAAATTGTCCAGACATCACAAAATCCGGAAAAAATAATATAAATCTTTTATTAAGTATTTAACATATCTCATGATTCTTTTTTTCTTTTCTTGGCTCTATACTCATTACTTCTTCATATGAAAATGATTTTGTAATACGTTCCATAAAAAAATAGAGAATTCGTTTTTTTCCTCGGACATGGTTTATTAGGATAAGTTTTAAAAATATAGTAAAGGAAAGTTTATTTCATCTTCACAATTCAATATTGATACTGTCATAATTTTTTACAATTGTCAAGTTTATAAGAGCTACTAATATAGGTTTCTGACTAGTCATTGATGAGACCGAAATTATTTGCTTATATTTTACAAGTCTGATGACTGGAATAATTTTAAATAGATTAGCTTCTGGCCCCATGTATTTCAAACGTTGTTTCTCCTCCACCTGTCTTTTGATGCAGTATGCTGTAGGATACATTCACAGAGCAATATGACCCTGAGCTGGCATCTTTATGTTAGGGCAACAGGTAAGCCAGCAGAGCAGGAATTTTCCTGGAAGTCAGTACTACAACAGGATGGCTAGCGATAACTTAATCATACACAGAATTGACTATAAACATATCTCATAATTATATGTACAACCAACTCAACTTCTCCTTACCCACATCCCAGAAGTGCTACAGCCATGTCAACACCAAGGACAGGAAGGGAATTCAAGTGTAAAGAGTCAGCAGTCTTAACTGATTGTTGATAAAATCTTTTTCCTTTCTGTGAGTTTTACTGAAACATATAAGTGAGCACATTTCAAGGTCTGCCTTGGAAGGAGCCTACGCAAGTAAAGGAGCCTGACAATTAACGAAGTAACACACATTATGGTGATCATTTAAAATACAGGGGTAATGTTTTCCAGGGGGTGCCAAATTAATCAAGTTATAGAGGATAAAACACAGAGATGAAAACTTCAATATGATTTTAGATTTTTGTGCATTTTCAGTAGGACGATTAAAACAGCTTATTGAGAATTCCAATTCTGGCATAACAGCATGACGCGCTCTGCAGACCACTCCTCAAAAGATCTAAAACTCCGTAAGAACAGTGAGAGTCTGTGGTATTATCAAGAGCCATTACCTCCCTCTACCCTCCCAGCTCAGCGAGGCAGAAACTCCTCTCCAGACTGGTACAGCACAGAGCACAGGGCTCCCTTGTGCCACAGCTAGCAGTGGGAGGGCTGTTTGCCTGGGAGGGGCAGGGCACCAGCATATCTCCTCCTGCCTCCAGCGACCTATTGCTGAAGCTAAGTTCTGGGTGTGTGGCAGAGAGGTGGAGGCTCCCTTCTTGTGCCCAGCCACCACTAGCGGGATGCAGTCACTACCTTGGGTGTGGCACCACTAAGGATGCTGGGGCCTCAGTGGTACCAGATGGTCAATCTTAGTAAAGTGTTTTTGGTGTTCTTCCCAGAAACTGAGGAAGTGAATTACTATACCCACTTGGTGACAGATATTTTTGCAATCAAGTGATTTCCAATTCTTTAATTTAAAAAAAAATGGAAGAAGGATCTATTGGATTAAAAAACAAATTTGAATGATATAAAGAATTGAGTGACAATGCAGTTATAAAATTCCTTCTGTTAATTCTGTTTTTTTTTAATGTGGACAGAGTTCCTCAGGCTTTACATTTTTAAATATTAAAAGTAGAATAGAATTGATGCTGAATTCTGTCCCATTCTAGAAATAAATGATAATCATCTGCAAATAGATGAATTAATTGAGAAAAAGAGTTGCTTTCACCTCATCAAGATATATTTCCAATAAATATATGCTCTTTCTTCAATAAATATTTATCCAAATGTAGAATACAGATAATATAAATAATTATCATAGTCAATGCAGGAGATATTTTTTAAACTGTTTAAAATATAATTTATAAAATTCACTCATTTTAAGTGTGCAATTCAATGAATTTTATTATACTTACAGAGCTGTACAACCATCATCACAATCTAATTTTAGAACATTTTCATCACCCTAAAAAGAAAACCTTGTGCCCATTTACAGTCGATTCCATTACTAACTCCAGACCTAGGCAACCAATAATCTACTTTCTGTCTCTTTAAAAAAAGAAAATCATTGAAACAGAAATATATGTCTTTGTCTGGCTTCTTTCACTGAGCATAGTGTTTTTGAGGTTCATCCATGTTGTGGTATATATCACTATTTCATTCATTTTGGGGATAGAGCAATATTCCATTGTATGGACATACCACATTTTCAAAGATCCTTTCATTGGTTGATTGATATTTGGATTATTTTCACTTTTTGACTGTTTTAAATGATGTTGCTATGAACATCTCTATCAAGTACACTTGTGCACTTTGTGTATACAAGTATTTGTATTATTGTTTGTATTATATGTACTCTATTTCCAGAACAAGACAGAATTCAGCATCCATTCTATTTCAATTTTAATATTTATAGATGTGAAAACTGAGAAACTCTATCCACCTAAACAAACTAAATAAACAGGAGTGAAAAGAGTTTTATAACAGCATCATCACTTGATGTTTTGAACCAAGTGAAATGAAAACATATGTCTACACAACTGCACCTACGAGAGGAGTTGCTAGGTCATATAGCAAGTCTATGTATAACATTTCAAGAAACAAATTGTTTATCAAAAAGTGACTGCATCATTTTACATTGCTACCAGTAATGCATGAGGGTTTGAATTTCTCCACATCTTTGTACAACACCAGTTAGTATCTATCTTGTTTATTACAAACATTCTAGTGGGTAAGTAATGACATCTCACTGTGTTTTTGATTTGCATTTCCCTAAAGACTAATGAGAATCTTTTCATGTGCTTTCTGGATATTTGTATGTCTTCAGAGAATTGCCTATTCAAATCTTTTGCCCACTTAAAATTATATTACTTACCTTGTTAATTATTAGGTTATAAGAGTTCTTTGTATGTTTGAAATACATGTAAAATATGATGATTTGAAAATATATTCTCATAGTCTATAGGTTGTATTTTCAATTTCTTGATGGTGTCTTTTGAAGAGCAAATGGTTTTAATTCTGATGATGTACAATTTACCATTTTTTTTTCTTTTATTGATTATATTTTGGGGGGTCATATCTAACCAGAATAAATAAATATTGGGATAAAATTTCATCAAGTGATATGAGTTTAAGAAGAAAAGGAATGATGTAAAATTTCCTCCTATTAAAGAAAAGCTTGTTAATATAGTTTTAAAAACTGATGATGGATATAAAATTATCTGGTATTTAGGTTCCACTGGCTACAGTTCTAAGTTATGTAACTGTTTCATTTTAGAATGTCAATTTACAATAAAACAATTTGCATCCCTTGCAACTCTCTAAGTGAGATGAAAAATTTTGATGCTCCATCTAAAAATGAGGGAGAAGGTACAGAGTCACAGTTTTTCAGAATTCTTTTTAAGGTGTATAAGAGCAAAATCATCTAAAACCACTGTGTTAATGTATACAACCCTAAGAGGTTTTTCTCTTTGGGATGGCTGGCTGTTATCTTTCTGAGACTCCAGAGAACTACCAAGTGGAACTACCAGATTTTAAATTTAAAAGCCTCTCCCCCAGTAGTCATCCAATATTCCCCATCATTAATTAATTTTGATTGAGAGGAGTAACAATTCATCTGGAATTAAGTCTCTGCCATCCTTAAAAAAGTCACTTAGTCTTAAGAGCTCAGGGCACATCATATATATGTATGTATACATATGTATATAGTTTTTTAAGGCAGGTCTATTCAAGAGTATAAAATCTGACATCTTTTGACTGAAGAAAAACATACAACCTAAAAGTTTCAAGATTAAGTTTTATTCAGGGCTCTTACTAAGGACAGTTGCCTGGGACACAGCCTCTCAGATAACTCTGAGGAACTGCTCTGAAGAGATAAGGGAGGAACCAGGATATGTAGGAGTTCTGTGGGGCTTTCTGGTTTTGGTTTTGGTTTTTTTTTTTTTTTTGCTTTAAAAAATGTGGTAGAACATCAAAAGATTACCGCTAATCACAAAGAACAGACGTCTAAAGTTCATGATCTTAGTGCTTTTCTCTATATGGGAAGACGCAAGAGTCTGGGCTCATTATTCCATAGATATGCATCTTTACTACCTAGGGCCAGTATCCAAAGCATAGACCGCTTTCGATTTTTCTCCATCCGAAACTCCCCTCAGGGCTTATGGCCGGGGACAGGGGCTGTTGCTTTGGCTTGATCCTTGTAGGACCGGAAAAGCAGGTAGCATTCCCTGTCCACACAGCTATGCTATCTTACTAATTTTAAAGAACTTCTGAAGAAAAGTAGAGTACGTTTACTCTGATTTTCCCCTGTTAGCTTTCCATAATCATAAATGGTATCGGCACACTTGCTATTTAACCTTAGGAATCAGGAATTTAACATTTTTTGCCGTGCTGCTGCAGACTTCTGGCGCACACGGCTCCCCCTAGCCGTCAGAGCGCTCACGGCCCACCGCTCTCGCCCACTCCCCCCAGCCGCCTGGGGTCCGCGGAGAGCAAGAGACTGCGCAAGCGCGGGGCCGTCGACGTGGCCGGGAGACCACGGTTGGGGGTCCGCGCTGAGCCGCTGGCTCAAGTGGTTGTCTCCGGGCCTTCCGCCCTCCATCCTTTTCTCGCCCTAGAGTTTTACGGGACTCTGTGGTTCGAAGTGGACTGACGTCTTCCCAGAGACCATTGAGAAGGTCAGAGTGGACAGAATTTAGGCTGGGCAGGCGGGGACGAGTCCCCCGGGCAAAAGCCCGAGTGGGCCTCCCGTGAAAGCCGAGTTGCGCGGGCTGCGCGCTCGCGCTCGGGTCACGCGGGAGCCGGGCTGGTGGGCCGGGCAGCGCGGCAGCGTGACGTGGCGCGCGGCTCCGGAGGCTTTGTCAGTTCCGGCGTGCGGGCGCGAGCGTGCGGGGCGCAGGGAACCGCGGAACGGCGGGCTGGTCCCGGCTGAGCGCTCGGCGGCGGCTGCGCCGCGTCTGAGGGAGCGGGCGCTGGGCTGCGGCCTCCGGGCGGGGAGCTCTTCGGCCAGTGCCGAAGCGCCCGAGGTCTGGAAGGCACAGGTGGGGCTGCGGCCGGCGGGAGGGAGTCGCCCCTGCGCGGGCCCCCAAGGCGGGCGGGTTTGTGCGAGCGTCCCGAGCCCGCGGGCTGGCCGGGCGAGAAGGGCCGAGAAGGCCGCGGCCCCCAATCCAAGTCTGGGAGATGAAACTTTCCTGGAAGGGAGCAGTTTTGGAAGAGAATAGTCTGAGAAGTTAACCCCCATCGCATAGGTTTACGGGACCTTCGCGCTCCCTACTTCCTCTCCTCTATTTACTGTTTTGTCGCAGAGCGCCGCCTTTCTCGCTTCGGTCGCAGTCCTCCCGACGCATCTCTATTGATCAATTTGTGCTCCCCCACCCGCGGTGTTTACGTTGGCTCTGAGAATCGATTATTCACCCTCACCCAGCGCTTACAGCTTCGTGAAAGTTCGATAGTCTTTCTTTCCACAAAGGTCAACATTAGGAACGGATAGCTCGCGATTTTACTCCTTCGAATACGATTGTTCGTGTTTATTAGGGATTGAGCACTGCAGCAGGTCCCTCCGACTTCATTTCTGTGTCTGGAAGAAGTTTCTCTTGGAATGCGCGGGTTCGTGACACGGCATTATTGCGTTCCCGTAGGGCTGGCACAGTTCTGCACTCTCTAATTGTAATGAATTGCTTTACTCTGACTCTTGAGAATGCTCGAGATTTGCCTTAGTGTATTGTAATTTAACGGATTTGCCTTCAAGATTGTTGTTGCCTGTGAAATTACGTTGCCTTAAATATATAGGGATTCAGCAGTTTTCTTTGAAATTTCCAAAAGCAAGTCAAAAAAAGGTAATATAAGAAAGCCCCCCCATTATAAATGGAACTATTTTTTTATTCGTTCTCGTTCACATTAAAGGACCTCATTTGGTGACTTTATATGAAACGTGTTTGAAATAGGAAGCTTTTATGTGTGTCGTCTCTTAACCTGTGGGGCTTTCTGAAACGTCATTGTGTGTAGTTCCTCTAGCAAGCCAGAGTAGGGTGGGATGCTACAGGAGGCAGTTACAGACAGGTCTTTGGAAGAAATTCCCGCTCCTTTTTTTTTGTTTTGTTTTGTAAAGGGCCAGATGGGCGGGCATTAGAGCAACTTCTGATGCTCCTTCTAGAGAGATGAGTAGCTGTATTATTAAAGACTACTAGTGATGTTGACGGTTAACATGATGTTACTACTTTCAGTGTTTATGGGATTGAACTAAGTCCAAGGGTTTGGTTCAGAATTTAACCTTTGCTCCTCAGTATTTTTTTTAAAGCGCGCGCGCACACGGTTATATTTGAAACAAATATATTTTACTTCTTTTATTAGAACGTTTAAAAAAATAAATGTGCCATTGGTATCTGGAGACAGCTTTTGGTTGTGATTGAAGATGGTTATAGAGGTGTAGGTACTGTTTTATTTAATACTTCAGATTGACATTTCAAAGACTTTTTCTGTCCCCAACTTTAAAAATTCAAGCGTCAAATCATGTAATAATAGCTTTTATCTTTTCAAGACACTTGATAAACACTTAACTATGGTTAAGGATATGATAGACATTGTTTTTTTCTAAAGTCACCATCGTATAGTCCTATTCCTGTGAAATGCATTTTCTCAGAGGCTACTGATAATAAAGCAAATCCCAGAACAACGACAAAATAAAAATATAATATTTTAGTAAAAACTTTTTTCTTTCTGTGTTGAGATTCCCAACTGCATTTCACGGGAAAGATACACAGGCTCTCCTCCCTGCTAAATTTTTTTCTCTTCAGAGTAGAGATGCCCAGCAAGGAAGGCTGTTCAGCAGCAGCTGACCCATGGAATCACACACCCCCACCCCCATGCACACACGTGTGTGCACACACATGCCTGCCTTCCCTTTGAATAGCTCTCCCATTTCCTTCAGTGACACATTATTTAGGAAATCTTTCAGCACACTATGTGAAATAAGCTTTGAAATAAAAATATATGCAAGGTCATATTGCTTCTACCTAGGGTTCCTTTATTGTGCCTTCTTTCTGCCTTTAAATGTTATCTGTTTTTTTAAGGCTTAAGACCTAAGTCTACCATGAAACACTCCAAGTACCTTTCACGCCTCCCTCACTCTGCTAACTTGTAAGCATAGCAGGAGGTTTAGCTTTGGAATCAGACATTTCATTTCATTTTCTTGACAAATATCTGTTGAGCCTATCTCTTTGAATCTGTCTCTTCCATTTACTAGTTCATTTACTAGTTCTTGAGCAAGCTGCTCAATATTTGTAAAAGATTTTCTAAATCAGGTCAAACCTCCAAGGATGTGAGGAGTAAATGGAGCGTAGAACAGTGCCAAGCACATCCAAAGAGCTTAATAAGAGGTAGTGAATTACGGTGCTTCTAAGCGCCACAGACCATGTGTATTTTGTGTTTGCAATATAATAGTGAGTGGCTTTAGAACAGTGTTTTTAATTTGCTTGCGAACCCCCAAAATAATTTTTGTAAAACTATCCCCCTTGCACACGATAGGTTGTTTTATAATGTTTTACATCATACTTTCAGGTAGTTGGAAAGGATGCAGTTTCCCACGTGGTATAGATACTGACATTTTAATATAAAATTGGTACATCACTCAACTGTATCTCAAGGAGTATCATATTGCACTTTTATAGCCATCACCATCAGTTTTAAAAATACATGTTTTTGTTTTTTTTTTTTTTTTTTCCAGTACGCGGGCCTCTCACTGCTGTGGCCTCTCCCGTTGCGGAGCACAGGCTCCGCGCGCGCAGGCTCAGCGGCCATGGCTCATGGGCCCAGCCGCTCCGCGGCATGTGGGATCTTCCCAGACCGGGGCACAAACCCGTGTCCCCTGCATCGGCAGGCGGACTCTCAACCACTGCGCCACCAGGGAAGCCCAATACGTGGTATTTTACACAGTTCCTTTTTCTTGAAATTATACTTTGATTTTTACCCACCCCCACTGGATATTATCTTAATGTAATTTATTTATGCCTGACAGCTTTTTATTCTGTCATACATGTCTTTAATAAAAATATTTGTGTAAGTTGAAACTAAGTTTTAAAAATTTCCTTTAACTGTAACTCTAGGAGTTATTTTTCTTCTGGATTGAATTATTACAAGTAGTAATAGTTGGTCAGAACAGTGTAATACCTGATGGATTTTGACAAAGAATAAATATGAAAAATGGAAGTTTAGTGGAAATTTATATCTTAACACGATTGATAGTTGGAGTGGTGCCTCAGTTGAAATTGACACCTCTGACTTTTTTGGGCTGTTTCATAGTACCATGCCTTTCCATTCTGGGGAATACACCATAGTAAAAATAGGAATGAGTGAGAGGTATTTTTGGTAAAGTTTTGTAAAGTGGGAAGATTGAAAGGAGCTTGGAAGAGGAAAGACAACAGTATTGATAGCTGAACTGCAGGCATATTCCCAGGGAGGTCAGTTTTAGTGAGGAGTACTAAATGGAAGTACAGGGATCTGGAAACCTTTTTCTTAGGATTATATATGTTGTTGCAACATGTTCCTTGACAAATCTTCACGTACCCTAGGGGTACACATTCCCTAATTTAAAGACCGTTTGAGCAGTGGTTATCAACGGGGGATGATTTTGCTGCCAGGGTGCATTTGGCAATGTCTGGACACATTTTTGATCTGTCACATGGCGGGTGGAGGGTGTGCTGCTTCTGGCAGCTAGTAGATAGAGATCAGAGTGTGATTAAACATCCTACAGTGATCAGGACAGCCTCCCATAACAAAGAATTTTCCAGCCCAAAATGTCAATCAAACCGAGGTTGAGAAGCCCTGGTTTAGAGGATTAGTTTTGGAATCAGACTATTTATAACCTAGGGCAGTGGGTTAGTAAACTTTTTTTGTAAAGTGCCAGACAGTAGATAGTAAAATATTTTAGGCTTGTGGGACACATATGATCTCTGTTGCATATCCTTGTTTTTATAACCCTTTAAAAATGTGAATATAATTATTAGCTCCAAGGTCTTTCAGGAACATGTGATCTAAGGCAGTTACTGCCTTCAAACCTCAATTTTTTTCCCTCTGCAAAGTACTAGTGATAGTAACAATGCCTCAGGAGTTGTTTGTAAGGATTAAATGAGATAAACATCTAGCATAGTCTCCAGCACACATTAAACGCTCTGTAAATTGTGCATTGGTGGTAGTGGTATCCTGTAGCAAATAGCAAAAAAGTGGGTGCCAGGTCACAGTGTTGTTCAAGACCCTATTCAAGTCAATTTGACAAACTTAAAAATGCTGGTTAAATTCCCAGATCAGCTCACAAAAGCCTGTTTAACCTCTGCTGTCTTGCTTTCTGAACACTGAGCCTCCTTGTACCCTAAGGGACGTGGAGTGCAGAATTCCTGTCCCCTGGTTTCTAAGGGAAGATCTACTGACATTCTATTCTAAAGACGGAATTCCAGGGAAAGGAAATTTGATTTTGATAGGGGATTCAAGGTAGGGCAAGTGAGGTCTGATTATGGTCAATTGTATATGATGTTTTCTAAATTGGAGACTGAATATATATATTCTCTCGACTACTATGAAGTCACTGCATGATAAAGCTAACCAATGGTTTGTTTCTTTTTCAGGTTAGAAAGTATGGTTAGGCCAGTTTTGGTGATGCCTTTATAATGTAAATTGTTGCAAAAACAGCCTTATTCTGTTATTATAATTTTTAATGAGATTACAGGAAGACAGTCTCTAAAACTGCAGTATCCTTGAGATGAAGGTACTTGGAATTGAGATCTGCTTCAAGCATAAAATACACACTAAGTCTCAAAGACTTAATGCCAAAAAATAAGGTAAACTATCTCATTAATAATTTGCATATTGGGTATATGTTGGAATAATATTTTGGCTGTATTTGGATAAATAAATAGCATCACTGAGATTTCTTTTTACTTTTTAAATGTGGCTATTAGAATATTTTAAATTACATATGCAGTTAACATTATAATTCTGTTAGACAGTCTGCTCTAAAGCTTCAGTTTACTTTTTAAAAATTAGTAATTAATTTTTTATCCTGTACATATTATTAAGAATTAGATATTTTTACAAGACTTGCAGTGAAAATCAGAGGTCCCACCCTCCCAGCCTCATCCCTTACTCCCAAAGGCAGCATGTTTCAATTTTCTTACCAATTTTTTGGTCTTTCTGTCTAAATCTGTGAACAGGATGCTTATATTGCTACTTTATTTTATTTTTCAGTTTTAGGCATTGTCCATTAATTTCCTAGTAGGAAAGATGAAATTTCAGGTCTTGCATCCTGTACCACAGGAAGAGAAACTTTCTATCCATCCATCTTCCCATCTTCTCAATATGGTTGTATTATAATTTTGCTTGTATCAAGATTCATTATTTACATTATTATGACATTAATCAAAACTGAAACATGCTGTACATGATTACTTTTCTTTCTAGCTCAGCATCTTGTTTTCCCTGGAGTTAATAATTGTCTTGATTTTTATTTCCTTAGTTTACCATGTACTTATCACTGATTAAACCCTGAGTCCTCCCACAGTTATTTATTGGGTTGGCCAAAAGGTTAGTTTGGTTTTTTCAGTAAGATGGCTCTAGTAGCACTTAGTTGTCTTTAACTTCATTCAAAACAATTTTGTTAGATTGTATGTGACAGCTGTCATATCAGCGTGCATTTTAAAAAAGACTTATCAAAATTGGTGAATTTTAATATTGAAGATGGGACAAAAAAAGCAACATTTTTGGCATATTATGGTTATTATTTTAAGAAAGGTAAAAACGCAATGGAAACACACAAAAAGATTTGTGCAGTGTATGGAGAAGGTGCTGTGACTGATCGAACGTGTCAAAAGTGGTTTGCGAAGTTTCATGCTGGAGATTTCTCGCTGGACAACGCTCCACAGTCGGGTAGACCAGTTGAAGTTCATAACGATCAAATCGAGACATTAATGGAGAACAATCAACGTTATACCACGCAGGAGATAGCTGACATACTCAAAATATCCAAATCAAGCATTGAAAATCATTTGCACCAGCTTGGTTACGTTCATCGTTTTGATGTTTGGGTTCCACATAAGTTAAGCGAAAAAAGCCTTCTTGATTGTATTTCCGCATGAGATTCTCTACTTAAACGTAATGAAAACATTCTTTTTAAAAACAAATTGTGACAGGTGATGAAAAGCGGATACTGTACAATAATGTGGAAAGGAAGAGATCATGGGGCAGACAAAACGAACCACCACCACCCACACCAAAGGCTGGTCTTCATCCAAAGAAGGTGATGTTGTGTATATGGTGGGATTGGAAGGGAGCCCTCTATTATGAGCTCCTTCTGGAAAACCAAATGATTAATTCCAACAAGTACTGCTCCTAATTAGACCAACTGAAAGCAGCACTCGAAGAAAAGTGTCCAGAATTAGTCAACAGAAAACACATAATCTTCTATCAGGATAACACAAGACCGCATGTTTCTTTGATGACCAGGCAAAAACTATCACAGCTTGGCTGGGAAGTTCTGATTCATCTACCATATTCACCAGACGTTGCACCTTCGGATTTCCATTCATTTCTGTCTTTATCTCTTAATGGAAAAAAAAACTTCAGTTCCCTGGAAGACTGTAAAAGACACCTGGAACAGTTCTTTGCTCAAAAGGATAAAAAGTTTTGGGAAGATGTAATTATGAAGTTGCCTGAAAAATGGCAGAAGGTAGTGGAACAAAAGGGTGAATATGTTGTTCAATAAATTTCTTGGTGAAAATGAAAAATGTGTGTTTTATTTTTACTTAAAAACCAGAGGCGGGCTTCCCTGGTGGCGCAGTGGTTGAGAGTCCGCCTGCCGATGCAGGGTACACGGGTTCGTGCCCCAGTCTGGGAGGATCCCACATGCCACGGAGCGGCTGGGCCCGTGAGCCATGGCCGCTGAGCCTGTGCATCCGGAGCCTGTGCTCCGCAACAGGAGAGGCCACAACAGTGAGAGGCCCGCATACCGCAAAAAGCAAAAAAAAAAAAACCAGAGGCATTTTTTTGGCCAACCTAATAGATCTCTTCTCAAAACTTAAGAACACATTAGGTATTCTGTCAATTTTAGTTGCTTGAAGACATCTCTGGAGCTCTGTCTTCTACTCCAGTAAGAACTGGTTGCGTAATTGTCATCTGTAAACTGCTGTCATCAGCCTTGTGATTCCTTTCATCAAACAGAGAATCCAAGAAAAAGAAGGCGTAATATCTGAGCAGTCACTTGGCTAGGTTTGGAAGTTATTTTCACTCAGAGTCATGAATTAATTATACTATTTTCTTCTAACTTCTGTTGGGTTTAAGAAGTTCCTTAGCAATCTTATTTCTCTATTTATTTATTTTTATGGATAAGCCCTTTTAAGATGGTCCCTTTGAGCCTAATGTTCTGAAATTTCATGGTTGTGGGGGTTTTTTCATCCTTTGTTCATGGGTCTTTTTATTCTGGGATTTTGTGCTTTCCAGTTCTGGGAAATTCTTTGAATTGTTTCTTCAGCTCTTCTATCCCTGATATATTTTTTTTTTATCTACTCTCTATTTCTGGAAATTTTGTTATTCAGATGTCAGACCTTCTAGACTGAGTTCTCTCTAATTTTCTTGTCTGTTCTTTCCTATTTTTCATTTCTTTGTCTTTTTGCTCTGCTTTGCAGAAATTTTCTATAATTTTTTAAACTTATATTCTCATCCCTCTACTGAGTTTTTCTTTCCAGCTATTTTGTATACAATTTTTAAAAGCTCCTTTAGTTCTTTGTCCTTTTTTGTATGTGTATATCCTGTTTTTATTTCATGGATGCAGTATTTTCTTTTTCTTTATGTTGATACAAAGGTTTTTGGAAGTGTTCTTCTCCCTGCATATTATCCATTTCAACCAAATTGCATTGTTCTTATTTTTCTTTTCTTTCATATTAGATGTTTTCCTCACCAGTTTTCTGATTCTTAGCTCTCTGCTTATGTATAAGATTGGGGCACTAAAATGTTAATTGGAGACTGGGGTAGAACCTATCAACCATGGCTTCTCTGAAGAGTTAGTTGCTTGGACAGTTCCTGGGGGAACTCTCAGTGTCACTTCTTTAGGTTTTTCCTCTTGGTAGTGGTCAGATTTCTCAGAGAAGACACTATAATCTTTTTTCTGGAGTGGTACCTATCTGCCTGAACTCTAAGACCCAAGTTGGGGAGAAAAGGTTGAAGGTCTCAGTATTCAGTATCTAATTTTTCATCGTCCTGCTTTTGATATTTACCCTTAATCATGTCTGATAGTTCCTGTCCTGAGACATTTTATTTTATGCTCTTTTGAATTAAAATATCCAGTCTTCTTTCAGGGCTGAAGAGAAATAGTGTTTTGGGGTGCTTGGTATAGGAGAGATCTAAAGGTGTACTTTGTAAATTAGCTTTGAATCAGTCCTTTTTTCAGCTCTACCTCTACTCCCTCTTCCAGAGGAAGATTGAATCCCATCAGTTCCTGTGCCTTTCGGAGATTCTGTGATGAGATATAAATGGGGCTGTTTCTCTGGTTTCCCGATTGACAGTGTAGGCTTCAGCTTTCTCAAATCTGTTTTGTGAGTTACTGCTCATCTTCCTCCTTTTTCAGAAACAAAGCCCTGTTGACTCTTCATCCTCCCTCTTTGTGAGTTACGGCTTTGTTATTTGTTTTATAAAAGGATATAATAAGGTGCAATATAGTGCACTAATCTTAGATTTACAGATTTTTTATGTATGTATACACCCATGTAATCACTCAGATCAAGATAGAGAGCATTTTCATATGCTGTAAGGTCCCCTCGTGTCCCTTCCAAGTCTATACCAACACCTGTAATCATTATTTTTGTTTCTATCTTAATAGACTAGTTTTGCTTGTTCCTCAACTTTACCTGTAAAATCATATAATATAGTATAGTAGTCTCAATATGAAGTCTTTTGTATGTGGCTTCTTTTGTGCAGTTGGTGAGATTCATCAGTGTTACAGGCATCAATTTAAAAAAAAATTCCTACGTATTAACTGCATAATATAAATATGCCACTATTTATCCCTTCTGTGGGTGGGCATTTGGGTTGTTTCGACTTTTTGGCTTTTGTGAATAAAGCTGCTGTGAATATGATTGTACATGTTTTTGTTGCACATAGTCATTCATTTCTCTTGGTTATATACCTCTAAACGGAATTGCTGGGTCATAGAGTGGGTGAATGTAGCTTTGGTAGAAATGCCAAATTTCCATAGTGGCTGTAGCATTTTTCACTTCCACCAGCAAAGTATATGAGAGTTCCAGTTGCCATCTTCTCTAACGCTCGTCAGTCTTCAGTTTCAGCTTCCTGATAAGTATATATAGCTGACCCTTGAACAACAGGGGATAAGGGGCGCCAGTCCCCACACGATCAGAAGTCCCTCTGCTGCTGTCTCTGCCTCAAACACAAAGGAATCGATACATGACTCATCCAAGGGCAGGAAGCTGAAACAGTTTGGATAGAAGCAGGATGCAGACCCCAGTTCTTTTGATTCCATGTAACGTGATCTCTAATCAAACACACTTTCCCCCATACTTAGTTAATTTAAAGAGCTGTAAAATGAAAATACAGTACTGTATTTACTGAAAAAAATCCTTGTATAAGTGGATCCCCTACTGTTCAAGGGTCAGCTGTAGTCATATTATGGATTTTAGTTTCATTTCCCTGAGGGAATCATGTGTTGAACACCTTTTCACATGTCATTTAAATATCCTCTTTTGTGAAGTACCTGTTCATGCCTTTTTCTCATTGAAAAGAATGGTTATGCTTTTTTCATAACCTTGTAAGTCATTTTAATGGAGTTTTGGGAGGGAACAGGGCTAACTGCATGTGAGTAACCTGCCGCCTTTAAGTGGAAGTTGGGTACTTTAAAGCTTCACTCAGATCATTTTTTTTTCTCATTTCTGTCCTCTCCAATGTACGATTCAACCTCATTTTTAATTTGCTACTATAATGTGGAATTATAATGAATTTTAGAGTAAGACTTTTTTGTTCCGACCTTAAAGGTACAGGGAACTTTTATTTCTTGTAAGAAACTAGAACAAGAAAATTATTCAACAGATGTGTTCTGGCTTATTCTCTTATGTTTTTTAATTAAAAAGATATTTATCAGAAACTAACACACCATTGTAAAACAATTATACTCCAATAAAGATGTTAAAAAAAGATATTTAGGACCAAGAGTATTATTTATTTATCCATTCAACAAATACGTATTGAGTGCTTTCTCTATTGTCAGATCTAATAATAGGCTTAGGGAATACATCAGTGAACAGGACAGACAAGCAAGGCTCCAATCCTCTGAAATATATTTGGGTAGGAGAAACTGATAATAAGTAAACAAAGAGCTAAATAAGGTAATTAAAGATGTATTTCCTGTTTTGCAGAAATGGAACAAGAGCCACAAGACGGAGAACCTGCTGAAATTAAGATCATCAAGGAAGCATACAAGAAGGCCTTTTTATTTGTTAATAAAGGACTGAATACAGATGAATTAGGTCAGAAAGAAGAAGCAAAGAACTACTATAAGCAAGGAATAGGGCACTTGCTCAGAGGAATCAGCATTTCATCAGCAAATCCCGAACACATAGGTCCTGGGTGGGAATCTGCTAGACAGATGCAACAGAAAATGAAAGAAACACTACAGAATGTACGTACCAGGTTGGAAATTCTAGAGAAGGGTCTTGCCACTTCTCTACGGAATGATCTTCAGGAGGTGCCCAAGTTATATCCAGAATTTCCGCCTAAAGATATGTCCGAAAAGTCACTGGAGCCTCATTCCTTTAATTCACTTCCTCAGCACAATGAAGTAAATGGAAACACTTCAACTACAAGTACAGAACCAGTTTCTACACCTAGTACTTTTTCCTTACCATCTCAAAGTCATCCATCAGAAGCACCTCCTGCTTATACTCCTCAGGCTGCTGAGGGTCACTACACTGTATCCTATGGAACAGAATCTGGGGAGTTCTCATCAGTTGGGGAAAACTTTTATAGGAATCATTCTCAGCCACCTCCTCTTGAGACCTTAGGGCTAGATGCAGATGAGTTGATTTTGATACCAAATGGAGTACAGATTTTTTTTGTAAATCCTGCAGGGGAGGTTAGTGCACCTTCATATCCTGGGTACCTTCGAATCGTGAGGTTCTTGGATAATTCTCTTGATACAGTTCTAAACCGTCCTCCTGGGTTTCTTCAGGTAAGCCAAAGAAAAATGTAAACATAATTTGAAATATGTGTAGAATATATTTTTTTATTTGTCAATATTTATAATGTGCCCAAGACAGTAAGTGCAAAAAGATTATTATAAATTCTAGTTCCTTTTAAAATATATTTCATGAAATTTATGAGCCTTGAGCAATCTATGTTTGTGTTTGATAGCCTTTCTTTTTCCTTTTCTTTAGATGTAAACTCTTGTTTTAGTACTGAATTTGTGAATACAGCACCTGAGGGAAATCAGAATATTCATCCTTAACTTGTAATTTTTTATCTGAAGAAGAAACATAATAACTTTGATTTCAAAAGGGATTTATGTAACTCATGTGTGAATGTATAACTGTAAATTTCTATACATGTCAAGCCCCAGCTGAGGGGCTGAACTGGGCTAGATCCAGTGTCTGGAATCGTGGTTCTCAACTAGTAGGAATACCCGCCACCCCTAGTCTCCCCATCGTGGGATATTTTGGCAGTAGTTGGGGACATTTTTGGTCGTCACAACTGGGACTGGGGAGTGTGCTATTGCTACTGGCATATATGGTGGATAGAGGCCAGGTGTACTGCTAAACATCTAAACAGGATCACTCTCATTAATAAAAAATTTAACTGAAAATTTCAGTCATGCCAAGGTTGAGAAACCCTGGTCTACAAGTCGAGACTGTGACGATCATCTAAGATGCAGTTCTAACTTTCCAAGCACTTAAATTTACCAGGATGCCCTTGGTCCAAGAACAAAGACTGGTGCTAAATAAAAGTTGTTGTTAAGAAACTTGTGGAATTTGTAAGGTATTCTGAAGGTGATGGTCCAATATCAATCTGTTTTTAAAAGAGTGGACATTGGTACAGGGAGATGGGGTTCTAGAAGTAAGGATTCAGTATACATTGGGTATAACAAAAGGGTTTGCATATAAGGGAGATGACTATTTGAGCAAGGCAGGTGCTTTTATCCAGAGTCCAGAAGATGTGGTTTAGTTACAGTACTAGTTATCCAGATTTATTTTCTCTCTTGGTATATTCTATTTTCAGTTCTTATGCAGCTTGTACATGGAGTCAACTTGAAGGTTGTTTAAAGATAGTTGGAGACTTACTAGGGATGTATGAAGGAGATATTTTGGGGCATTGTTGACAGGAAAACTTCATTAATGGACAGGAAGAATAGTGTGAATCCCATAAGTTATTTTAAAAAAGAAGCCTTGAGGTTAAAAAGAGTAGGCTTTTTGACTGGCATTGGGAGGGGGCTGATAAAAGATATAATACTTTCTGCTGATCTGGTAATAGAGTAAAAGTGGAATTTAAAAAACCTTTGGGGCCTGGGCTACTGGAGGTGCGGGGAATGAACATCAGAAACATTCTACTACATGCAGAATGAGCTCATGAGCTCAACCATTAAAATGACTTGTTCTCTAGTAAAAATTTGTTCTGTCTTAGTTCTTTTAATTTTGTTTTTAACCTTTCCAACATCTCCTATTTTGAGTCCTAAATAAAATGTAAAATTGTACCCAGAGTTTGAGTCTTTTTAAGGGGCTCTCATTTACATGTATTCGGATATTTGTAGCAGTGTCCTTAAAGAGAGTAACCAGGTGTTTACTGAATTTTTTTGTTCTAAAAATCAAACATTGAAACAGCTAAGTATTAGAAGTTAGATGTAATTTTTGTTGTTGTTGTTGTTTTTTGTTTTTGTTTTTGTTTGCGGTACGCGGGCCTTTCACTGTTGTGGCCTCTCCCATTGCGGAGCACAGGCTCCGGACGCGCAGGCTCAGCGGCCGTGGCTCACGGGCCCAGCTGCTCTGCAGCATGTGGGATCTTCCCAGACCGGGGCACGAACCCGTGTGCCCTGCATCGGCAGGCGGACTCTCAACCACTGCGCCACCAGGGAAGCCCTAGATGTAATTTTTTACGCTGCAAAAAAATCACTATTGCTTTATTTAGGAAATTAGAAATTAATTTGGTTTTAAATAGGCAGACTAGAATTCTGTGGCTTCTAACAACTATTTTTCTCTTGACTTTAGTTCTAATATACTTTTTAAACCTGTTAAATTTATAGTCAGTTCATAGGCAACTTGGACATGAGATTGCCCTCTGAAAGTGAAACTGGGAGAAGTCAGCCTGTGGTGGATGAGCTCACCAATCTGTAATAATCTACCCTGAGAAAGGTCTATAAAGTTTTATTTGAGAAGATTTGAGGATACTCCATTTCAGTCAAGATGACCAGAATTGTAGTTAATCTTAGAGAAATCATGGCATATTAAAAGAAACCTTTCCCAATCTTTAGTCATTTAAGTATAACCATTATGATTTTTTTTTGTTAAATCCAACACTTGTTATTCATATTTTTATTTAAATGTCTCATTTGTTAATTTTTTCCTAAACAATAGCAACTGTGAAATTGAGGGAAAGATACCATATTTTTCCCTAATACATTTTAAAATATGTTGCTACTCAACTTTAGTTTGTATATTACTTGAAGTAATTTCGTATACCACAGATGGTTATATATCATACTTTGGAAAATACAGTAATCAGTTTTATTGTAACTTGTCTGAAGTTTGACTTTTATAAAAGTTGGAGAGTGGCTTTTGAGATGACTAAAAGAAGAGAATCCATTTAAAAAAAGAATTTGAAAATGTTTGTTAAGCACTTTCTAGGAAAGAGTCAGACTTGAGTGCTTGATCCCTGCACATTCGTATTCTGTTGGTCAGAGATGATGATAATATACCAGGATTTTCCATCGTTTATATGAAATATTTAATCCCATTGACTCATGTTTATTGCACAGTATTTTGATAATCTATTCTCCCAAGTTTCTTAATATTAGGAAGAACGTGTCCTGGGTGAGGGGTGAAGTTATATTCTGGTCACTCAAAGAATAATGGAAATGAATAATTTGGGTATTCTGATTTAAACTTAGTTTCTTCTGAATTTAGAGCTCTAGGAGGTGAGCTTAATTAAGTCTTATTGTGATAATCTGACGTCGCCAGATGACGTTGCAGGGCAGCTTTGTGCCATTTTGATTTAACTTCCCAATAGATAGTGAACCCATAAATGTAACTTAATCTTCTTGCTCTGTCAGATCAGGTTGGGTTTAGTTAAAAGAAAATTCAACATTTTGAATGCTGGGTTTCTAATTAAAATAATTGTTTAGTTTCTCCCGTGGCAGATAGCATGTGCTTAAACCCTAGCCCCACTTTTTGGTTGTTGACTCTGAGCAACTTAACCTCTGTGTGCCTCAGTTTTCTTGTAGTTAAAATGACAACACTAACCAAGAGGATTAAATCAGTGAATACATTTGGAGTACTTGGAAACAGTTTGATTTTATTTTTTTCCACAAAGGGATGTCTAATTTGAATAATAAAGAAAACCTTATTTACTTTGACCATTTATTTAAAGCTAGACTCATTATTGGTTAACAGTGGGCTGTTTAAGGGCACCAGTTTTAAGACTATATAATTAGTGGAGCAATAACATTTTTAGCACAGTTCCTGTGAGTGTTTTGCAGGGAGATCAGACTAGCAAATGGCTGATTTTTATTGGGGGTTTGTCGATGCTAATGGTTCTAGAAAGCCTTGTAAAATGCATTTCAAACTTTAAAATGTGCGTTTGCTAGTATAACAATATTTAAAACCTCGGTGAAAACCTAGTTCTATTAATTGATTTGTTTTAAATTAACCTTTTCAGGTTTGTGACTGGTTGTATCCTCTAGTTCCTGATAGATCTCCAGTTCTTAAATGTACTATAGGAGCCTACATGTTTCCTGATACAATGTTACAAGCATCAGGATGCTTTGTGGGGGTCGTCTTGTCTTCTGAATTACCAGAAGATGATAGAGAACTCTTTGAGGATCTATTAAGACAAATGTCTGACCTTCGGCTCCAGGTAACTTGTGCGATCACCTTCAGGATGTAAACCTACTGTAACATAAGCACTTCTGCTTTTAAAGAAACTGTAATAAGCTCTAATATGATCAGAGTTAGGAAACTGAGAGTATATAATTTGCTTGCGTATTCACAAATACAAGTTGGGAATTGGCTGTAAATAGTGATTAAGATTGTGGTCTCTGGAGTCAGATTGCCTCTGTTTGAATTTGAACTCTTCCGCTTAATAGCTGTTTAACTCAAGCTGTTGCTCTTCTCTATAGTTTAGTTTCTTTATCATAAAGTCAGGATAATGGTAACATCCACTTCATTGGGCTCTGATGAAGATTAAAAGTTAATACATTAAGGCACATACATCAGTGCTAGCAAGTAGTAATGTTCTGTGAATATTTGCTTTTGTTATGACCACTGTCTTACTTCTCAGTTGGGAAAGTGGGCCAATGGGACTAAATGGTGAAGTGACGGTAATTTCAGCATTAGCATCTGGGTAATATTGGACATTTTAGGGGTATGACTTGAGGAACAGGTTTCGTTTGAGGGAATTGTCTTTGTTCTCATGATGAACGAAGGCAAAATAAAATGTGATTTAAAATACGGTTGGTCATCCTGTGAACTTGCCTTATTTAGCCCATTTCCTCTGCCCACATGCTGATCTGTTATAGGGAGTTGAAATAGAGTATAATGGAGATGTTTTCTTTAAGTGTTCTTGCCCATCCTAATGTAGGACAAGAGGGGGAAAATATGTTTGATTGTGAATACTGACAGTTATCTGAGGTTGAAGGAGATTGACAGCATGGTAGTGTAATCTTTTATTTTCTCTTTCAGTCAGCAGATACTTAGAATTCATTATTTAACCTGGTTCTATGTTAAATGATGGGGTGGGAAGAAAGAACAGAGGAGGCTATAAAGATACATATATAACAGCTCTTATTCTTGAGCACCTTACAGTCTGTTGAATAACCACAGTACAGTATGAGAGGTGATGGAAATAAAAGTGAAAGGAGGTCTGGGAGGATTTCACAAAATAGTTTCCTTTGAGTTCAGTCATGAAAGATTGGTTCCTTTTTTCTGAGGAAATAGAATACACTTTTAATCCATACCTGTATTAAAAATTTAAGATCAGAGGTGGTGGGAGCAGATCACCAGCTAAGTGAAAGGTCGGAGAGTCATCTCAGCATTACGTTGTAAGAACTATATATGAGAATGACCTGGTGATCAACATGTTCTTAAATACTAGATATTTAAGCTGCGTTAACAAAACCCATGGCCCCCATACAGAAGTCTGTGTAGCCTCGATGTGCTTAGGAGAGGAGTTTACAAAAGCAGCAACATGGTCAAATGGATATGGGTTTAAGTCTAATAAGCTTTGCTGTTTACTAGCTGAATGAAGTGACATTCCTTAAGTATTCCAGACCTTTTATGGAGCTGTTTCTCCCTTTACCCCTACATTCATTTGGCCTGTATTACTGGACTCTAGGAAAGAAATTAAACTGACCTTTAGGTTATATATTTATTTCCTCTGTTCAGTTTTATTTTTTTGGTTGAATGTTATTTTTAGTTTTCTATATTGTCCTAGAACTCCAACAGTAAACAAAAGCTAGTTACTAGCTATACTTTTGATTTGCCTTTACTCTTAAGCATTCATTCAGCAAAGTGTACGCAAGCAGATTATCTTTAGTGTTGAGTGCAAAAATGGAAAAACAAAATCAGCCTTCCAACAATGCAGAGTAGTTAAACTGGACATGAGGTTTGTTAATTGCCTTTATTTATTTATTTTTGAAATTTTGAATTTAATTTATTTTTTTATACATTAGTTTCTTATTAGTTATCCATTTTATACATATTAGTATATATATGTCAATCCCAATCTCCCAATTGTTAATTGCCTTTAAACTCATTTAGTCTTGTATGTGTTTTCTAAAACTTATAATTTATTGTTTAACTAAATTCAAATGTAGCTGCATCTGATTTAACGATCACTTGTACCAACTACTGCTATAAGTTTATCTCTTGTACTTCGTTTTTTTGAAATTTGCTTTAGGCCATATCCTGTGAGCCAAAGAACTCAAACGTTTGAGGTTTGGTGGTGAGATAAAAGTATAGAGAAAAACTAGTAAAAGTAGTTGTAAAACACTGTCATTTGAATAGGTATATTATTGGAGCATGGTGTACTGTAGCTTAGAGGAAATTTGAATTTGAGCTAAACTTAGGCCTTTACTCCCTAGGCCAACTGGGACCGGGCAGAAGGAGAAAATGAATTCCAAATCCCTGGAAGATCAAGATGCCCCTCTAACCAATTGAAGGAAGCCAGTGGCACTGATGTGAGACAGTTGGACCCAGGCAGTAAGGATGTGCGTCATAAGGGAAAACGGGGGAAAAAGGTTAGTAGAGTAAGTGAAAGATCAACAAGGTATGAGTGTGTGTTCTATTCTAATGGTACCTTTCACCAGTTTAAATTATTTATAAGATCCCCATTTACTGAAGCAGAGCAACTTGCAGATTCACAAAGTTATCACTGGTAAAATAATTATAATCAGCTTTAGTATTTCCCTTTCCAAGTATTTGTTATTTAAACTGTTTTAAAAGGTAATCTATGTTTGGGGGGATAGTTTTTTGCAACTATTTGAAAGATTTTTATAATTACGTTAATGATGTGTATGCTTTTTGTTTTGTGTTATTCTCCACCTTCCTATATACACCAAGATCTTGGGGCTAGGTATGCTTTTCCTTACACTACCATTTTTATTCAGTTCCTTACTTCTTCATTAATAGTCAACAAAACAGAGAAAATGGGCTTTTAAAAAAATACACTTAGTAGTTTCTTCTTTCATTTCTTAGATTTTGTGATATGTTCCAAATGGTAAATTTGGATTAGAGTTTAGGAAATATTTATTGAGTGCTAGAAAGATGAGCATAGTGGGAAAAAATTTTAATTTCTCATCTCAAAATATTTCCCATCTAGTGGGGAGGACAGATTAGCAAAGAGATAATTTCTACCCAATGTGATCATTAGATGAAAGTACATAAGTTGTCTAGAACGCTAGGTTATACCTTCCACTTAGATGAGTGGTGTGGGAAGCAGTTAAGGAGGCTCCTCCTGGAAGGCACTATGGCTAAGATGAGTCCCGAAGGTGAAATAAGCAAACCTATGGTGAAAGAAGGTAACACTGTGTGAGTATTGAATTGTAAACAGTTTCGTACTGTTCTTTGTTGTATTCCATATTATAAGTGCTCAGTAATTGTCTTTGGAATTAATGAATATCACATGAATATTCTACTTTTACTTGCCAACTGTCGCTGTGGGTTATGTTGAGCATCTTAGACCAGCTTTATGAGGACATTGGGAGTTCAAAATGGAAGTTAGAACTTCATTTTTAAAAATTTAATTCCTTGGTTAAAAAAAAAATCCAATTATCTTAAAATATATATACTTTTGGAAACCTTTACTCCCACCTTTGTCCCTGTCTACACCATTCCTTCTGCCACTGTCGGTAATTACTTTTATTAGGATCTTGTGTTTCTTTCCTGGATTTTTTGAGGCAGATAAAAGCAAACAAAATCTGTAATTATTTCTCTCCCTTTCTTATACATAAGGGAACATCATATAGAGTGTCCTATATATATATATATTTTTTTTTTGATAATAAAGTCTGGGGTAAATAGAGAACTTCCTCAGTCTTTTTTACCTTATATTTCATTGTATGAATATATCATAGTTTCTTTAATCAGTCTCTTATTGAGGGGTGTTTGGTGTGGTTGTTTGGTATTACAAACAGTGCTTCAATGAATGACTTTGTAGAGCCATTGATTCATACATCTGCAGGTAATTCATCAAATAAATTCTTAGAGATGGGGTTACTGTGTCAACAGGTAAATGCATTTGTAATTCTGATAGATTTTGCTACATTGCCCTCCCTAAGGAGTATACTATTCAGCACTGCACCAGTAGCTGTTGGAGCATACCTGTCTCCCCACAGCCTGCTCAACAGAGTGGTGGTCTATTTTTTGGCAATCCGATGATGAGAGAAATATATTGGAATATATGAATTTGCATCAATTTTATTATGAGTGAGTTGAGCAAATGCATAAGGGTAACTTGAATTTTGTTTTCTGTGTGATGTCTAGTTATGTCCTTTGTCCATTTTTATTACTGGGTTGTTAGTCCTTTTCTTCACAATTTCTAGGAGCTCTTTATATGTTAGGGACATTGGCACATTGTCAAAGATAGAAGTTGCAAATTATAATGAGGTCTGAGTTAGCCTACTCCTAAGTTTTTAGAATGAAAACAAATTTAGCTTTGAGATTTTGAATGTTGGCCCTAGCTGTTAAATTAGCAAAGTACAAGTATTTCTGTTTCCCATTTCCATTCAAATGGAATGGTAGATTCTGTGTTTATATACTTTTATTTACTTTTACTTGATTTCTGTCAAAACCAGTTTATTTGGATATATTCTTCCTTACTGACTGAGTCATTTAACAGAAATCTTTTAACCTTACTGAGTACTGTATGCATACATACCAATATCTAGGGGGTGATAGCTCTATGAAGGAACTCAGAGTGGTCAAAGAAAGAAAAAAATTAATCAATTTAACTATAATTTGATAAATGCTGTATTGGAGGTATGTTGGTATTTAAATCTTACTTACCAATGGTACCTAACATAAGACCAGAACAGTTTTCACCTTCACGGTGGTTATGGTATTGCGCTTTATGTAATAAAATGTACTTATAACTAGGTTGCCTGGAAATATTTTCATTAATTAGTATTTGTTGGCTTAATATTTTATTACAAAATGCTTATGATTTTTCCTCCTCTTAGTATTTATTTCACATTTTGAAATATTTTTACTGTTTAGACCAAAGGTACTTCAAGTGAAGAAGTTAATCTGAGTCACATTGTACCTTACGAGCCAGTTTCAGAAGAACAAGCAAAGGAATTACCTGAATGGAGTGAGAAAGTGGCTCAGAACATTTTGTCAGGTATTATAGTAATGTTAACTTTTGCCTGCATAATGTGAAACCTTTGAATCCCATTAGAGAATACTTGGAAAGATACTATTTTATGTTTTGGTTTTAAATGATCAGTTTATAAATATTTAAAAATAGAAGGAACTAGTCTCTTTGAATGTCACATATTGTCATATTGGTGTAAGTTCTTCTTGCTCTATTATTCTCTGTTTTACTCTTGGGAAAATTGGTAGTGGAAAGCTTCAAGAATCTCCAAACTTTCAGAATAGCTCTGAACATAAAATTAGTTATTTTCCTTTCCCGTTTGAAATTCCCCCTTAATCTTTTTTTCTCCCCTCTCCTTCCTCCTCCTCCACCAAAAAAATGACATTCATCCGTCTTTGGAAGCAAAGTAGCACTTGCCTAACTTTATGGCAATACAGGCATGAGGAGACCTGAGAATTAAAGCCAAGCTGTTTGGGAAGTAGACCCTACTATTTAATTACGGTTAGAAAGGGCTTCAGATCATTTATTTTAAAAACAAAATAATCATTACTGACACATGTATTTATACTTTAATTGGTTAACAATTTAACTGCAGTCTCAGATTGAGACCTTATATTTTGTTTTTTAAAAAACATTGCCAGTCATTATTATTCAGTAAGTCAAATTCATGACCCAGTAAGGGGATCTTGACTAGTTATTTAATAGACTATCAATATAGGTTTTGATCTCTGGTTTATAGGTTTAAACTCATTAGAATAATGGAGGTGTCTAAAGCAGAGGAAATCTTTAACATGAAAAACCAACAAACTAAAATAAGTGAAAAATGATTAAGTAGCTAGGAGCAAACAAAATATTTTGCCCAGTGTCAAAGAGCTGCTTGAGACAAGTAGAAAAGATAAAGCCAAATTTTCAAATATATGTGTAACAGTTAAAATTTATCCTTGAAAGAGATTTTTAAAGAAGTTGTAAAGGGACTTCCCTGGTGGTCCAGTGGTTAAGACTTTGCCTTCCAATGCAGGGGGTGCAAGTTCAATCCCTGGTTGGAGAGCAAAGATCCCACATGGCTCCCGGCCAAAAAAAAGCAAAATGTAAAACAGAAGCAATATTGTAACAAATTCAATAAAGACTTTAAAAATGGTGCACATCAAAAAAACAAAAGTTGTAAAGAGAAACCTTCACTCTTACTACCTTGCACCCTAACTTTACAGGTTGCTAAGTTGTTAATTAGCTCAGTGTTCAGAAAATTAGCCCTTATCCACACATATGTAGGTAACTAAATTCAAAGGTAATTAAGTTTTTGAGTTTATACTGCTATAAGACTGTATAGTATCCATGTGTAACAAACCATCCCAAACTTAATGATGTGAAACAACAATTTGTTTACGCTTAGGAATTCTGTGGGCCAGGTATTCCAAAAGGTCATATCAGGGATGGCTTGTATCTGCTTCATGATGTCAGGGCCTCAGCTAGGAAGAGTCAAAGGCCGACTAGTGACTCAGTAGCTGGGGGCTGGAATCATTTGAAGGCTCCTTCAGTCACACTGAAGTTGGCATCTGGGTTAGGAGAGCTCAAGATCTAGGACTGCCTACACATGACCTCTCCATGCCTCTTGACTTCCTCACAGCAGGGCAGCCTTAAGCTCATCTGGCATCTGCGTAGTAGCTCAGGGTTCAAGTGTGAATGGTCCACCAAATAGGCAGAAGCTGCATTACCATCTCTGACATACTCTTGGAAATTTCCAGCATCATTAGTTATAAGCAAGTAACAAGCCTGCCCAGATTCAAGGAAATGTGACATAGACCCCATTTCTCAATGGGAAGAATGTCAAGGTCATGTTGAAAGAACATGTGGAACAGGAGATACTGTTTTTGACCGTCTTTGGAAAATACCATGGGCCACAAAATCTTAGGACTCCTAGATACCATACAGATTCCACACACTGGTTCTCTTCGAAGAAGTAGATCATCCTGAGAGCCAGCTGATGCTGAGGAGAGATCTCTTCATAGATTTCAAAAGAACTGTTAGCAGTGCATCATTTGAAAATGAGCCAAAACTACCTTCTAGTAACACTTAGAGACCTTCTTTACTACTTGGGACTTTAGTGTCTTCAGGCTTGTTACTCTCTTCCTTTTCATCCTGTATCCTCAGGGCTAGAGTTTTAGCAATAGCCCTAATAATGACATTAAAACTATTTAACTGCCAATCAGAATACCTGTCTCCTTAGTTATACTTTTTAATAGGTAGCATGAAAAACAACTAGCTCACTGAATACTTAAGGTACGAGTTACAGAGAAAGGTGTAAGAAATATCCAAAATTTACTCCAGAAAAAATTATCTGATCTGTCAAGAGACTATTTCTACCTGACTCATGTAGGTTCTGTACAAAGATGAGTAACCAGGGATCTAAACTGAGCTCATTCACCTTAGCCAATGATGAGTAAAGATCAGTGAAAGCTGTAGTCTTGGACGGTATGAATGTAAGAGGTGAAAAAACAATGCTTAAAATTTACACATGTAGAAAATTGGTGTGAGAAGCTTAGACTTACATTACACTTTAAGAAGGCAGCTGCCAAACATTTTAGATGGAGTAGCGTCTAATAAGCTAATTTGGGAGGAGGTAGAAGATTGGTGGCAGTAGACTGAATAGAGCCCCCATTGGGTTAGGTTTGAATTAGGTCATTTTATGTCATCTGCCAACCTCTCATTCAGCATTCATTCATTGCCTGCTATCTCTCAGCATTAACTGGGTGTGTAGGACACAGACATGGATAGAATAAATCTATATCTGGCATTACACATGCCGTTTGAAAGATCTTAATAGCTACCAATTAAATACTGTATTTCCGTATCTTCTATTGCAGCCTTTACAGTTTTAATTATCTCTTCCATGGTGATATCTTGTT
Organism: Phocoena phocoena; assembly: GCF_963924675.1. Classification (NCBI taxonomy): domain Eukaryota; kingdom Metazoa; phylum Chordata; class Mammalia; order Artiodactyla; family Phocoenidae; genus Phocoena; species Phocoena phocoena. The sequence continues at coordinate 12,167,065 of NC_089236.1, read as the reverse complement.
TATAATTAACATCTAGTTTTTCTCTTTATTAGTCCTGTGACTTTTCATGTATCTCACTTCCACTTATTTTTCTGAAAGTCATCGATGGACTCCGTCCCCCTTGTTTGATATAGTTTCTTTGTAGGATTATAGTCTACTTGAGCTCTCCTTTGTTCATTGTCATTTATTTTATGATTTATTAGTTTTCCTTAACTTCAAGTTCAGCTGTTTTTCACCTAACACTTTTCAATCTATCAGTTAACTCTAAAAACACATAATTTTTTTCTTGACTAGACATCTTCAGTCCCTTTATTGTTATGTGAACTCCTGGCTGGAGCCTGTTTGCCTGGGTTTGTGCCCTGATCCTCCGCCAAGGGTAGGACAGTGGGGATAGGGTTGGAGCCAGAGGTGGACATGTTGTCTGAAACAGGAAGAGAAACACATCAATTTTTCCAATCAGTTACTACTTGGTACTTTTCATTCACATTTTTAAATGGGTATGATTTTCACATCATTGGATGCATGCTTACTAATGGGCTGAAGTAATTACGTAAAAACCACGGCACAGATCTTGGAAAACATACTTAAGTATTTTTAAAAGCTCATTGTTTCAGGGTATAGCCAAAAAGGAGTTATTTAAAATTGTAACTCTCTCCAGGGGAGGGTAACACTTTCCTCCCCCCCTTAGGGAAAACTGTTCCCCTTGTGTTTGTTTTCTTGCTTCTCCCATCTCCTTCCCACTTCTCCTCTTCCCACATGCTGTCTAGCTCAAGGCCTTTTCTTTTCACTAGAGAAGTCTCTGTCACCCTGCTTTCTCTCTGACAATCTCTGCTTCTTTCATTCTTGCTGCAAGAAGCATGAGCAAAGCAAAAGGCTAGGGCCTCGTCTCATGAGAAATAGCTCGAAATAGCTCAATCTTCTTTTCTTTTAGAGTTTTTCTTCTCCTGAATTTTTTGGGAGTTCTCATGTCTTTGTCGTTCGCTTTAAAGTGCAAATTAAAAGGTGCTGAGATCAAGGGATTTGGGGTTGAGGAAGGAGCAGAACCCCCTGCCTTATGTCTTTAGCCCAAAGCAAACAAGCAAAAGTTCTGCCTTGGTGTTTGAGATACAGGTTGTTGGTGTATCTGTCAGCTTCAAGGCTTTGTGGGGGAAAAGTGGTGCCTGGACTAAGGCAAAAAGAACAAGGATACTGGGTCTTCTAGCCAAATACCATCGTAATGGCACCAAAACCCCAAATTAGTCCCTAACAGTAGTATACTGTGGTAAGTAATATATAGAGATGCCTACAAGTTGTAGTGACAGCATAGAGTAATACAGAACTGTTGTTGAGTGATCTATGACCTAAGTATTGAAACACAGATTTACTTAGAAAAGGTATATATTACAGGCAGAACACTACAAGTACAAAGTTGGCTTGAAAATTTATGGCATGTTTGGGATTTGAATATTGAACTCCTTGGTTTTTTTTTTCCTGTTGATCAGTTATTTGTTAAAGGGCTTAAAGGTATATAATCAGTCCTAATTTTGTGCAATTCAAAAATTCCTCCTTTAAAAAGGTGCTTCCTGGGTGAGTTGGGGTTTGGTCAAAGGTGCTGAGTTTACTGGCAAAGCCATCCAGAAAGGTGCTTCTAAACTCCGAGAACGGATTCAACCAGAAGAAAAACCAGTGGAAGTTAGTCCAACTGTGACCAAGGGACTTTATATAGCAAAACAGGCTACCGGAGGAGCAGCGAAAGTCAGTCAGTTCCTGGGTAAAGTAACTTTAGATTCCTTTACTTTTTTTCAGTTAAATAAAAATAATCTCTTAGTCCAGGTTAATCTAAATCTCATTTAGATGTTTTAAATTTAAGAGTAAAGAATTAGGACAAAGCAGTTTTGCCTTTCTACTCAGGGTAGAATCAGTAATCCAGCAACATCAACCTGAGAGCCTTAGAAGTATTTCAGGCACTTGACACACCTACTGATTCAATACCTCCATTTTTATAAGATCTCTAGGTGATTCTTATTTGCATATTAAAGTCTGAGAAACACTGGTTAGGGGTGGTTTTGTTGTGTTGGAGAGGGGAGTGTCTGTGCATTTGAAAAGGAATGTATTTGCTATCCTTGAATATGACACATTCTTTTAAGGACAACTCACTGCATAAGCAGTTGAGAGTCAAGAGTGAGGGATGTATTGCCTTGAATAAAGCTGACCTAGTGATTCTGGTATCAGCCTTCCCTAGTAATATGCCTCTAAACCCCTCTCCTTTGAGGATCACAGCTCTAAAGTTTGGTATTTTAAGATGGTCAGATAGCTCCTTAGAGGATTGTCATAAAATTTAGCTAGATTATCTTTTTGGTATTTGGTATTCTTTGGAGTCATATTTTTGGTTTGTTTATTTTTACATAGACTTAAATACTTTATTACTATTTCAGTGAGTATTTGCTGATAGGGAGAAAAAGTATGAATACGCTTAGCTGGAAAACATGAAAGTTGGACCTACCAGTCTTGCATTGCAGATAGAAAAGGTGGATGGTTCTCTTCTAAGCAAATTGCCAAAAAGAACATTATATTTAAGAGTCAATAATCTCTGCAAACACATCCTTAAACTAAGCAATAGCCTTTGTTTAAAAAGTAACCAGCCCTGTTTTCATTCTTTTTTAAGTAGGAATGGTAACATTATACAGTAAAACAACTTTAGATGCTCATGGAAGACTTTTGCTAAGTGAGAGTGGTAAAATCAAGGGAAGAATACATTTTTTGCTAAGTTTTTTTGTTTTTGTTTTTTTATGGTTATATTAGTTGACGGAGTTTGTACTGTAGCAAATTGTGTTGGAAAGGAATTAGCTCCACATGTCAAGAAGCATGGAAGCAAACTTGTTCCAGAATCTCTTAAAAAAGACAAAAATGGGAAGTCTCCCCTGGATGGTGCTATGGTTGTAGCAGCAAGCAGTGTTCAAGGTAACATAAAGGTCTAAAACTTTAGGAAGATCTTTTTGCTGAGGGCTGGTTTGACTTACTTTTAAATGTATTTGCAGGATTTTCAACTGTCTGGCAAGGATTGGAATGTGCAGCTAAATGCATTGTTAATAATGTTTCAGTAGAAACTGTACAAACTGTCAGATACAAGTAAGTTGAATTTTATCATTTTAATGATGAAATCTCTTGTAGCATTTGTAAAACTCTAGGACAGTTAAAATGATTGTGTAGTTATTTTTATTAAGTATCTGATAAAACAGTTTTTTTCACTTGCTATTTTTAAGTAGGGAGAAAAATAAAGTTTTAGCAAATTAATAGTATTACTGTGACTTTGCCTTTACATTACTGTTACAAATACTTGTTCATCATTAATGGAAAGAATAGGTTTAAGTTTTTTTTTTAATGCCTGGAATTTCTGTATGCCTTATTAACTGCATGTTCTTGATGGGTGATGTTTGCCTATAGTTTTGACGGGGAAAACTTGAATTGTAATTAAACTGTTGTACTTTGTTAATACTAGCCCCTTCTATATACAAAGAATGTTAAATTTTCACACCTTATGAATCTACCACTGTGCATCTCTATTGGAATAGACAGATGGTATGAGAAGACCTACCATTAAGAAATAGACAAACAGAAATGAATGATTTATTCAAGCTTATCCGATAAGTGGTATTAAAGATAAGACTTAAGAACAGGATTTTCTGATTTTAGCTCTTTATTCTGTCTTTATAAGTACTAGAGGGCTAAACTTAAATTTAGTATGGAGGACCTGAGTTGCCTTCTTAGCTTTGAATTAGTTTAGATCTTAATATTTAATTTTATTTTGAAGAAAAAAAATAATGGTGTTCTCAACTCTTGGTTATTTGTGTTAATTATTTACTCACTGACAGCATTTGAGTTAATAATTATATATCAAACATTGTGTTCAGTGCTTTCCATGTGTATTTAATCTTTAACACTATTATCTCCATTTTACAGATGAAGAAACCAAATGCTTTTGAGCCTTAAATACTTGTTAAGAATTGTACCCCCCCTAGTAAGTGGTAGAGCTGGGATGTAAGCCAGGTCCCCCTGTCATGCAGTATCAGAGAATACAGATACTGGGATATCTGTGCAAGTTTAGTATCTAGAGTTATTTTCTAACACTACCTAGCATGTGTTTAGACTCCCTCCCACCACAATAAATTACCTTTGGTTTAGGAAATACTAACTTAATTTCCAGCCTGAGTTGATTTTATCTGCTCAGTCTGGGGCATGCATACCTTAGAATCAAAGCAACACAGCCATATCATCTTGGAGTGCCGATTTTACCAAAGAATTTGGAAAAGAAAATGTAGAGTAGATCTGAAATTTTGGTGGAGATGTAAAACTCAAGTCTCCCAGCTCACTTCCTGCTACTTGTGGCATTGACCGCTAACACTCTTTTTGTTATGCCTTTCAGGTTACTTTGATGGATGAGTCATAATTAGGAAAATGGTTTCTTCTTTCGTTGCAAGAGTAGGAGAAAGTCAGAGTGTCTTTTAGACCAAAAGTGGGTTATTTTCAGATTATCATATGTTAGCACAGATAAATAGGCAGTCATATGATTAAGTAGGAAGTGCTTTATTGGGTTTGCCCATTTCCTACTTTAATGAAAAAAAAAATGCTTACCTAAGTACAGTTAAGTGGAGCCCTGTTAAAAGGTTTGAGATTCACATAATGAGGAAGTACAGGTTTTGGTGTAGATTTTGTATTTCTTGTCCTTAGTGAGGAGAACTTAATATGATAAATAGGGTATTTTAACAGTGGTTCTGAGCTAATTTATTTCTGTTATGGTGTACATTGCTAGTTTTATCCTTTCCTCCAGAGATTCATGGAGTGAAAAAAAGCAGGTGAGAATTTAGTTCAGTAGGTTTGTATTTCCAGTTATAAGGGTACTTTAGTCTTAGCAGTAACTTAATTAGAAAACTTGGAAAGATGGGAGGGACAGTGGGGAATAACAGGTTTTGTCCAAGTAATACTGTTTTCTCACTTATGAATAATCTGGCTCAGAAGTAGAAATTGCTTTTTAGGGGAAGAAACTGCAAGTATTAAACCAGTAATAACTCAGTGATATTTATCACTCAAGAATTGGAAAAGCTAGTTGTTCTTTCATTTAATTTAGTTCTCAATAATTTACATAAATTTACATTTATGAGTTTACATTTATTTACACTGTGAAAATTATCTGATAGAGTGAGCATTTGTGTTTTTCTGCTCTCATCCAACTGATGCTTGTATAGTAAAGAAAACTTACTATTTTTGGAACATGTGTATTCTTATTGTCTGTGAGAAATTATTTCCTCAAGTAGTCATGTAACATTTTATGGCAAAACTCAAACGAACTTTTTGGCCCACCCAGTATTATATAAACTTCTTTATCTGATTTCTGGTAGTATAAGCCAATGCAGAGGATTATTTTTTTAATCTAGGCTATTTAAAGGCAGTTTGTATTAGAGAAGTATATTCTCCATGCCTTTTATGGTTTTGATTATGATTCAGGACTGTGTTCATTGATTATGAATGATTTACCTAAAGATCTATATAATTAATTACTCTCCTAAATTTTTAAGGTAGATGTATACGAAATATTTATTAAGACTTTATTTTGTTGGTTACATTAATAGTTTTGTCCTATTTTAGATTTAGGAACATGAAGACCTACAGGAACAATGAAAAGCAATTAAGTAACTTTAAACCTGCTATATTTAATTGCAGTATAGTATCTATTAAATAATTCATCACTCTTCTACATAGCTTCTAAAGTTCACCTTTAAGCTCCTTTTTTTCCACTTTAAATTGTTTAGAGGAAAATAATATAACTTCAGTAAGTTAGATGCATTTTTCGTTTCCCCTCAGTAATATTTTATCTTAGAACACATTTGTGAAGAATAAGCTTAGTAAAAATATTTTCCTATAAGAATTTACTCTTATAAGGTATAGTATTTTATTGGTTTATTTAATGAATTTTAATTAAAATTCCCCTTAAATTTGCACTGGGTGAAGGGGCAAATTCAAATCCATTTGAGGGTATCTCCTTTGGCAGATGTCATGTTACCCAAAATGAATTCTATATAACATCTACTCAGGAGTTATATAGGATCAGTCTTCTCTTTTCAATATGGTAACTATACAAATATTTAAACACAATTATTATATCTTAACTTATTTTTTCTTTACTAAATACTCCCAGTTTAACAATTCCATATATAGTTTGAATTCCAGATCCTTCCTCCATCAGTGTTGTTCTCAAAATATGGAACCCAGAATTGAATCTAATATTCCAAAGGTCTTGTGACCAGATTAAATACAGTAGGGTTGCCTCTCTTGTTTTGGTCATATTTAGCATGTGTTAAATGTGGCACAGAAAACAAAGAGTATATCTTTATAGTAGCTGTTACTTTATTGGCCCATATCAAACATGGGTTTTTTTTTCACTTTTATTTATTTTTATACAGCAGGTTCTTATTAGTTATCCATTTTATACATATTAGTGTATACATGTCAATCCCAATCGCCCAATTCATCACACCACCCCCACCACCACCACACCCCTGTGGCTTTCCCCCCTTGGTGTCCATACGTTTGTTCTCTACATCTGTGTCTCAATTTCTGCCCTGCAAACCGGTTCATCTGTACCATTTTTCTAGGTTCCACATATATGCGTTAATATACGATATTTGTTTTTCTCTTTCTGACTTACTTCACTCTGTATGACAGTCTCTAGATCCATCCACGTCTCAAAGAATGACCCAATTTCGTTCCATTTTATGGCTGAGTAATATTCCATTGTATATATGTACCACATCTTCTTTATCCATTCATCTGTCTATGGACATTTAGGTTGCTTCCATGACCTGGCTATTGTAAATAGTGCTGCAGTGAACATTGGGGTGCATGTGTCTTTTTGAATTATGGTTTTCTCTGGGTATATTCCCAGTAGTGGGATTTCTGGGTCATATGGTAATTCTATTTTTAGTTTTTTAAGGAACCTCCATACTGTTCTCCATAGTGGCTGTATCAATTTATATTCCCACCAACAGTGCAAGAGGGTTCCCTTTTCTCCACACCCTCTCCAGCATTTGTTGTTTGTAGATTTTCTGATGATGCCCATTCTAACATGTGTGAGATGATACCTCATTGTAGTTTTGATTTGCATTTCTCTAATAAGTAGTGATGTTGAGCAGCTTTTCATGTGCTTCTTGGCCATCTGTATGTCTTCTTTGCAGAAATGTCTATTTAGGTCTTCTGCCCATTTTTGGATTGGGTTGTTTGTTTTTTAGATATTGAGCTGCATGAGCTGTTTATATATTTTGGAGATTAATCCTTTGTCCGTTGACTCGTTTGCAAATATTTTCCCCCATTCTGAGGGTTGTCTTTTCGTGTTGTTTATGGTTTCCTTTGCTGTGAAAAGGCTTTGAAGTTTCATTAGGTCCCATTTGTTTATTTTTGTTTTTATTCCATTACTCTAGGAGATGGATCAAAAAAGATCTTGCTGTGATTTATGTCAAAGAGTGTTCTTCCTATGTTCTCCTCTAAGAGTTTTATAGTGTCTGGTCTTTATTAGGTCTTTAATCCATTTTGAGTTTATTTTTGTGTATGGTGTTAGGGAGTGTTCTAATTTCATTCTTTTACATGTAGCTATCCAGTTTTCCCAGCACCACTTAGTGAAGAGACTGTCTTTTCTCCATTGTATATCCTTGCCTCCTTTGTCATAGGTTAGTTGACCATAGGTGCATGAGTTTACCTCTGGGCTTTCTATCCCGTTCCATTGATCCGTATTTCTGTTTTTGTGCCATACCATATTGTCTTGATTACTGTAGGTTTGTAGTATAGTCTGAAGTCAGGGAGTCTGATTTCTCCAGCTCCGTTTTTTTCCCTCAAGACTGCTTTGTCTATTCGGGGTCTTTTGTGTCTCCATACAAATTTTAAGATTTTTTGTTCTAGTTTTGTGAAAAATGCCAGTGATAGTTTGATAGGGATTTCATGGAATCTGTAGATTGCTTTGGGTAGTACAGTCATTTTCACAATATTGATTCTTCCAATCCAAGAACATGGTATATCTCTCCCTCTGTTTTTATCATCTTTAATTTCTTTCATCAGTGTCTTACAGTTTTCTGCATACAGATCTTTTGTCTCCTTAGGTAGGTTTATTCCTAGGTATTTTATTCTTTCTGTTGCGGTGGTAAATGGGAGTGTTTCCTTAATTTCTCTTTCAGATTTTTCATCATTAGTGTATAGGAATGCAAGAGATTTCTGTGCATTAATTTTGTATCCTGCAACTTTACCAGATTCATTGATTAGCTCTAGTAGTTTTCTGGTGGCATCTTTAGGATTCTCTATGTATAGTATCATGTCATCTGCAAACAGTGACAGTTTTACTTCTTCTTTTCCAATTTGGATTCCTTTTATTTCCTTTCTTCTCTGATTGCTGTGGCTAAAACTTCCAAAACTGTGTTGAATAAGAGTGGTGAGAGTGGGCAACCTTGTCTTGTTCCTGATCTTAGAAGAAATGCTTTCAGTTTTTTACCATTGAGAGTGATGTTTGCTGTGGGTTTGTCATATATGGCCTTTATTATGGTGAGGTAGGTTCCCTCTATGCCCACTTTCTGGAGAGTTTTTATCATAAATGGGTGTTGAATTTTGTCAAAAGTTTTTTTCTGCATCTGTTGAGGTGATCGTATGGTTTTTATTCTTCAGTTTGTTAATATGGTGTATCACGTTGATTGATTTGCATATATTGAAGAATCCTTGCATCCCTGGGATAAATCCCGCTTGATCATGGTGTATGATCCTTTTAATATGTTGTTGGATTCTGTTTGCTAGTATTTTGTTGAGAATTTTTGCATCTATATTCATCAGTGATATTGGTCTGTAATTTTCTTTTTTTGTAGTATCTTTGTCTGGTTTTGGTATCAGTGTGATGGTGGCCTCATAGAATGAGTTAGGGAGTGTTCCTTCCTCTGCAGTTTTTTGGAAGAGTTTGAGAACGATGGGTTTTAGCTCTTCTCTGAATGTTCGATAGAATTCACCTGTGAAGCCATCTGGTCCTGGACTTTTGTTTGTTGGAAGAATTTTAATCACAGTTTCTATTTCATTACTTGTGATTGGTCTGCTCATATTTTCTGTTTCTTCCTGGTTCAGTCTTAGAAGGTTATACCTTTCTAAGAATTTGTCCATTTCTTCCAGGTTGTCCATTTTATTGGCATAGAGTTCCTTGTAGTAGTCTCTTAGGATGCTTTGTATTTCTGCGGTGTCTGTTGTGTCTTCTCCTTTTTCATTTCTAATTTTATTGATTTGAGTCCTCTCCCTCTTTTTCTTGATGAGTCTGGCTAATGGTTTGTCAATTTTGTTTATCTTCTCAAAGAACCAGCTTTTAGTGTTACTGATCTTTGCCAATGTTTTCTTTGTTTCTATTTCATTTATTTCTGCTCTGATCTTTATGATTTCTTTCCTTCTTCTATCTTTGGGTTTTGTTTGTTCTTCTTCCTCTAGTTCCTTTAGGTGGTTTATTTGAGATTTTTCTTGTTTCTTGAGGTAGGCTTGTATAGCTATAAACTTCCCTCTTAGAACTGCTTTTGCTGCATCCTGTAGGTTTTGGATCATCATGTTTTCATTGTCATTTGTCTCTAGGTATTTTTTGATTTCCTCTTTGATTTCTTCTATGATCTCTTGGTTATTTAGCAATGTATTGTTTAGCCTTCATGTGTTTGTGTTTTTTATGTTTTTTTTCCCTGTAATTCATTTCTAATCTCATAGCGTTGTGGTCAGAAAAGATGCTTGATATAATTTCAGTTTTCTTAAATTTACTGAGGCTTGATTTGTGACCCAAGGTGTGATCTATCCTGGAGAACGTTCCATATGCACTTGAGAAGAAAGTGTAATCTGCTGTTTTTGGATGGAATGTCCTATAAATACTAATTAAATCTATCTGGTCTGTTGTGTCATTTAAAGCTTCTGTTTCCTTATTTATTTTCATTTTGGATTATCTGTCCATTGGTGTAACTGAGGTGTTAAAGTCCCCCACTATTATTGTGTCACTGTCGATTGCCTCTTTTATAGCTGTTAGCAGTTGCCTTATGTATTGAGGTGCTCCTATGTTGGGTGCATATCTATTTATAATTGTTATATCTTCTTCTTGGATTGATCCCTTGATCATTATGTAGTGTCCCTCCTTGTCTCTTGTAACATTCTTTATTTGAAAGTCTATTTCATCTGATATGAGTATTGCTACTCCAGCTTTCTTTTGATTTTCATTTGCATGGAATATCTTTTTCCATCCTCTCACTTTCAGTCTGTATGTGTCCCTAGGTCTGAAGTGAGTCTCTTGTAGACAGCATGTATATGGGTCTTCGTTTTTTTGTGTTTGTTTGTTTTGTTTTTGTGGTACGTGGGCCTCTCACTGTTGTGGCCTCTCCTGTTGTGGAGCACAGGCTCCGGACGCACAGGCTCAGCGGCCGTGGCTCATGGGCCTAGCCGCTCCATGGCATGTGGGATCTTCCCGGACCGGGGCACAAACCTGTGTCCCCTGCATCAGCAGGCAGACTCCCAACCACTGCGCCACCAGGGAAGCTTCCCCTGGGTCTTGTTTTTGTATCCATTCAGCAAGCCTGTGTCTTTTGGTTGGAGCATTTAATCCATTCATGTTTAGGTAATATCGATATGTATGTTCCTATGACCATTTTCTTAATTGTTTTGGGTTTGTTTTTGTAGGTCCTTTTCTTCTCTTGTATTTCCCACTTAGAGAAGTTCCTTTAGCATTTGTTGTAGAGCTGGTTTGGTGGTGCTGAATTCTCTTAGCTTTTCTTTTCTGTAAAGCTTTTGATTTCTCCATCAAATCTGAATGAGATCCTTGCTGGGTAGAGTAATCTTGGTTGTAGGTTCTTCCCTTTCATCAGTGTAAGTATATCATGCCACTCCCTTCTGGCTTGTAGAGTTTCTGCTGAGAAATCAGCTGTTAACCTTATGGGAGTTCCTTTGTATATTATTTGTCATTTTTCCCTTGCTGCTTTCAATAACTTTTCTTTGTCTTTAATTTTTGCCAGTTTGATTGCTATGTGTCTCGGCGTTTTTCTCCTTGGGTTTATCCTGTATGGGACTCTGTGTTTCCTGGACTTGGGTGGCTATTTCCTTTCCCATGTTAGGGAAGTTTTCGACTATAATCTCTTCAAATATTTTCTCGGGTCCTTTCTCTCTTCTCCTTCTGGGACCCCTATAATGCGAATGTTGTTGTGTTTAATGTTGTCTCAGAGGTCTCTTAGGCTGTCTTCATTTCTTTTCATTCTTTTTTCTTTATTCTGTTTTGCAGCAGTGAATTCCACCATTCTGTCTTCCAGGTAGGTCACTTATCCGTTCTTCTGCCTCAGTTATTGTGCTATTGATTCCTTCTAGTCTAGTTTTCGTTTCAGTTATTGTATTGTTCATCTCTGTTTGTTTGTTCTTTAATTCTTCTAGGTCTTTGTTAAACATTTCTTACATCTTCTCAATCTTTGCCTCCATTCTTTTTTCGAGGTCCTGGATCGTCTTCACTATCAATGTTCTGAATTCTTTTTTTGGAAGGTTGCCTATCTCCACTTAATTTGGGTTTTTTTCTGGGGTTTTATCTTGTTCCTTCATCTGGTACATAGCCCTCTGCCTTTTCATCTTGTCTGTCTTTCTGTGAATGTGGTTTTTGTTCCACAGGCTGCAGGATTGTAGTTCTTCTGGTTTCTCCTGTCTGCCCTCTGGTGGATGAGGCTATCTAAGGGGCTTGTGCAAGTTTCCTGATGGGAGGGACTGGTGGTGGGTAGAGCTGACTGTTTTTCTGGTGGGCAGAGCTCAGTAAAACTTTAATCCACTTGACTGCTGATGTGTGGGGCTGGATTCCCTGCCTGTTGGTTGTTTGACCTGAGGCAACCCAGCACTGGAACATACCTGGGCTCTTTGGTGAGGCTAATGGCGTACTCTGGGAGGGCTCACGCCAAGGAGTACTTCCTATAACTTCTGCTGCCAGTGTCCTTGTCCCCACAGTGAAACAGAGCCAGCCCCTGCCTCTGCAGGAGACCCTCCAACACTAGCAGGTAGGTCTGGTTCAGTCTCCCCTGAGGTCACTGCTCCTTCCCCTGTGTCCCGACACGCACACTACTTTGTGTGTGCCCTCCAAGGGTGGAGTCTCTGTTTCCCCCAGTCCGGTCGAAGTCCTGCAATCAAATCCCACTAGCCTTCGAAGTCTGACTCTCTAGAAGTTTCTCCTCCCGTTGCTGGACCTCCAGGTTGGGAAGCCTGACGTGGGGCTCAGAACCTTCACTCCAGTGGGTGGACTTCTGTGGTATAATTGTTCTCCAGTCTGTGAGTCACCCACCCAGCAGTTATGGAATTTGATTTTACTGTGATTGCACCTCTCCTACTGTCTCATTGTGGCTTCTCCTTTGTCTTTGGATGTGAACTATCTTTTCTGATGAGTTCCAGTGTCTTCCTGTTGATGATTGTCCAGCAGCTAGTTGTAATTCTGGTGTTCTCACAAGAGGGAGTGAGAGCATGTCCTTCTACTCTGCCATATTGGTTCAGGATCTCTGTCCAAACTTGGGTTTTTTTAAAATGAACCTTTTATTTAAAATCTGGACCTTTGTCTTATTTTTGGACAATTGATATTTGTACCTAAATAAAAAGTTTACATTTATTCTTGCTTAATTGCACTTTGTTGATTTTGACCCATCATTAAATCTATAATTTTCGCTTCAGATTTTGATGTATGTCATATTAGCCTTCCATTTTGTGTTACCTGTAGATTTGAAAGACATGTCTTCTTTACATCTTAGATATTTTCCACAATTTTTTGTGGATAAAATCTATTCACATGCTTACTGTAGCCTTTCCTCCTGACTGATCTTTTTCCAAGATCTAATGCTTAGTGAGATTGGTGGGTCAGCTGTCTACAAATCTCCTAACAGTATTGTCATTTCTCATCTTTCAGTTTTGTCTTATTAGATACTTCTTAGCGTGGTTGTCTTCCACACCCATTCATTAAATATTGGTTCTGTCTAAGGATTTACTCTATACTCCCTTTTCTGCTCTTTGTGGATATCATCTATATCTGTGGCTACAATTACCACCTGTATTTCAGCAACTCTCAAATCTATGTTTCCTCTTAACTTTTAATCTTCAGGCTCATACATCCCAACTACATACCACTACAGCCATTCAGTCCCTGAGTCTTGTTGTTTTATATATTCATCCCTTTTGCTTCAGCCTCATTAGCACTACCTTAGAATAGATTTTCTTCGTTTTTCATCCAGCTCACAACTTGTTTCCTAACTTGTTCCTCAGTCTTAAACCCTTACAGTTCACAGTGCAACCTGTATTAGACCTTTCTAAAACATAAATTTGGTCATGCCATTCCCATTGATTTCAAGATAAAGTTTAAACTCCTTAGCTTCACCTACAAGGTCCTTCATAACCCATCTGCCTTTGATGGATAGACTAATAAGAAGCTATGTGTATTTTAAATATTTAAGGTTAATATTTCTAAGAGTAGTTTTGAAGGTTGCATGTAAATTGAATTTTAGGCAGATTTATTAGAAAGTTGTGACTGAAATTTTGCTATAATTAGTGAAATCTGGAATCACTGCCAGTATGCTGTTTTGCTATACATTACTGAATGCACTGGAGAAATTTCAGAAAAGTCTTATTCAAATTGAAAATTGAATCCCATTGACTTATTTAGAGCATTCTTCATATTCATTTTTATTCTTAAATTGGTAGTGTTACTCAGTATATAAAATGTAATTTAATAAGCTCTAATTATAGTTAACTTTTTAAAAAGTAAGAATAAAAATTAAGCTTTATTTTTTTTAATGTTTGCTAGAGATAGGCTTTCTAGGAGTCTTTAACTGTGTAGTTTGAATCTGAATAAAGAAAAGAACTGAACAGTTATTTATCAAGCAAGAAAAGAGAGTAGGTGCCTGCCAGGAATCCTGGTTTTAGGGCATATTGGGAAGCAGAGGTAATAAGTGAGGATATACTTAAAAAATAAACACAACTGCTGAAAAACTATTGTATAGGGTCTTTGAAGATAACTGTATGTTTAGTACTATGGAATTTTCAAAGTGCTTTAACATATACATCTCATTTTATAAGATAAAGGAGAGGAAATTGATGAGATGCAAAGAGGCTGAGACTTCACCAGGGTCACGCAGCTGGTTGTTGGCATGGTCGGTATTAGAATCTAGTTTTCTGGCTCCCAGTTTGGTACTTCTCTCCAGATTAACAGGAGTTGCTGCTAAAGTGGAGACAGAATGGAAGAACAAGAAAAATCATCAGGGGACCAACACAGACTTCTTTTTCAGTATATTATTTTTTTTTTAATGTAGTCTTTAGAATTGTAGTGCGTATAGAAATATCATAAGTGCAATTTGAGGTATCAAACTGCATCAGTAGAATAGGGAACATGCGAAATACTCAGAAGTGGAAGTTTATGAGTCTGGAGGATTTCTTGTGCTCGAAAACACTAATACGGCCGCCTTCTTAAGTTATCATTGTCGCTTCATTGTAGCTAACACAGGCCTGGAGAGAGAAGCCCCGAGAGAAACCTGCTCAACCAGGAGTTACGGGCACACTTCCATTGCTGAAACTGCTGCCGCCCCTTTCTCCTCCTTGAGCCTGAGCATTCCACCTGACAGTAGCTTTTGGGACTGGGGCTTGGTTGACTTGGTTGACTTGAGAAGGCCCAGTGTCTTCTGCAACATCAGCAATCCTATGGAGTGCTGAGGGGTTGCAAAGCAACCGGGACAGGCAGAAAGCAGTCAGAAGCTTTTCTGTTGGGTGACCGTTGAAATAGCCCCAATCAAGAGTGGTATAGACATAAGGTTTGACAGATTGTAGGCTCTGCTGTGCCCTGGCTCTGATTAACATTAGGCAAAGGACAGAATGAGATATCATTCAGAAGCATAATAAGATTATTTCATATTTCTACACTGAAGTTGAAAAAACAGACAAGCATGAATAAGCCAATAGGCCCACAAGCCACTGTTTTAGGCCAGGCTAATAGTAATAGAGTACTTGTTAATTCAGAGGACAGATCCGGTGTTAGAAAAAATGTCCAGATATTGGGTCTCAATGCATCTAGGAAACTTCAGTGTGTCCTGGAGAAAATTGTAAAATTTTGCCTCTTTGTTCTTGTATGTTGTTAAAGCAATCCTCTACTTGGGGAAGTGTATGGACAAGAAAAGCTTTAAAAGCCTGGTACTTTAAAAAAAGGTAAAGAGCAAAACAAGAAGTAGGATAAGTTTTAGTGTCCTTGCTTAAGACCTCAAGTTGTATTATTTTCTTATGGAAGTGGTATTAAACACCATCAGCGGTATTGATTATGGTCAGGAATAGCTACTTTTGTGTAATGCTTTGTAATTTCCCAAGCCCTTTGCTATACATATGAACTCAAGAAACTCTTAGATGGATAGGGCAGGACTTCATTTAATTCATTCAGCAAATATTAGATGTCAGGCACTGTTCTAAGTACTTAAGATACATTAATGAACAAAGTAAAGAGATCTTTCTCTAATGGGGTTTATATTCTAGTGAGACAAACAATAAGCCCAACAAAAAATATTCTAGTGAGACGAACAATAAGCAAAACAAAAACAATGGATGTAAAAAAGTTCTATAGTATGTAGCAGACTAAGTTATAGAAGAAAGAGAAGTTTAAGGGGGGGATTGATTGGCAGTGGGGTAGGACATGTGAGATAAGGCAATTAAAATAGGTTAAATACTGAGAGGATAATAGCTGACTTGAAGAAGGTGAGGCAGTTAGCCACATGCATACCTGGGGTGAGAGTAGTCTAGGCAGATACCAGCCAGTACGAAAGTCATAGGGCAGCGCATGTGTGCTTGGTGGGTTCAAAGAACAGCAAGAAGGCCAGTGAGTCTGCAGTGGGGTGGAGTGGAGTGAGGAAGAGTGTTGTAGAATCTCTGCTTAGAGGCAAACTCAGATTCCAGTAGTTTGAAAGACTTAACCAAAGTCTAGTTAAGGTAAAACTCAAAACCATTTATAGTGACCTATAGTTGTTTCAGTTAGAATTCTCTTATATTTCCAGAAGAAGATAAAAAAGGAAATATTGACTAACAACCTTTATTATAATTAACATTTTATTCTTCAGCATAAACAGTCTTTATTACATTAATCTCAGCCTCAGTTTATTTTCACAGTGTTTTTGCTAAAGGAGAAAATAACAGCCTTGGCACAGTGTGATTTTATTCTTTACTGTGTTTTAAGTTATTAATTAAATTGAAACCTAACTTCTGATTTTGCTTTCGGATAACATGCTAATCATGCGACCTATTTAATACTAATTCAGAAGATCTTAATTTATATTTGTAATTTCATTGTATTTTCTCTAATCTTTCTTTTAAAGATACGGGCATACCGCAGGAGAAGCTACACACAATGCAGTAGATTCTGCCATCAATGTTGGTGTAACTGCCTATAATATTGACAACGTTGGCATCAAAGCAATGGTGAAGAAAACTGCAAAACAAACGGGACACACGCTGCTTGAGGACTATAAAATTGTTGATAATTCTAAGGGGGAAAATCGAGGAGGAGCAAGTGTAAACATGAAAGAGGAGAAAGATGAACAGAGAGAGGCACTAGAGAAGGATGGGGCAAAGAAGAAAGATAAATGATGGAAGTGCTATGAATTGTCTATACCAAAGCCTTACAGATGGATGCAATTTTGTTAAATGGCAAATGTGGAATTCCCTACAGATTAACCAGGATTTTTAAAATGTATTCATTCCTACAAAGTGACTATTTCATAAGCTTTATGTCATGTATTCTACTTCTAAGGAAAAGAATCAGTATTCTTGCATCTGGCCTTTAGAAATACAGTTACATTCTCTGTGAGTTGATTTTTTTCTAAATGTGGCTAAAATATTTTTGCAGTTAAAATAAGACTAATAATGTGCTATAAATCTCATTAAACCTAACGTTAAACTATTTTGTATTTGCTGTCTTTCAGAAAGCAAAGTAGGAAATTATATATTTACCTAAAATTTGGCATTTAGTAACCTTAGTTATGTTTGTACTGGGAATGAATGCTTTAAACATTGTTTCTTCTTTTTGCACTAATTGTGGATTTTTTTTTTAGGTGCTTGTGAGAATTTTCAGTGTGTAAGCTAAACAAAAACTTTAACCCTAAATGAAAAGAATTCTTGTGTAACATTTAAAAGACTTTTTCAAAACAAGGAGTAGACTAATCATGGAAAATAAAATGAGGTTCTATAAAATCATTTGGTAGCTTATCTCTTTGTTAGGAAATGGAATGGTCTTTTTGATTTTAAATGAATACAAATAGATTTTTAAGTCTTCTAGATTTAGCCTGTTATTGATCTGTTAGGAGCCTAGGAAATTTGGGGGTATGGTTGGTATTGTATCAAAATTCAAAGTGATTATTATCAGCTTAATTGGACAAAACTCTAATCACTTTACTGTGTCTACTTCTGTAAGTTTTGCCAAAAGGCTGAAATTTAGTAAAAACTAAAATATAAACAGTTGAGTTTATGTATGATAAATAATTTTTATTTTGGGATTTAGTCATTGGAATTTTATATATTAAAAAGCCAATAAATTAAATTATTAAAAAGGTTTTACTCATAATTAAGGTAAAGAATGTGAAGACTTTAGGCTTTAATCCATGGTGGCTAGGCATAACAGTGTCCACTTTGGCAGAAGAGAGGATATTCACAGACCTATAAGCTACAAATATGTAAGTAAAATAGCTAATGGCATTTTATTTTTATTTAATGATTTTAAAAGATTGGTATTGGTTTTCTTAGTATAGTCCATTTTAATATTTCTGAAACTCCAATTGCTATTTAGTTTATTAGGCTTTATTTGAAACTATATAAAGAATGCACTTTGTGAATAAACTGTCTGATTTACTTGGCCTCAAATGTATTCATGGGTTTGTATTTCAGGGACACAGAATTGGTGGAGCCTTTCCCTACGGCCAAGGATAATGTACTAGTTAAAATGGAAATAAAATTGAATTGGTAAATAGCTTCCAGTCAGTCTCTGCCTTATTTAAGTTTAAGAAATGGAATGACACATAGTGGAGCCTAAAGTTTAAAAAATTACCTTAGAGCAGAGGTCAGCAAAGTTGGACTTGTCAACGGGAACCTAGTTGTCCATTTCACTTCATTCTACTCTGTTCACTTGTTTGTGGGTTGCTTTTTCAGATCAACAGCTAGACAAAATTTTGGTAAGTATAGCTTCTATATTCCAGTTCTCCAGAGAAACAGAACCAATATGTTTTATAAGGAATTGGCTCGTTCAACTATGGAGGCTGAGCAGCCCCAGATCTGCAGTCAGTGAGCTGGGTACCCAGGAGAGTTGATGTGCTGTATCAGTCCAGGTCTGAAAGCCTGAGAATCAGGAGCACCAATGATGTATATTCCAGTCTGAAAGCTGGTAGGCAGGCCTGAGACCCCAAAGTGCTTATGTTTCAGTCTGAGTCTGAAGGCCAGAAAAGACCAATATACCAATGAAAGCAATCAAACAGGAAGAGTTCCCTCTTATTCAGCCCTTTTGTTCTATTCAGGTCTTCAGCTGATTGGGTGATGTCCACCCATCTTTTTAAGGAGGGCAATCTGCTTTACCCAGTCTACCGATTGAAATGTTAATCTCACCCAGAAACACCCTCACAGACACACCCCGAATGATATTTGGCCAAATGTCTGGACACCCCGTTGCCCAGTTAAGCTGACAATAAAATTAACCATCACAGCTTCTTAGCCCGGTTTTTATTTTCTAGAGGTCTTTCTCCTAGGTTTTCTTGGCTTTTTGAGATGCAACAGATCTAGTGTCTGACAAACAGTTCTCAGTATCTACTGCTACCAGGGTTTTTCCTCACTTTGCCTCTACAGACTGTCATTCCCCCATGCTGTACTGGGTAGTTTTCTGGCATTGCCTCTAGGAACCTACTGGCTATAAAAATAATGATAGCTAATGTTTAGGTAGTGTTAAAATGTTCTAAGTGCTGTTACACAGACTAACTCATTTTAACCTCACAATATTCTTATGAGGTTATACCATTACAGTCTTCATTTTACAGAATAGGACACTGAGGTATAGAGAGGTGAAGTAACCTTCCCAAGATGTAAGGGAACAGTATGAAAGAAGAGGTCACACACATGCTTCAAAAAGGAGGGCCTGTTAGGCCGGGCATCTTGTCTTTCTTAAGCAGGGGTAGATGGGGAAAGACAAATGGTCTTATTTCCTCTGATTCCAGCTGCTTATCAAATTAATTTTTTGTTACAATTCTATTGGCTTAATAGTTGGTAGAAAATTTCTTGAGATATTAGCAAAATAGATCATCAGCCCTAGATTAGCAAAATAGATCATCACTACCTACCTGATAGTGTGAGTCTTTTTCTCTGTCTTCGTAGGTGTTCTAGGGTAAGCTAAGAAAAGCCAGACATATCAGTTAAGTCTATAATGCTGTGCTCAAATAAATTAGTTCTCTGGTCTGTTCTTGCCAGAATTAAGACTAGGTATTTTTAAACAGACTTCCTAATGGATTTTGCTATTTTGTGTTTACTTTAGCAACAGAATTGCTTAAAAGAGAATATTTTGTTGATTTCTGAATAGCTTTTCTTCAAAGACATTTTTTCTATTTACAGTATATTTTAAAGATCCAGAAAGGTGAATAAAAAAAATTTTTTTAAGAACACAGGTCAGATGAAAGATAGAAAGCCAAAATAATGTCTTTAAATGTATTCTATGCAAAAAGTTGTCATATGTGAAGAAACAGTTTGATCAACCTGGAGGCTATTCATCGGAGGAAAAAACGACTAGTGGGGGAAAGTGTTCTCTCTCCCCCGGCATCCCACCCAATCTGTTCTGTTCAAATTTAGTTAGCCAGCTGAAAAGCAACTTGCTAGAGTGCTACCAAGAAGCAAGATTACTGAGATAAGGGATAGGATCCCAGCATTTGCATGTTCAAGAAGCCCCACAGATAATGTCTCTAGTTAAAACGTTGCTATTTAGGGAGTAACTGAGCTGGGAGCAGAAAAAGGGGCTTTGGTATACAGCAGTTTTTAAATTTAAGGCTTTTGAACTAAAGCCACACTGATGACAGGGTTCAGCATATAGCTGTGGATGTGGAGTGGAGATAAAGTGATGAGAGTTGCATATTGAAGGGTGAGGTTGTAGACAAGACCTATGGTGGAAAAACTACTTTTTTTGTCCAAGTCAGTAGACAGGTTGTGACCATTAAGTCTCTGGGTGAAGCAAGGAGAAGTAGATGGTGTCACACCCAGATGAAATAAGGAGTGAGTTTTTACAGGAGGACGGAAGAGTAGAGATCCTGGAAGCAGCATTAGAGGTGGAGAGGATTCCTGACCCTCCTGACCTAAAGGAGCAGGGGTTCTACAGAGAAACTAGAGAACAAAACCATCAGTTCTTAGCTTTTGATATTTCAAAAGCTATGATTTAGGTGTGAACCAGAAAGATTTGGGAGACTATAAAATGCATGACTATCTCTCTGCCATGCAGGTCCCTCTCATCCCCACCTCCCCAGTCAATCAGAGAATTAGGAACGCTGGCTGAGGACGAAGGAAGGGAGCCACCAAGACAGAATAGACACCGGTGAGTGTTTAAGAGGTGACCAGCAGCTTGTTCCCCACAGTTTGCCTCAGGCTGGGCACAAAAGTCGGGAGTACAAGATTTGCCACACCACGTGACTGACACACTGACAAGAGATCTTCACTTTTCAGTTAAACCGTAGGTTCTCTGAAAGCAGTGAACGTACTTAGCATCTCTTACACACCACTCTGTATAAAATAAACCCTCGATTGCTATTAATTGAACTTACTCCTCAAAATGCTTCACATCATCTCTTGCCCACAAATTTGGGTGGTTCTTTTGGACATTAGCCTGTCGGTCTAACGTGATACTACATTACTTTCTAGTTAATTCAATTCCAAACTTCCCAGCACAGAGCCCTCTTTCTGTGTGAGCGGCCCTGGGCGTCCCAGCCTGGCCCCGCCCCCGGGCGCCGCCCTGTGACGTCACCGGACGGCGCCAGGCAGCGACCGTGAGGCAGTTCGCCCCCACTACGGCTGACAGAACCTGACCACTCCCGGCTGCAGGGGGTCCTGTCTGTTCTAAGCCGTGTGAGGGAAGGGCGTGGGTGGCCTCTGATCTGACACGGTGGAGGAAGGAAGAGGCGACACCTTCGACGGTATGAACACCGACCGCCTTAAACTGGAGTTACTGGAAGAAAGGCACCTGAAGTGAGTCGGAGGGCGGCGCGCGCCCCGCCGGGTGTGGGGTTCACGTTGGCGCCGCCAAGCCGAGGGCCTGCGCCTGTGTGAGCCCCGCGGCTCAAGGCCGAAGCCCCTGAGGCCGAGGTGACACCTGCAGTGTCATTAATCCCCGGGCAGAACTGGTGACATCTGAAAACAGTGTTTTATAGGAGAGATTCATTTAGCCCTTGCGTTTGGTATTATAAATAGGCGGGTTTTGAGGTTCTGCCTTCAGGAGCGAGTCCGGTGGAGTGTACGGTGTGCACAGACTATAATTCTGAAACGTGTTTGCTTGTGATGTTCCACTAAGTTCAGGGTTTCTGTTTCAAATTCCAAAGGTTTCGTTTAGTTATGCTTCTCTTTCATCCCTTTAGAAGAGCTTAAGAATTGGTGATACTTGGTAAAAATGAAGCCCCTACTATATATACTTCTTAAAGTACTCAATATCAGTACTTCTTACTAAGTCTTTGGAACATTTTAAGTATCTTTTTAGATACCCTACCCCCACCCCGACCCGCAGGCCACAGGAGGGCTAGGCTCTCTTGGGTCACCCTGTAGCTTCCTGTGCTTTCCTCTGTCGTAGCTCCAACCACACTTTTTAAATTGCTCAGTTATTTCTTGGTCTGGTACTAAGCTGTAAGCACTCTGAGGACAGGTTCTGTATTTCCTGAAGCAGTAGCGTGTAGGAGCCAGTCCTTTAGAGGAATCCTGCACAAGTTCAAATCCCAGCTCTTATCACTTACTCAGCAAGTACATGATCTTGCGCAAGTTAATGAATCTCTGAAGCCTCCGTTTTCTCAAGTCTAAGACTGGCGTAGAAATCGGTATCTCACACATCATGTGGTTGGTACCAGGACTGAAATGTAGGTAAAGCACTTAGCGTTGGCTTGTAATAAACATTCAGTGGAAGTTAGCTGCTGCAATTGCTATTCTGTTCACTTACGGTAGTATCTTCAGCACTTAGCACAGTGCCTTTAACATAATAGGCATTCAGAAATATAAATGATTCTGTCATCGTATTTTGATAACTACTATGCCACTTGCTGATGTCCTAAATAGATAATCTCTGGAATGCTATGTGTGTGTGTGTGTGTGTGTGTTTTTTATTAGTGTTTCTTTTTTTTTTCCTTTTTATTTCAGGTTGTCAGTTGTTACCTGTTGCCCTAGCTGTTCCTGTCTATAGTAATTTGCAGCTCCTTTGCTGGGCTTTGAGAAACCAGGTAACCAAAATTGTCAGACTTCTTGAGGCCAACTTTAAGAATAAAGGGTTTTAAGTGGTTACATGGGGAGCTTTGAGCTTTAGTGCATTTTAGTGTCCTCCTGGACCCGGGTAATCGGAAGCCTTCGTTCGCCTGATTACTAATTCTCAACCAGGCCTTCAATAAGTGATGTTTCATAATAGGTTGTTCCTGAAGTAGTGGTAGGTTACTGTGTATTATTTTTCTCATGTTATTTTTAATTGAATCATAATTAACAAAATGTGTTTAATAATAGGGATATAGTGCAACTCTCAGTGCTTGAAATAAGACACAAGATAGCGGAACTGGAAGCCAAACTCAATACTGACGATGAAGGTATATAAGTAAATATTTTTATTTATGACTCCTGTATAGCTATTGTTCATTTTACCAAGATACCTTTAGTACATTAAATTACATATTTGGAATAATAGTGTCAAGATTTCCGTATTGCTTTTTGGCAGCATTAATAATAATTTAATATAGAGGGCTTTAAAAATGTATTTCAGAGTGTCAAACCTGTTACTTTATAATTATTTGTCTACTTACGAGTTCAGAATGTTCATTCTTCAATTAGCAAAACCTTTGTTACGTGAGATAAATACATTATTTCCTTAGTAATAAAATATCACACATTTTCTATATAACTCAAGTAGTAACCTTTATATCTTAACTGCTAGATTTGGGATATAACCTTAAAATCCTTATCTAGGTTTTGGCTATTTGTGTTGAAAGAATGGGGGAGGGGCAGGTGAGTGTTGCACACACACACTTATCACACACACCTACACACAGGAACATACCCATATATCCTTAAAATTTATAATGTCTGTAAGATGTTAATTTATTACACAAATATTGATTGAGATCCTGCCATATGTCAACACTTTGAATGAAAGACCTTTCTTTTCCATTTTCTAAAGAGTTTCACTGACTACTGGGAGGAAGTGTCAAACTAAAATATGAGCAGAAGTAATATAAGTTCTGCATGAGGAGAAATGGCAACTCAGGTAAGGGGACCCCAACACACCTTGCATGAGGGCAGAGGAGGCAGTGTTGAACTGACTACTAAAGAACAGTAGACGTTTATTAGGGTTATGGGGGTGGGCTTTGCTTCTTAAACCCATTCATACTTTTCTTCTATTGGGGAAGCCATGAACAAAATGGACTAGTAGCCATATGACAAATATAATGCTACTTTTCATAATACCCAATGCTATGAAAGCTTGCTTAGAGAACACTGCTTTGTCCCAAGGCTGAAGTAGCTTCCTACGTCTCCATGTCTGTATCCTTAATAAACTGGCTCTGTGGAGGCAGACTGTGAGTACACTTACCAAGTAGTTGCACTGGCAAGGCTGGCTGGAATTTCCTCATCCATCTAACTACAGACGAAACACGTCATGCTCAGATACACACACAATGCAGTAACTATGCCCACAAGTAAAATGTAAGCCCAGCAAGTCGTATTATCAACAGCTCTTCTCATGGGGAGGAGCTGGAATATGGATATAAAGAGATAAGGTAAAATGGCAGGTGAGAAAGTATTTCCTCAGTGGGCCAAGCTAAAACCTAAGGTGAAGGGCGGAAACCTTTATCCCTTCTTCAGAATCAACTAACTCCAGGAACTGTGTCAGGTGAGGTGGTTATTATTATTCCCATTTATGGAAAAATGAAGTTCAGGAATTTAAGTAACTTGCTAAGATCACAGAGCCAGGGGGTGGCAGAGCCATGATTTTAGCCTAAATCACCTGTCTCCCACCACCACTACTACCATGACAACTGCTGTCTCCCCACATCGGCACTCAGTAGTTGTGGTTATCTACTGCTGCACAGCCAACCAGCCTATCGTTTAGGGTTCTAAAAAACATTTGTCTCTCACAAGTCTGTGGATTGACTGGGTTCATCTGGGAAGTTCTTAACTGGGGTCTCTCATGTGATTGCAGTCAGATGTAGTCTGGCACTCAGTCATCTGAAGGTTCAACTGGGCTGGACATTTCAAGATGACCCACCCACATGGCTGGTAACTCATCCCGGGTATTGGCTGGGAGCCCAGCTGGGACCACCCATCAGAAATACCTACACATGGCTTTGTAGCTTTTGCTTCTCACAGCATGGTGCCTGGGTTCCAAGAGGCTGTATCCCAAGAGCAAGCATTCCAAAAGGCACCGTGACAGAAACTGCCAGTCCAGTTAAGGGCTACTCCCAGAAATGACAGTGTCATTCCCATTATATTCTATTGGTCAAAACAGTCACAGATGGGCTCCCCTGGTGGCACAGTGGTTGAGTGTCCGCCTGCCGATGCAGGGGACATGGGTTTGTGCCCCAGTCCAGGAAGATCCCACGTGCCGTGGAGCAGCTGGGCCCGTGAGCCATGGCCACTGGGCCTGTGTGTCCGGAGCCTGTGCTCCACAACGGGAGAGGCCACAACAGTGAGAGGCCCGCATACCACAAAAAACAAACAAACAAACAGTCACAGATTTCAGGGAATGGAGAAAATCTACTTGTCAAGGTCACATTGCAGAAGAACATGTGGAATGGGATGGATTCTTGCAGTCATCTTTGGCAAATAGTCTGCCACAGGGAGTATTAAACATAATGCCTCTTGAGAACTCTTAAGTTACTGATAAGGGTGGAACATAGATTGTAATGAGAATGTGACAGGAGATGAGATAAAAGTTTATGAAGAAGACGAAGAATAGTCTTTAATATGATTCTGATGAATTTGTATTTATCCTGAAGGCAATGGGGTAATATTAAAGGAGTTTTTAAAATAAATTTATTATTGTTTAACATTATAAAAGAAATAAATGCACAGGTGATAACCATGGATACATCTGTTTAGGTAATTCTTTCACACTTTCCACTCTCTACTCAAATCTCGCCACCCCTCTCTCCATTCTCACTCTCAGCGAATGAACTTACCTTCCTCTTTCAAGGAGAACCAAGAAGCAGTCAGAAGAGGATTTCCACATGTTTCTACCAAGAAAGCTACCCACCTACATACATGCATCTTTGCACATCCTCTTACTTCCCTCTTGTTCCTCTGCATATTCTGTTACTCTTATTTAATGTCAATCCCTCCACTTGTACAACAGATGCCATTACTCTCACCTCCTCCAGGATATCACTCCAGCAATAGATTGTCCTCTCTCTTTGCTGCACTGTTTTCCCTGCTCCACTGAATCATCTCCAACAGCACACAAACATGCCGAGTTTATTTTATCTAAAAAACAGATAGCAACCCTTCTTTGGCCCCATGTTTCCCCTTCTACCATTATCCCCTTTCACCTTTCACTGCTCTGTACAGCAAAATATTTCAATAGAATCATTTTTTTAATTTTCACTCTTACCTGTTTATTCATATTTAATCTACCTGTTTTGTAACAGGATTAATTTTTAGGCAAAGCAGCAAGCAGAACAAACTTCAAAGGGCTTCACATTCACATAGGGGCTTTTTGAAGCCCTTTAGGATTCATAGGAAGCTATATTCAAAAAGAGTGGTTTATGTTTTAAGTAAATCTGAATTTCACCATCTTAAAGCTTGGCCACAAGACAAAGAACAGGAAAGAAAATGTCCAGGAGACCTAAAAAAGTGAGAAGAGTCAGTATTGGTGTAGAGGTTTAAGTGCATTTCAAAAAATTGAAACCTCACCGCTACCCCTTGAAAACAGTATCACCTCATTTTATAGATGAAAAACTGAGATTCAGGGATTCTGAATGTCTTTCTCAAGGCTATAGAGGTGGGGAAGGATAGATCTGGAATTGGGATCCAGGCATTTTGCCATCAGATCCCAAACTCAGCCTCTATTTCTTTCCACTTAAGTTTCTTAAGTTTGCTTCTAACGTTTTTTCATCTGGAGAAGAGAGCCTTGATTTACTGAGGCTCTGGGACATTGCTCATCTAGGCATAGAAATGGGCTGGATTTGCCCAGCACAAGCATGATTGTCTTATTCTCTCTTGGACTCACTCCAATCAGAAGTTTCGCCTCTGATCAACTGAAACTGCTCTTATCAAGGTCACCAGTGACTTTCAATTTGCAAAATCCAGCGTCATCTCTCAGTACTCATCTTGACATTAGCAGCACTGCCAGAACTGATCACCTTCATCATTGAAACCCATTGCTCACTTGGCTTCTGGGACTCCACGCTGTCTTGGTTTTCTTCATATCTACTGACCACTGCTCACTTCTCTTCATCTTCATGAGTTCTAAAAACCTGGAGTGCCTCAGGGCTCAGTCCTCTGACTTGTCTTTGATACATGCACCCACTACTTAGGAGATACCCTCTGGTCATATGGTATGAAATGCCATCTGTATACTGATAACATACAGATTTACATCTCCATCCCAGACCTTTCCTTTAAGCTCCCTTTGAGTCTTCATTTATAGGCTGGTTTCTAGTTTAAAACTCTTTGGCTATTAAGTAATGTATTAGTAGATCAAATAGTTTTTTAAAACTCGTCTCAGTAAATGCTAAAAAGAATGTTTTGATAAAATTCAATTTGTCTTATTAAAAAAATATATTTCTATTTATCTTGAACTGGCATAACACTTAATTATGAAACGTTAGAGGCATTACCATTCCTGGAAAAAAGCAAAGATGCCTCCAGCCACCATTAAAAATTAATATTGTTTTGAAGGTTCCAGTCAATCAATAAAATATGAAACAGAAGTAAGCATTATAGCTATTAGGAAGAGATAAATTTATTATAATTTTTAACTTTTATAATTTGATATCCAGAACTTTCCAGAGGATCAACTAAAAAACTACTATATTAGTTTATATATATAGATATATATAATATAGTATATATTAGTTTATATATATATTATATATATAATATACTAAAAAATTAGAAAATGGTTGGATACAGAAGTGGAAGAAATTTTTATTAAAAAAACCCCAAAACACTAGCAATAACCAGTTATAAAATAGGATTTTTTTTAATGATTGCACAACAATTCCAGCCTGAATCATAAAATGTCTGACAATACCCTTGATAAGAAATATTCAGGACTTATATGAAGAGATAGCAGAAGACTATGACTATAATGGAATAATAACCATTCAGCAAGAATTCTCATCCTTGTCCGCAATCAACTTGATGTACTCTGCATCTGTGGGATACCTGAATAGACAATGAATCATCCCAAATTGAGGACGTGGACTTTGGGAGCAACAATATATATATATTTTTTCCCTTTTTTCTCTTTTGGTGAGTGTGTATGTGTATACTTCTGTGTGTGATTATGTCTGTATAGCTTTGTTTTTACCATTTGTCCTAGCGTTTGGTCTATCCGTTTTTTTGGTTTGTTTTTGTTTTTTCAGTATAGTCTTTAGCACTTGTTATCATTGGTGGATTTGTTTTTTGGTTTGGCTGCTCTTTTTTTAATTTTATATATTTTTTAATAATTATTTTTTATTTTAAAAACTTTTTAATTTAATTTAATTTTATCTTCTTCTTTCTTTCTTTCTTTCTTTTTTCATCCCTTTTATTCTGAGCTATGTGGATGACAGGCTCTTGGTGCTCCAGCCAGGCGTCAGGGGTATGCCTCTGAGGTGGGAGAGCCAAGTTCAGGACATTGGTCCACAAGAGACCTCCCAGCTCCACGTAATGTCAACCGGCGAAAATCTCCCAGAGATCTCCATCTCAATGCCAAGACTCAGCTCTACTCAACGACCAGCAAGCTACAGTGCTGGACACCCTATGCCAAACAACCAGCAAGAAAGGAACCCAACCCTACCCATTAGCAGAGAGGCTGCCTAAAATCATAATAAGGCCACAGACACCCCAAAACACACCACCAGACGTGGACCTGCCCACCAGAAAGACAAGATCCAGCCTTATCCACCAGAACACACACACTAGTCCCCTCCACCAGGAAGCCTACACAACCCACTGAACCAACCTTAGCCAGGTGGGGCAGACACCAAAAACAATGGGAACTACGAGCCTGCAGCCTGTGAAAAGGAGACCCCAAACACAGTAAGTTAAGCAAAATGAGAAGACAGAAAAACACACAGCAGATGAAGGAGCAAGGTAAAAACCCACCAGACCTAATAAAAGAAGAGGAAATAGGCAGTGTACCTGAAAAAGAATTCACAATAATGATAGTAAAGATGATCCAAAATCTTGGAAATAGAATGGAGAAAATACAAGAAACATTTAACAAGTACCTAGAAGAACTAAAGAGCAAACACAGTGATGAACAACAAAATAAATGAAATTAAAAATTCTCTAGAAGGGATCAATAGCAGAATAAGGCAGAAGAACGGATAAGTGACCTGGAAGATAAAATAGTGGAAATAACTACTGCAGAGCAGAATAAAGAAAAAATAATAAAAAGAATTGAGGACAATCTCAGTCCTCTGGGACAACATTAAACGTGCCAACGTTCGAATTATAGGGGTTCCAGAAGAAGAAGAGAAAAAGAGACTGAGAAAATATTTGAAGAGATTATAGTTGAAAACTTCCCTAATATGGGAAAAGAAATAGTTAATCAAGTCCAGGAAGCACAGAGAGTCCCATACGGGATAAATCCAAGGAGAAACACACCAAGACACATTAATCAAACTATCAAAAATTAAGTACAAAGAAAAAACATTAAAAGCAACAAAGGAAAAACGACAAATAACACACAAGGGAATCCCCATAAGGTTAACAGCTGATCTTTCAGCAAAACTCTGCAAGCCAGAAGGGAGTGGCAGGACATATGTAAAGTGATGAAGGAGAAAAACCTACAACCAAGATTACTCTACCCAGCAAGGATCTCATTCAGATTTGACGGAGAAATTAAAACCTTTACAGAAAAACAAAAGCTAAGAGAACTCAGCACCACCAAACCAATTTTACAACAAATGCTAAAGGAACTCCTCTAGGCAGGAAACACAAGAGAAGGAGAAGACCTACAATAACAAACCCAAAACAGTTAAGAAAATGGTAATAGGAACATACATATCGATAATGACCATAAATGTAAATGGATTAAATGCTCCAACCAAAAGACAAGACTGGCTGAATGGATACAAAAACAAGACCCGTATATATGCTGTCTACAAGAGACCCACTTTAGACCTATGGACACATACAGACTGAAAGTCAGGGGATGGAAAAAGACATTCCATGCAAATGGAAATCAAAAGAAAGCTGGAGTAGCAATTCTCATATCAAACAAAATAGACTTTAAAACAAGGACTATTAGAAGAGACAAAGAAGGACACTACATTATGATCAAGGCATCAATCCAAGAAGAAGATATAACAATTGTAAATATTCATGCACCCAACATAGGAGCACCTCAGTACATAAGGCAAATACTAACAGCCATAAAAGGGGAAATCGGCAGTAACACAATCATAGTAGGTGACTTTAGCACCCCATTTTCACCAATGGACAGATCATCCAAAATGAAAATAAATAAGGAAACACAAGCTTTAAGTGATACATTAAACAAGATGGACTTAATTGATATAGGACATTCCATCCAAAAACAACAGAATGCACTTTCTTCTCAAATGCTCTGGAACATTCTCCAGGATAGATCATATCTTGGGGCACAAATCAAGCCTTGGTAAATTTAAGAAAATTGACATTGTATCAAGTATCTTCCGACCACAACGCTATGAGACTAGATATCAATTACAGGAAAAAAAACTAAAAAATACAAACACATGGAGGCTAAACAATACACTATGTAATAACCAAGAGATCACTGAAGAAATCAAAGAGAAAATCAAAAAATACCTAGAAACAAATGACAATGAAAACACGATGACCCAAAACCTATGGGATGCAGCAAAAGCAGTTCTAAGAGGGAAGTTTATAGCAGTACAATCCTACCTTAAGAAAGAAGAAACATCTCAAATAAACAACCTAACCTTACACCTAAAGCAATTAGAGAAAGAAGAACAAAAACCCTCCAAAGTTAGCAGAAGGAAAGAAATCATAAAGATCAGTTTAGAAATAAATGAAAAAGAAATGAAGGAAACGACAGCAAAGATCAATAAAACTACAAGCTGGTTCTTTGAGATGATAAACAAAATTGATAAACCATTAGCCAGACTCATCAAGAAAAAAAGGGAGAAGACTCAAATCAGTAGAATTAGAAATGAAAAAGGAGAAGTAACAACTGACACTGCAGAAATACAAAGGATCATGAGAGATTACTACAAGCGACTATATGCCATTAAAGTGGACAACCTGGAAGAAATGGACAAATTCTTAGAAATGCACAACCTTATGAGACTGAACCAGGAAGAAGTAGAAAATATGAACAGACCAATCACAAACACTGAAATTGAAACTGTGATTAAAAATCTTTCAACAAACAAAAGTCCAGGACCAGATGGTGCTTCACAGGCAAATTCTATCAAACATTTAGAGAAGAGCTAACAGCTGTCCTTCTCAAACTCTTCCAAAATATAGCAGAGGGAGGAACACTCCCAAACTCATTCTACAAGGCCACCATCACCCTGATACCAAAACCAGACAAAGATGTCACAAAGAAATAAAACTACAGGCCAATATCACTGATGAACATAGATGCAAAAATCCTCAACAAAATACTAGCAAACAGAATCCAACAGCACATTAAAAGGATCATACACCATGATCAAGTGAGGTTTATTCCAGGAATGCAAGGATTCTTCAATATACGGAAATCAATCAATGTGGTACACCATATTAACAAATTGCAAGAGAAAAACCATATGATCATCTCAATAGATACAGAGAAAGCTTTAGACAAAATTCAACACCCATTTATGATAAAAACCCTCCAGAAAGTAGGCATAGAGGGAACTTACCTCAACATAATAAAGGCCATATATGACAAACCCACAGCCAACATTGTCCTCAATGGTGAAAAACTGCAACCATTTCCACAAAGATCAGAAACAAGACAAGGTTGCCCACTCTCACCACTCTTATTCAACATAGTTTTGGAAATTTTAGCCATAGCAATCAGAGAAGAAAAAGAAGTAAAAGGAATCTAAATTGGAAAAGGAGAAGTAAACTGTCACTGTTTGCAGATGACATGATACTATACATAGAAAATCCTAAAGATGCTACCAGAAAACTACTAGAGCTAATCAATGAATTTGGTAAAGTAGCAGGATACAAAATTAATGAACAGAAATCTTTTGCATTCTTATACACTGATGATGAAAAACCTGAAAGTGAAATTAAGGAAACACTCCCATTTACCATTGCATCAAAAAGAATAAAATACGTAGGAATAAACCTACCTAAGGAGACAAAAGACCTGTATGCAGGAAATTATAAGACACTGATGAAAGAAATTAAAGATGATACAAATAGATGGAGAGATATACCATGTTCTTGGATTGGGAGAATCAACACTGTGAAAATGACTATACTACCCAAAGCAATCTACAGACTCAGTGCAATCCCTATCAAGCTACCACTGGCATTTTTCACAGAACTAGAACAAAAAATTTCACAATATATATGGAAACACAAAAGACCCCAAATAGCCAAAGCAATCTTGAGAAAGAATAACAGAGCTGGAGGAATCAGGCTCCATGACTTCAGACTATACTACAAAGGTACAGTTATCAAGACAGTATGGTACTGGCACAAAAATAGAAATATAGATCAATGGAACAGGATAGAAAGCCCAGAGATAAACCCATGCACATATGGTCACCTTATCTTTGATAAAGGAGGTAAGAATATACAGTGGAGAAAAGACAGCCTCTTCAATAAGTGGTGCTGGGAAAACTGGACAGCTACACGTAAAAGAATGAAATTAGAACACTCCCTAACACCATACACAAAAATAAACTCAAAATGGATTAAAGACCTAAATGTAAGGGCAGACACTATCAAACTCTTAGAGGAAAACATAGGCAGAACACTCTATGACATAAATCACAGCAAGATCCTTTTTGACCCATCTCCTAGAGAAACAGAAATAAAAATAAACAAATGGGACCTAATGAAACTTCAAAGCTTTTGCACAGCAAAGGAAACCATAAGATGAAAAGACAACCCTCAGAATGGGAGAAAATATTTGCAAATGAAGCGACTGACAAATGATTAATGTCCAAAATTTACAAGCAGCTCATGCAGCTCAATATCAAAAAAACAAACACCCCCATCCAAAACTGGGCAGAAGACCTAAATAGACATTTCTCCAAAGAAGATATACAGATTGCCAACAAACACATGAAAGAATGCTCAACATCATTAATCATTAGAGGAATGCAAATCAAAACTACAATGAGATATCATCTCACACCGGTCAGAATGTCCATCATCAAAAAATCTACAAGCAATAAATGCTGGAGAGGGTGTGGAGAAAAGGGAACCCTCTTTCACTGTTGGTGGGAATGTAAATTGATACAGCCACTATGGAGAACAGTATGGAGGTTCCTTAAAATACTAAAAATAGAACTACCATACGACCCAGCAATCCCACTCCTGGGCATATACCCTGAGAAAACCATAATTCAAAAAGAGTCATGTACCAAAATGTTCATTGCAGCTCTATTTACAATAGCCAGGACGTGGACGCAACCTAAGTGTCCATCGACAGATGAATGGATAAAGAAGATGTGGCACATATATGCAATGGAATATTTCTCAGTCATAAAAAGAAATGAAATTGAATTATTTGTAGTGAGGTGGATGGACCTAGAGTCTGTCATACAGAGTGAAGTAAATCAGAAGGAGAAGAACAAATACCATATGCTAACATACATATGGAATCTAAAAAAATAAAAATGATCATGAATAACCTAGGAGCAAGATGGGAATAAAGACGCAGACCTACAAGAGAATGTACTTGAGGACACGGGGAGGGGGAAGGGTAAGCTGGGACAAAATGAGAGAGTTGGATGGACATATATACACTACCAAATGTAAAATAGCTAGTGGGAAGCAGCCACATAGCACAGGGAGATCAGCTCAGTGCTTTGTGACCACCTAGAGGGGTGGGATAGGGAGAGTGGGAGGGAGGGAGACACAAGGAGGAAGAGATATGGGGATATATGTGTATGTATAAGTGATTCACTTTGTTATAAAACAGAAACTAACACACCACTGTAAAGCAATTATACTCCAATAAAGATGTTTTAAAAAAACGGAATTCTCACCTTGTTCAACGTAAGGGATTTCATACTGTAGAGAAACCCTAAAGTGAAATGAAATTGGGAAATTTATTATTAAGGTTTTATAAGGGGGACATAGACTTTTCCTATATAGGAGAATTGGATGTTATAAATGTGCTCATTCTTTTCAAATTAATTTATTGTTATGTAATTCTTATTAAAACATAGAGCTATTTTTTCTTCAATAACTGACTCTAAAGTTAATGAGATGAATAATAGACAGGGATAACTGATAAGAAATTTTTGGGGGTTGACGGGACTCCTACAATATATAATAAAGCTAAAGTCATTAAACCTGAAAACAAATCAATAAAACAAAATAGGTAGTAGATTAGTTTGCTAGAGCTTCCATAACAATGTACCACAGACAGGCTGAGTTGAACCACAGAAACTTATTTTCTCACAGTTCTGGAGACTACAAGTCCAAGAGTGTGATGTTCACAGGGTTGGTTTCTTCTGAGGGCTTTGTTTCTGTGTCTTTACATGATCTTCCCTCTGTACCTGTTTGTGTCCTAATCTCTTCTTCTTATAATGAAATCAGTCATATTGGATTAGGGCTAACCGTATGACCTCATTTAACCTTAATAAGCTTTTTAGATGTCCTATCTCTAAGTACAGTCACATCTGAGTACTGGGAGCGTAGGACTTCAACATATGAATTTGGGAGGAGGAAGCAGACACAGTTCAGCCCATAACAGAAAGAGATTCTAATTTATTAAAACGCTGTACTAGTGTGAAATTCAGGGCCAGGTTACTAAGTTAATTAAAAAATTGTTTTCAGTTATCTATGAAAAAAAGGAGAAAACCATTTTCATTTATGAGACTTGTGGGAAATAGATTATTACAAAAACTGCGCCAGACATTGAAATAGGAAAGTACCAAATGATCATTGTTTTAGTCTGCTCGGGCTGCCATAACAAAGTACCATAAGACTGTGTGGCTTAAACAAGAGAAATTTATTTTCTTATAGTTCTAGATACTGGAAGTCCAAGATCAAGGTGCCAGCCGATTTGGTCTCTAGTGTGGACCCACTTCCTGCCTTGCAGATGACCACCTTCTCATTGTGTTTTCACATGGCAGGCAGAACAAGCTATGGTGCCTCTTCCTTTTTTTATAAGGGCAGCAGCCCTATTGGATTATGGCCCCACCCTTATGATCTCATTTAACTTTTATCACTTTCTCACAGACCCCACCTCCAACTAAAGTCACATGGGGTTAGGGCTTCAACATATGAATTTTAGAGGGACACAAACATTCCATAAAAATCATGAAGCTATCACTTTCTAATTACTGTCTTCCCCTTCCCACCATCAAGAAAGAACAACTTTAGCCTGCCTGCCCAAGTTTGGGAAAGGGCTTCTGGGCAGAGAACTGGAACCAAAGAGCCAATTACCAGTAATGTTTTATGGGAATCTGTGTCACCACACAGAGCTTTAAAAGAGCTAAAAGAGGGACTTCCCTAGCCATCCAGTGGTTGAGACTGCGTGCTTCCAATGCAGGGGACATGGGTTTGATCCCTGGTCAGGGAACTAGGATTCCGCATGCTGCATGGCACTGCCAAAAAAAAAGAAAGAAACATGAGCTTCTTTTAAAGTGGTGAATTATTCAATAAATTCCATTTGGAAAATTGGTATAGTATTTAGAAAAATAATCCCTTTAGATCTTCACTCTATACTTAATTCTCAAAATTTCTGAGGGGACTTCCCTGGTGGTCCAGTGGCTAAGACTCTGTGCTCCTAATGCAGGGGGCCCGGGTTCCATCCCTGGTCAGGGAACCAGAGCCCACATGCCACAGCTAAGAGTTCGCATGCCGCAACTATGACCCGGGGCAGCCAAATAAATAAAAATTACTCTAAAATAAAATAAAACCTTCCAGATGGATTTAATATTTAAAATTATTAAATATTTAAAATTTAAAGATTTAAATATTTTAAAA